>NC_133330.1:296691045-297002712 GCF_042186555.1 Aquarana catesbeiana
ATTTAAGTGCAGAAACTTGTAGCCTCAGCCAGGGAAGCATGTGATTGTGTAGGAGCCCAATTAGGAGACAGTTGACAACCATAATAAGAGGTTCTTGAATGAGGAGCTTTATAGCAGAACCACCAGTCATTTTTTCAATGTAAGCCGAAGATTAAAAAATATTGAAAATGTAAGAGCTTATGAGATCTTAGTGATTGTAGTGATTGGGGTTAGATCAGCTTCAGCCAACTCTTTCTGTTACCTTTGGATAAACTGGGGAAGTGTTACATTATCTGTCAAGTTATTTCATTACTGTCTGTGTCAGGATTGTGGATGCTTTCTCTTACTTCCTTTTGGCACTTGCACCATAACGCATAAGGGAAACAGGAGAGCTAGTCGCAGTAACACCCTTTTAATACCTTTGCGGCTCAGCCTGCATTTTACCTGCAGAGAAAAGGCCCCTGCAGCTTTTTTAAAATGCGGCTGAATAGAAATTGCATGGTGCTTTTCAGTGCGTGGGGGTGCCATTAGGAAGTTATGGCACCCCTGCATGTTTTATTTAATGTACTGAATTTTGTGTGCGGCTGCATGCAGGTGAGGGAATGCATGCGATTTACATGTATTCCCGTGCCCACACAGATGTGAACCTAGGCCTAAGCACCACCTTAAACCTTTCCTGACCAGACATCATTGAATTCTAGATATCCAGGCCAAATTTTATAGCATTGGCATGTGTCAGTTAAAGCAGAACATCCAATAAAAGGGAAATTCCACTTTATTTCCTCCCCTTTTTTGGAGGTTATTTTCTCTTTGGGGAAAGCAGGTACTTAGTTTTGACAGGTACCTGCTCCCACTTCCACTGAAATCCCTAGGCTATTTAACCGGAAGTTCTCCCCCCAGTTCCTTGCCCACAACCTCCTGGAACACGTCACAGGTCCTAGGAGGCTGCAGGTCCATTCACAAAGTGCAGCATGACTTGTGCATGTGCAGTAGGGAGCTGGCTGTGAAGCCACAAGGAGCCACAACTGACTTCCCCTAGTAAACAGGGCGGTGCCGGGTGCCCAAAGACTGGTAAAGAACTGGCCTGGGTGAGGACAGCGCTGGATCTCTTGACTGGTAAGTGTCTTTTTATTGAAAGTTAGCAGCTACAGTATTTATAGCTGCTTAGTTCTATTTATTTATTTTTTTTTTTCAGACTGAAGAACCTCTTTAACATAACAATAGAGTAAGGTAGGCCACGATTCACGATTCACGATTCGATACACGATCTTGGCCATTTCCGCAGGAATTGGCTGAGATTTGAACTGTGTATGGGCAGGCTGAATGCATAGCTCCCAACTGTCCCTGATTTTTAGGGACTGTCCCTGATTTGGAACAAATCCTTATGTCCCTCCTTCCTCCTCATTTGTCCCTCATTTTGGTCTGATCTATATAGTTGTATATAAAATGCTCTATCCTTCAAAACGTGCTTCCCAGTGCTAAACCTTTCATCCAATTTATAAATGATTGCAAAGGAATAGTAGTGGTAGAAAAGCACTTGTGGGTGCAGTGGATTTAACTATTCTTTTTTTTTTGTATATATCTCCATTTTAAGGGGTGTGGCAAGGGGTGTGTCCTATGCCTAAATGCTTTTACTAATAGATGTCCCACATTCCCATCTCAAATGGTTAGGAGGAATGTGAATGTACCAAGTTGATTGAACGATCAACTTGGGTACAACCAGAATGGCGAGTTTTACCTGCGATTATAGCTAGGACTGCTATAGCTGCTAGCAACAATCACTGTCTTCTCCTGGTGGGGATAGCTTCCCTCCGAGAGAAAACAATGGTCCGGCAGGAGGGATTCCCGCATCAACACTGTCTGTGCTAATAGGGGAATCTAGCTAATTTCTTTCCTGCTGCCCGTGGTTGCAGAAATTAAATTAGCTCTGTGCATGGCTGGCCTAAGGCCCCTTTCACACTGGGGCGATTTGCAGGCGTTATTGCGCTAAAAATAGCGCCTGCAAACCGCCCCTAAACAGCCTCTGCTGTTTGTTCAGTGTGAAAGCCCGAGGGCTTTCACACTGAAGTGGTGCGCTGGCAGGAGAAGAAAAAATCTCCTGTCAGCCGCATCTTTGGAGCGGTGAAGGAGCGGTGTATTCACCGCTCCTAAACCGCTCCTGCCCATTGAAATCAATGGGACAGCGTGGCTATACCGCGGTAATACCGCGGCTATAGCCGCGCTATACGAGGGGTTTTAACCCTTTTTCGGCCGCCAGCGAGGGGTTAAAACCGCACTGCTAGCGGCCGAATACCGCTGTAAAACAGCGCTAAAAATAGCACTGTTTTACTGCCGACGCCCCCTACCGCCCCAGTGTGAAAGGGGCCTAAGACTTTCATTTTTGTCAATGGAGCCTCCAGCCTGCAGATCACTCAGCTCCTCAGAACTGATATTGTGATCCCATGATTAGGAACCACTGACAGCTGGGATTGAGAGGCAGCAGCTGTGCAAACTGTTGACTGCTGGCTCTCTATCAGGAGAATGTTTATTAACATGCAAATTGTGGGTGGGAAGGGGTTATAAGGAAGTGTTATATTTCCATGTTAGAACAGTGATATCATACAGGGTATGTCTTAATTTGGTACAATGGATCTGCCATTATTCACTCACTTCTAGTCTAATGTATTTCACAAAGTAGTAACTGCACCTAATGAAGCAGATGTATCTTTAGCATTAGTATTATGTCATGGATATATAGCATATTTTCAGGGACAGAGAAGCAGTGTGTAGAAAACACTAAATAATAAACGGTTACCTGGTCTCTTACGTACAGTAACAGTTTGATAATCCAATAAAATGTGTACTAAATAGGATATTGACCAGAATTGTGTCAGTGAAAGTTCTTTGGCAGTTACGAGTCATGAAAATCTCATTTCATTGAGTGATTTTTGTCCCAATGGTTCTGTCTGTCACAGGTTTACTGCTAGGGAGGAACTGCTAATCTTAGCTGTATTTTTGTAAGAGATAAGGATATTGAACTGATGTTGTGAACAGAGATTTTCAGAAACATTTTTGTGAAATGCCATGCTCTACAACTTCATGCCAACTTCTTGCTAAGAGTAATTGGGGGATTTGAGCCACCTTGTCTTCTTAACCTGGTTACTTTACTTTGCAACTTCAGCCAGTTAAGGTGGAAGTGAAATTATGGAAACATTTCCCCAAAGACCCTCTCTCCCTCCCGATCATTTAGGCTAATTAAGAAAGCAAACCTCACATCAGTCACTTTACATTTGGGAGCCAAACGAGCGGCAGTACACTGACACTCTGTTTACCAGTTTTTCTTTTAGGAAAATAATTATTTGATCCCCTGCAGACTTTGTAAGTTTGCCCACTTACAAAGTAATGAAGGGTCTATAATTGTTATCATAAGTGTATTTTAAATGATAGAGACAGCGTAGCAACCAAAAATTGCAGTTGCAAGTCAGTCAGTAAAATAAGTATTTGATCTCCAAGCAAAACACGACTTACTTGGTGGAGAAACCCTTGTTGGCAAGCACAGAGGTAAGACATTTGTTGTAGTTGGTTACCAGGTTTTCACACATCTCAGGAGGGATTTTGATCCACTCTATTTTACAGATCTTCTCTAAAGCCTTATGGTTTCTTGCCTGTCCCTTGGAAACTAAAAGGTTCAGCTCCTTCCATAAATATTCTATAGGATTAAGGTCCGGAGACTGCTAGGCCACTCCATGACCTTAATGTGCTTCTACTTGAGCCACCTCTTTTCTGCTCTGGCGATATGTTTTGGGTCATTGTCATGCTGAAAGACCCATCCCCCCCCCCCCCCCGCCAGAACACTCTAGTCAGCTGATTGTGAACTGGTCGCCTGCTGGTTTTCCAAATGGCCGGCTTCTTTCTGACCGGTTGTCATACACACAGGCTGAATGTTTTTATTGTACTGGCCGATGTTGCTCGACATTCGGCCTGTGCATACTAGGCTTAACACTACAGTTTTCACATAGCTCTATTATCTGTTGATCCTTTGTTTCTATTTCCTCTAACAGGGTGACAACCTTGTTTGTTATGTCTTCCATTCACTCAGCAGCATTTTTATCCTGTAGTTTTAAATGAACTTTATGTAAGCGGCAAAAAAATTAAAGCCTAACACCAGTTAATACTTTCTAAGCAGTCACAGCAACAGTGTTTTTCTTTTGGTAAAAAAAGATTTAAACCATATGCATAAATAGTGGCTGCTGCAAGCCTGCAGTAGTATTATACGTTTTATTCCAACGCTTGTAATGCTACTTTTGCTGGGTACCTTTGCATGTAAATGTGGAGAAAATTTAAATAAAGACAAGTAAAATAGTAAAGGAATTCATATGCTGAATACTATCTTTACAGATATGAAACCCCATACAGTTAGCAGCGTACAATAGTTTGTCCCTTAACTGACCTGATATAAAGTTGCCATCAATCACACTCGTAGGGAATGCGCCAGCTGATAGCGTACTAATTTTATCAACCCTCCTTCTTTCTCATCTTCTTTGGTAAATACGAGTCGTATATTTTGCCAGCACATAAGAGGGAGAAACTCTCTCTGGAATGGCGTAAGCCTGTCTGGAAGATGAGTCATGTAGGGTCTATATTTATCAAGACACAAGAGAAACCACTTGACAATTTTTTTTTGGATGAATCATGTAATTGTTGAATTGTAAAAAAAAAGCACTCATAAAATTGTGCATATAAAAACTATATTCGTTTGATAAACTCATAAAATGGGATAAAAGCTTGATCTTTGTTTCATTTGACTGTCAATTGGTAAAGCCTCTTAGAGGACTAGTAGACAATTTAAGTAGGCTATTTCTTACCATAACTAAAGCTGCAGCAGGTTTCTGGAGTGGATTCTCTTGTGCTTAGACCTATGTGACCAAACATTCCATCCACTACCATCTCCTCCTGGTCTTCTTCAAGCCCACCATCCTCTTTCTTCACCATTAGAGGCCACTCATGTGCTTCTTTTATATATCATTCCAGCGCCTAGCTCCTTTCTCAGCCTCCTAAAGAGTGGGCAACAGTATGCATTGCCTTTCAGAAAAAGAGATTTACAGGAGAAATGTAAAGTTTTTTGGGGGGAATAAAAACGTGTAACCTGCTAGCAAGTATTTTTTTAAGTTTAGTTCCAATTTAAAGAAAAATGTAACATCATAAACAAACCCCACCCAAACACAGGACGGTCATAAGCACTCTTTGAGATTTCCTTTCTGCAGGGGTGACCTTGACTTTTCCCGACAGAAAAGAAGCATAAGCCCCCTAAAGAGAAAATTCTGTTAGGTTCAGATGCATGATGATGATAACAGTAATAAATACACACAACCCCATTTCCAAAAAAGTTGGAACGCTGTGTAAAATCTACATAAAAAAAGAATGCAATTTGCAAATCTCATAAACCCATATTTTATTCACAATCAGTGGTGGCCGGTGCTAAACATTTTTGGTCCGCACTCACCCCTCCAGCAGTCACAGCGCCACAGCTTCCCCAGCTTCTCCACCTGGCCAACTGGGTCTTTTTTATAATCACCCCCTGTCCTGATTGGCTGGGAGGAGAAGCCGGAAACCGATAGCGAATATTAATTTGCTAGTATCACAAGTGGGAGGGTTCAGGGCGCAGTGCTCTGTGCCCAGAGCCCATCTTTTTCATGCTAATTAGAGCCTCAGGTTCTAATCATGTGCTTAAAAAAAAAAAAAAGAACTAATAGGCATTAATCCAGCACTCCATGCATTCAAACTAGGGGGGCGGTGCCCCTGCGCCCCTTATAGATCTGTCAATGTTCACAATGGAAAATAGAAAACATATAAAATGTTAGAGAAAATAAACCATTTTAAGAAAAAAATTGAATTGAAGGTAAAATGGAATTAATGGCAACAACACGTCTCCAAAAAGTTGGGACAGGGCAGCAAAAAGCTAGCTAAGTAAGTGGTACTAACAAGGAAGAGCTGGAAGAATATTTTGCAACTAATTAGGTTAATTTTCAACAGGTCAGTAACATGATTGAGTATAAAAACAAGCATCTTAGAGAATCAGAGTATCTCAGAAATAAAGATGGGCAGAGGTTCACCAGTCTGTCTAAAAATTGTCGAACAATTTCAGAATAATGTTCCTCAATGTAAACTTTCAAAGACTTTAAATATATCATCATCTACAGCAGTGTTTCTCAACTCCAGTCCTCAAGGCGCCCCAACAGGTCATGTTTTCAGGATTTCCCTCAGATGAAATGGCTGTGGTAATTACTAAGGCAGTGAAACTGATCAAATCACCTGTGCAAAATAAGGAAGGCCTGAAAACATGACATGTTGGGGCGCCTTGAGGACTGGAGTTGAGAAACACTGATCTACAGTACATTATATTATCAAAAGATTCTGAGAATCTGGAGAAATCTCTGTGCGCAAGGGACAAGGCCAAAACGCAATATTAGATGTGTGTGATGTTTTGGGCCTCAGATGGCACTGCATTAAAACCAAACCATCTGTGATTGATATCACTGCATGGGCTCAGGAATAATTCCAAAAATCACTGCCTGTGAACACAGTTCGCCATGCCATCCAAAAATGCAAAGTAAAGCTCTATCAACTCTATCAGGAAGAAGCCATATCTGAACATGATCCAGAAATGTCGTCATCTTCTCTGGGCCAAAGATGATTTAAAATGGTCTGTTGCAAAGTGGAGAACAGTTTTGTACGAACCGAAACTTAATATTCTTTTTGGCAACCATGGGCACCGCTTCCTCTGCACTAAAGAGGAGAGGGAAATTCCAGCTTGTTATCAGCACTCAGTTCAAAAGCCTGCATCTCTGATGGTATGGGGGGGGGGGGGGCATTAGTGCATATGGACTGGGCAGCTTGCAGATATGGAAAGGCACCATCAATGCTGAAAGATATCTCCAGGTCTTAGAGCATATGTCTTTTTCAGGGAAGACCTTTTCAGCAGGAAAATGCATACTGCATCTATGACAACAGCATGTCTTCATAGTAGAAGAGTCCAGGTGCTTAAACCTTTTACCAACTAAAAATATTTGGCGCATCTTAAAGGGAAAAATATGACAAAGAAGACCCAGGACTGTTGAGCAGTTAGAATCCTATATCAGGCAAGAACGGGACAACATTCCTCTCCCAAAACTCCAGCAACAGGTCTCATCAGATCCCAGAGGTTTAAAAAGTGTTATTAAAAGAAAAGAGGATGCTACAGTAAATATGGACCTGTCACAACTTTTTTGAGACATGTTGCTGCCATTAATTTCAAAATTACCTTTTTTTTAAAAAGAATACATTTTCTCAGTTTAAACATTTAATATGTTTTCTGCTTTCTATTGTGAATTAAATATGGGTTTATGAGATTTGCAAATCATTTGCATTCTGTATTTATATAGATTTAAAAAAGTATCCTCACTCAATCTCAATCCTGACTCAATCTCAATATTTTATTATATCTTTTCATGTGACAACACTGAAGAAATGACACTTTGCTACAATGTAAAGTAGTGAGTGTACAGCTTGTATAACAGTGTAAACTTGCTGTCCCTTCAAAATAACTCAACACACAGCCATTAATGTCTAAACCGCTGGCAACAAAAGTGAATACACCCCCAAGTAAAAATGTCCAAATTCGGCCCAAAGTGTCAATATTTTGTGAGGCCACCATTATTTTCCAGCACTGTCTTCACCCTCTTGGGCATGGAATTCACAGGTTGCCACTGGAGTCCTCTTCCACTCCTCCATGACGACATCACAGATCTGGTGAATGTTAGAGACCTTGCGCTCCCCCACCTTCCGTTTGAGGATTCCCCACATATGCTCAATAGGGTTTAGGTCTGGAGACATGCTTGGCCAGTCCATCACCTTTACCCTCAGCTTCTTTAACAAGGCAGTGGTCATCTTGGCATCTTGGAGGTGTGTTTGGGGTCGTTATCATGTTGGACTACTGCCCTGTGGCCCAGTCTCTGAAGGGAGGGGATCATGCTCTGCTTCAGTATATCACAGTACATGTTGGCATTCATGGTTCCCTCAATAAACTGTAGCTCTCCAGTGCCAGCAGCACTCATGCAGCCCCAGACCATGACACTCCCACCACCTTGCTTGAGTAGGCAAGACACACTTGTCTTTGTACTCCTCACCTGGTTGCCGCCACACATGCTTGACACCTTCTGAACCAAATAAGTTTATCATCAGACCACAGGACATGGTTCCAGTAATCCATGTCCTTAGTCTGCTTGTCTTCAGCAACTGTTTGCTGGCTTTCTTGTGCATCATCTTTAGAAGAGGCTTCCTTCTGGGACGACAGCCATACAAACCAATTTGATGCAGTGTGCGGCATATGGTCTGAGCACTGACAGGCTGACCCCCCCACCCCTTCAGCATCTGCAGCAATGCTGGCAGCACTCATACGTCTATTTCCCAAAGACAACCTCTGGATATGACGCTGAGCACGTGCACTCAATTTCTTTGGTCGACCATGGTGAGGTTCTGTTCTGAGTGGAACCTATCCTGTTAAACCGCTGTATGGTCTTGGCCACTGTGCTGCAGCTCAGTTTCAGGGTCTTGGCAATCTTCTTATAGCCTAGGCCATCTTTATGTAGAGCAACAATACTTTTTTTCAGATCCTCAGGGAGTTCTTTGCCATGAGGTGCCATGTTGATCTTCCAGTAAGCAGTATGAGAGAGTGAGAGCCATAACACCAAATTTAACACACCTGCTTCCCATTCACACCTGAGACCTTGTAACACTAAGGAGTCACATGACACAGGGGGGGGGATGGCTAATTTTGCCCAATTTGGACATTTTCACTTAGGGGTGAACTCACTTTTGTTGCCAGCGGTTTAGACATTAATGGCTGTGTGTTGAGTTATTTTGAGGAGACAGCAAATTTATACTGTTATACAAGCTGTACACTCACTACTTTACATTGTAGCAAAGTGTAATTTCTTCAGTGTTATCACATGAAAAGATAGAATAAAATATTTTAAAATTGTGAGGGGTGTACTCACTTTTGTGAGATAATGTGTGTGTGTGTGTGTGTGTATATGTATATATATATATATATATATATATATATATATATATATATAAAGTGTGTGTGTGTGTGTTTGTGTTTCACGCTAAAATAAAATTTTTACATTTTTTTTGTGTGAAACACTGTATGCATGTAAATATTTAATCATTTCTATTCCTAGCCAGCAGGTGGGACTTTAGTCTTGTTTTTGTGTGCTTACTAGGTCTTAAATGCTTTGGCTCAAAAAAAAAGAAGCATTTTAAATCACATACATAGAATTAATCTTGTCAGAGGAGTGGCGAGAAAAGCCAAAAAGGAGAGGAGAAACAGCTACTCCTGTGTTCTCTTCTCAGAAAATCTAGAAAGATCCGAAAATGGGTCATGGGAGCATGAGCAGTGTTGATTAGAGTACTAAGGAGAAGGTGTGATTGACTAATGAAGACCTGAACTGCTGCGATCTTTGTGATTGCAGTGGTCTGGCTCTCCAGCATGCTACCTATACAGCCTAGTACAATTAAACATCAACACATAGTAATAGAAAGAAAAATTGCAACCTGACTGCATAACAAATAAAAAATGAGGAGTAAACCCTAGCTGAATTAAACTTAGTTTGCTAATACACTGTATATTTTTCTTGTTTTTTTTCATAAAATGCTTTTTTTTATTCTTTTTTGCATCTGTTGATCTACGCTAGCCTTTTTCAGCCATGCCCTGTCTATATGCACTTGCTCCAGTGTCAACTGCATGCCTATGCTTTAAACTGGCTTTCCAATTGTGTCAGTGGTAAGCCATGCCTGTGCAATGTATTTATGCACAGCTTCTTTTACTCTCCATCAAGGGGTCATGTGACAGGGATGGAGGTCCTTGGCACCCTATAACAAAATGCTCCTGAATAAGGACCTTCATGGCAAGTTCACCAGGGTATTTTAATGAAATCTGCACATTTGAACCCACTTTTGCAATTACATTACCATGAGAAATCAGCTGATTAAATAGACTGCCGGTAATTAACCAGTCTTGAAAACAAGTCTTTTGGGATAACAGGAGTTCACATCCAGTACTGCAACAGGCTGTAATTGTCTGAAGTTGCCAAACAGAGTTTGCGCATTTCATGGATGTTGAATGACTGGTGGTCCTATGCTTACTTATGTTTACTTCAGAAGTGCAGCTTAAAATATTACACTATGTTGAGCTCCTACTTTATACATGCCACAGTCTGCTGAGAGTGAGTTGGAACTCATTTGATTGCTGGACACATCCCCATTTTTACCAAGAGCTTCCTGTGTTGATGTTTGTTCCTTCCATGAGACTCATCCTCTTTGTCTGATAGAGCGAGCTTTGACCACCCTGAATAAGTGAGGTCACTGGCATTCCGGTAAGTCATTGTTTGGGACTCTTTCTTTTTTCTTATATTCACCTTGGAGGTGCACAGATTAATACATTTCGCAGTGTTTTTTTTTTTTTTTTTTTACATTTTTCACTGTTTAGTATGTTTCATAAAAATGATCACTTTTATATGATTTTAGCAAAATATACAAGCTGCACTTTTGTTTTATTCAATTATTTGACCATGCTAATGCTTACGTAGTGCATCCCCACAGGAGCCACTAGTTATGTCTCTTTCTCCGACTTAGTGCACACACAGCCAGGCACACAATGTTCTCAATGGCTCAATAACAGTGTAGAGAATGCCTTTTATGCTTTTATTGCTGATGTAAACTTGGATGGGGGTGAGGAGATGTATAGGATACCCCAAAAGAAACTCAAATACCAAGGACCTTTCTCTTCTCACTGTTCTGGTAGAGAGCCCCCACAAGGTTCACTACTGGCTAGGACTTGCTCTTGTAGAAATAAGAACTGCACACAATCACTAGGGCATAGAATATAGGTTAATTCCACATGATCATCAGTTGTCTCTTTCTGATATCCACCGGATCTCTTCAGTGAGGGGAACACAGACTTACAATTCTAGAGGACAACTTAACACTCTTCCCCCCAACTTCCATTGGGTTTTCTCCAGCGAGCTCTCCAGACCGTAGACTACAGTTGGAACCATGATGACCTTCAACCAGTGTCTCCAGCAGACTGCCTTAAGGGCAAACCCCCTTAGACAGGGGACTTAATTTTTTGGACTCTTCAGCTGCCTACTGGACACACCTCCTCAGGAATTGTCTGGGTCCCAATAAATATTAATGCAGCCTTTTTATTCTTCGCCCCACTGTGATTCCCAAATCCTCTTGAAGGCAGGGAGAAGTAATCAGATCAGCAGCCTGCAAAATATTTAGCAGACTAAAGTAATCAACCACCGCTCCTCTGGTTACAGGGGAGCCAAACTAGATTTGCCTGGCAACATACACTAACTAGGAGGGTGCTACACTGATATGAGATTTTAGTGCTTGGGTTAAGAGTCACACTTTAAAAACCATGTCTAACAGGCTTTTTTCCTTTTTTTTTTTTTTTTTTTTTTTTTTTACTTTTACATGCGCAGCACAGAAAAGTTAAGGTTAAATCAAAGCATCTACGGTTTTCTCTTGTGACACTTGCAGGACTTAAAAAAGTTGTTAGTGACAATTTTGCAGTAAAATAATGTAAAGATTATGTTTGTAAGGAAAACAGCTGGATGTATCATTGCCATGTGGATTGCACTCTAGAGTGGCCTGAGTCCCACAACGGTAGTTTAGACCTCGTCATAATCGCCAGTAATGCTCTATGTACGATACCGAGGAAGAGTGAACTTTGTCTGCTACAGGGAAGGGAGAAGCAGCCCCAATTCTCCCAGGATAAAGCTGAGAGATAGCAGAAAGCTGAGGGCCATCCATCATTGCTGACAATTTCACAGCCTGGAATAACTTGACAGGGACGCAGAACAAATTGTCGTTGAGAATCGAATGCTGCTAAGCTGAGTGAATTGACTCTCCTGTGTCAGAAAAAGAGACCTGTTTCAAGTGGATGAAGGGTTTTCTTCTTGCGATTCAAGGGCATAAGAGTTTTTAAAAAGAGTCATGTACAAAGGAGGCAACGGGAGTGATCATAGAGCAATATATATGTGTGTATATAGTGTGTGTGTGAATATATATATATATATATATATATATATATATATATATATATATATATACACACACACAGTACTGTGCAAACGTTTTAGGCAGGTGTAAAAAAAATACCCAAAATTAGGAAAGCTTTCAGAAATAGTGTTACTAGTTTATTTTTGTCAATTAACAAAATGAGTAAAACAAAAAGTAAATTAACAGAAGAGTTATCCAAAGCAAATCAATATTTAGTGTGACCACCCTTTGCCTTCACAGCAGCATCAATTCTTCTAGGTACACTTACACACAGCTTCTGAAGGAACTCGGCAGGTGTGTTGTACCAAACATCCCAGAGAATTAACCACAGATCTGTGGATGTCTCAAATCTGTATCCCAGACAGACTCTATGATGTTGAGGTCAGGGCTCTGTGGGGGGCCAACGGAGAAAATATGACACTGAAACTCATGATATTACCAGACATGCACTCAAGACGTGGGACACATTGCACAAAAGGGAGCACTGGGAGTTCAACTCACCTTTAATGCCACTTAAAGACTTAGACCAGTTCGCACCAGGGAAAGAGGAGTGGTTTGGCAAATGGTTACTGGAAGAAAATATACAACTAAAAGATGTAACATGCAGGGGTAGAATATGCTCATTCCAAGAGCTTCAGGATAAGAGAAATATGATAGTTATTAACCCCTGGCGTTATAACCAACTAAAGCATTTTTTAGATTCCCTTCCGCGACCAATTAGATTGATGGATAATTTACTGCCACTAGAGAAAATATGCACGAATAAAGAGGGGAAGGGGGGTTTTTCTCGGATCTATAAATTTCTAGTGGAACTAGGAAGGCCAGACACCCCGGCCTTCATAGGGAAATGGAAAAAGGAGCTAGAGAGAACACTTTCAGCTACAGAAGTCTCAAGGATATTAAAAAGAGTTTCTGCCACATCGGTCAACAGTAAATTGTTAGAACTAAACTTTAAGTGCCTGACTAGAATTTACCTGACCCCAGACCGGGTATATAAAATCCAAAGGGATAATCCGCAGCAATGCTGGAGGGGCTGTTCAGAGTTAGGGACAATGGCCCACATTTGGTGGCTATGTCCGGAAATGAGAATGTTCTGGGGCAAAGTAAAAAAGTATATCAAAGAGATCACAAATCTTGATGTACCTAACGACCCTTGGATATTCTTATTTCACTTGAGTGATATGCCCACCAAAACATATCTTAGAACACTCTTGCCACACCTTATTGACACGGTCAAGAGCTTAATCCCTAAGTATTGGCAAAAGAAGGAGAGACCAACGATGAGGGAATGGTTTAATAAAATCAACAAGATACAGTGCCTAGAGTATTTAAGGTTCAGTGAAGGGACAAAAATGGGGGCCTATAAAATAAAATGGAAAGAATGGGAAAAATGTAAAGAATCCTCAAAAGTGGTAGAGATGTGGATCCCTTAGCCCAGAATCAGGGGTCTTTGCTCCAGTGTAGGATATAGAGGTAAATCTAAAGTGAGGGCAGATAGGAAGAGAAAATGGGAGGCTAGAGGAGAGGAACGTGGGGAGATGGATGGGGTACGGTCTCGGGGGAGGGGGTGAGGGAGGGGGGTATTTCAGGAGGGAAGTATTTGTAAATTGTTGAGTAAACACGTATTTTTCTTTTTCTGTAACAAGATGATTTGGCCTATCAAGTGAACTTATAGCCACTATGATGTGATAAGATGGGGAAAAAAATTTGAATTTTAAATAATTGAAAAATGTATTTCCCGGGGAAAACTTTCTAGCTGACGTGGTAAAGAAAAGAAGAAAAAAAAAAAAGGGGCTCTGTGGGGGTCAAACCATCACTTCCAGGACCACTTGTTCTTCATTACAATGAAGATAGTTCTGACATTGGCTATGTGTTTGGGGTTGTTGTCCTGCTGCAGAATACATTTGGGGCCAATCACACAACTTGCTGATGGTATGGCATGATGGATAATTATCTGCCTGTTTTTCTCAGCATTGAGAACACCATTGATCCTGAACAAATCTCCAATTCCATTTGCAGAAATGCTGCCCCAAACATGCCAGGAATCTCCACCATGCTTTACTGTTGCCTGCAGACACTCATTATAATACAGCCATTTGCTAAAAACAAACTGCCTCCTGCTACAGCCAAATATTTCAAATTTTGACTCCTCAGTCCAGAACACCTACTGTTATTTTTCTGCACCCCAGTTCCTATGTTTTCGTGCATAGTTGTCAGGGCTGGGCTCAGCCCTTCCTTCTCTGAGCTGGCCGCTCAGCTGTTGGCTAATTGCCAGCTCCCATCTCTCTCCACAGTTATCCAGCTGTTGTTGATTCTGCTCGTCAGTTCTGCCTACTTAAAGCCGTCCAGCTTGATCTCTGCCTTCGCCTTTGTCAACATCACAGAGACTTTCTCCTGCATTCCTGTTGAAGACTTGCTCGGCTGACGTTCCTTCTGGCTCCTGATCCTGCTTGCTGTACTACTATGTTTAACTCTGGCTCTCTGACATTTGCTTGGCTGACTACCCGATCCGGTTACTGAACTCTGGCTTGTTTTGACTATGTTTACTCTGTTTACCTTATTATTTTTATTAATAAACAAGTGTGATTTAACTTTACTTCTGTCTCGGTCTGATTCATGGTTCCTGATAATAGTTGAGTCGCTTAGCCTTGTTTCCACATCGGAGGTATGGCTTTTTAGTCACAGTTCTTCCATGAAGACTATTTCTGACCAGACTGGGCACCAAATGGGTGTACCTGGGTCCCACTGGTTTCCGCCAGTTCTGTGCTGATGACACTGCTGAACATCTTCCGATGTTGAAGAGAAGTAAGCACGATGAGTCTTTCTCCTGCTGAAGTTTCCTTGGTTGAACATTGCCTAATCAATGGTGTCCTCAATGCTCAGAAATACAGGCATATACATATTTATATGCCATGGGATTGGCCCTTTGTTTATTCTGCAGCGGGACAATGACCCCAAACATAAACAACCAATGTCATTAGGAACTATCTTCAGTGTAACGAAGAACAAGGGCTTGTGGAAGTGAGGCAGCCTACATCTACAGGCGATCTATGAACACTTCTATTTCTGAAAGCTTTCTCAATTTACAGCATTTTTTCATACCTTCCTTAACCACTTCAATACCAGGCACTTAGACACCTTCCTGCCCAGGCCAATTTTCAGCTTTCAGCGCTGTCGCAATTTGAATGAAAATTGCGCGGTCATGCTACACTGTACTCAAACAAGTTTTTTATCATTTTGTTCCCACAAATAGAGCTTTCTTTTGGTGGTATTTGATCACCTCTGGGATTTTTATTTTTTGCGCAACAAATAAAAAAACCCCAAAAATTTAGAAAAAAAAAATTTCTTCGTTTCTGTTAAAATTTTTTGTAAATAAGTAAGTTTTCTCCTTCAATGATGGGCACTGATATGGCTGCACTGACGGGCACTGATAAGGCAGCACTGATGGGCACCGATAAGGTGGCATCAATGAGGTGGCACTGATGAGGTGGCACTGACGGGCACTGATGACGGCACTGTTCGGCGGCACTGATAGGTGGCACTGATGGGCACTGATAGGTGGCACTGGTATGCGGCACTGATGGGCACTCATAGGCGGCACTGATGGGCACCCATAGGCGGCATTGATGGGCACTTGTAGGCGACACTGATGGGTATTTATGAGTGGCACTGATGGGTATTTATGGGTGGCACTGATAGGTGGCATGGATGAGCACTGATGGGCACTGATGGGCATGGATGGGCACTGACAGGTGGCACTGATGGGTTGCACTGATGTCACTGATGGGTGGCACTGATGATACTGATGGGTGGCATTGCTGGGCATCACTGATGCCTGTTAATACATACTGGTGCCAATCAGTGCCCATTTGTACAGATTAGACATTCATTTGAACATGTGGATGGCCATGGGGTACATACCTGGCCATCCACATGTTGCCCCCTTCCCTGGTGGTCCCAGTGGCATCCCTGGTGGTCCAGTGTGGTCATCTGAGGGTGGGCTGCGCTGATAAACAAATCAGCGCAGACCACCCCTGTCAAGAGAGCCGCCGATCGGCTCTCCTCTACTCGCGTCTTCCTATTTATATCGTGATCAGCCGTGATTGGACACGGCTGATCATGTGGTAAAGAGCCTTCGCCAGAAGCTCTTTACCGAGATCGGTGGAGCGGTGTGTCAGACTGACACACCGATCACCACGATGCGCGCCCCCACGGGAGCACGGCAGCTGTTATCCTTAAGGACGTCATATGGACGTCATATGACAAAAAATGTGTTAGTTTTAGCGTTTTCGTTTCATTCAATTTTTTGCCAGGTTCGGAAGTTTGAAAATTCGGAATCCGGAAATTCAGAAATCCAAAAATTTGGATTTTCAAATTTCCGAATTCCAAATTTTCGAATTTCCAAATTTCAAATTTACGGATTTACGAATTTCGAATTTTCAAATTCCAAATTTCCGAATTTCCGCATTCCGAATTCGGAAATTCAAAAATTCAAAAATTTGAAAAAAAAAGAAAGAAAATCAGTAAAATTTGAAATAATAACTAACTAATAATAACTAACTATTAAATTATAGGTATTGGAATTTCCTTTAAAATTTGTCTGTTTGTGAATGTAACGAATACAAATTTATCTGAAGTTACGAATTATACGAAATAACGAATGCTGCATCTAAACACATGGAATGGAACAAATTAATAATAAATAATAATAATAAAAAGGTTTTATTATTATTATTGTTATTTATTATTATTAGATCGTTACGTTCCATTCATTTAGATACGGCATTCGTTATTTCAGATAATTCGTAACTTCGGATAAATTCATATTCTTTATGTTCACTAACACAAATTTGAAAGGAAATTCCAATACCTATAATTTAATAGTTATTATTAGTTAGTTATTATTTCAGATTTTCGGTTTTTAAAATTTTTCGGATTTTCATTCTTTTGAAATCTCAGATTTTCATTCTTATTTTCGGATTTTCAAATTTCCAAATTTTAGAATTTTCAAATTTCTAAAATTTCGAATTTCCGAATTTTCAAATTTCCCAATTTTCGAATTTTCAAATTTCCTAATTTTCAAATTTCCTAATTTTGAATTTTCAAATTTCTGAATTTCCGAAATTTCGAAATTTCCGAAATTTCGAATTTCCGAAATCAAATTTTTCAATTTCCGAAATTTCCAATCTCTGAAATTTCCAATTTCTGAAAATTAGAATTTTTCAATTTCCAAAATTTCGAATTCACAAATTCTGAATTTCCGAAACTCCGAATTTCTGAAATTCTGAATTTCCGAAATTTAAAATTTTCGTAAATTTGAATATTTGAAAATTCGTAAATTCGAAATTCAGAAATTGAAAAATTTGGAAATTCGGAAATGTCGAATTTAACAAATTTGTCAAAATTCATTAAAAAACGAAACTGGAACTAAACAAATTGCACATGTGTAATAATTATATTATGTTACTTTTATCAAGTTATACTTTGTATTTTTTAGCTTTGGGAGGTATTTGGACACTTTAGGCATATAGCAAGTGGCTGGGTCAAGAATAAATACCAGTTTAATCTCTGAAAAATCTCAGAATATTTTTCACCGCAGAGACCATATTATAAAGTTTATAAAGGAAGAGACTCTAAGAATATTGTAAAAGGGTAGAGAGTACAGTTCAGGTACAGTGTAGGGTAAGATGGCACAGTATAAGGTCTGATGAGGTTAGAGGGCACAGTACATGTACAGTGTACTCTCCTGTGGTTCCACAAGGTGAAGCCCTCAAGCAGGTAGTAATGTCCTACCAGATCATGTCATCATTCAGAAGGCAAACAGAGGCAGATGAATGGTGTGATGTAGAGATGGGTCGAACACCCCCTGGTTCAGTTTGCACCAGAACTCTTGAAAATCGCAAAAGTTTGGACCTGAACTATGAACCTTATTAAAGTCTGACTCGGTTAAATTGATGATAGGCAACTCCTATCCTCATACTGATTAGTGGTTCCAAATTAATAATATCTACTGCAGTAGGGAACAGACACAAAAGATACGCTCAGCATCTTTCCAAATTACTGTTCTGCTTTATTATGACGCAATTGAAGGTTTTTATGCACATGATTACGTAGGTATCACATTAATATTACAATTGTAGGTTTATGGTAACAAGGGGCGTTACATAGGCAGGCTAATTCTAATCAGGACTCTAAAGAATGTAAACATTTACTGAAAACATTATTAGTGCCGTGTGCACAGTGAGGGCAGAGTGCAATACATACAAAATACAAAACAATTATATACAGAACTTACAAATTTCCATTACAGTCTCCCCTCTTTTGATCAATATTTTGATCACTAACCATACCTGCTATCACCTTTAACCTGGAACCTCCACATGCTTAGGTGGAGGTAGTCCTGGCCAAAGAGGCAAAAAAACTCCATTGTGGAGAAAATAATAGCTGAGCAACTTTTTCATTACAAAATGACTTTTCATTGTGAAAAACAAATGATTGATAAGACATATTTACAGAGTACTGGCTGTACACTCCTGTGGCCAGAATGGCCTTCTAGCTTAATTGTTGGCATGCTGACTTATCAGCATATGTAAACACAGACAATTCTACATAAAATGGAAGACGTACAAAAGACAAATATGACTTCAACATGGCTAAACTACTTTTCAAATATATATCCCTTACAATTAAAGTAATTGAATCAAAACACAGAGATTTCTTTAATTTAGTCATTTTTGCAGTGTCTGGTGTGGATCCAGGTGACCTTTCCTTCAAGTTTTGCAAAAACTGTACATGAAATAGATGCTGTATTGAGTCTCCAAACATTAGGGAGAAAACACATAAATGAGTTTGTCAAAAACCTTAAAAGATCAGCAACATTCTCTGTGAGATCCAAATGGAGGACTTCAGCTGCTGAGACAAAATATAAGCAAGTGAGTAACACACTCCCAAACAAAATCTCATAGGGAGAGAGTCCAACATCCCCCTTAGGGGCTTCATAAAATATAGGAAAACATTCAGGCAAAAGTTTTCTAGTTTCTTACTCTACTTTGTCCGCTACATTGTAGACAGTAAGGGGTGTAAAAATAAAACCTCAAAACTTCTATTAAGGACTCTCCTATAAAAAATGATTTCCTCTGTTACTCTCTGTACTTTCTGGCACTCTGTACTTACAAACTACTTCTGATAACACTTTTTACTGTGGCCTTTGCAGTAGCATTTGCCACTGGACATCCAAAAAACATGTCCATACAGACAAAATGCATACTTGTAAGATCCTAACTTGGGCATCTGGATATATCTTTTATGTAATCTCTGGGAGGGATGTTCAGCTTTTGGTAACACCTTTGGTAACAGGTAAAACAAGAAGTGGTGTGTTATAAAAACAACTGTGGTGAACCCTGGCTCTATCCCACGCTCATTTACTAAGGCAGCCATAACTGCTTGTGACTCATGACACGGTCCATGTGTCAAGCTGAAGGGAAAAGAGTGGCTGGCAGACATAAATGATCACCTTTTCCAAAGTCCTGTTTCATAAGAAGTTGCCCCCTGTGGACCACTTGTTCTTCTCGTTCTGGGGTCCTTAAAGTTGAATTATTAATCCCAGCTATACTGGGCCAGAACTAGGGTGGAATCTGTGAGTTGCACAGACCCATCAAGTGTCCGGGGCTGTAAATGCAGCATCCTTAGAGTCACCTGGTCTGCTTCCATGTGTGAAAGTTAATATGGCTACCTCAGCAAGAACCTGGAAGGCTGAAAACAGCCGATCACATTAACTTGGCATGCTTGGTTGGTTTACCTGCCGAAGTAAAAACAAACTTCTGGCCCTTTAAATGGAACCAAAAGCTCTCTATATCTCGACTATCTATATAAATATACACTCTTTTTATAGCTCACAGGCTTTGCTAAAACATGGAGCTCTGCTTCTTGAGCTGGGGAAAAAGGATCCAATGACTTTGAATACAGAGTATCCTTCTGGGTGATAAACTGCATACTCAAATCTACAAAAAATGTAATATCTGGGTCTTCAGGGAGTGTGTCCTGCACTGGGCTCACAGCAGCTGATTCCCACATCAATTTAACACATGTGTCTTTTCCTTTCTTTTGAATAAATGTACGCATTTTTCATTGTTAGATTTGTACATAAACAAACTCATATTTTAAACCTTTCATTAGACAAACATTTAGTTATCTGTATATTTGCTGCACAGAATGTCGGACCATTAAAAATTAAATGTTTGACCAAAACAATATCTAACTTTGTCTAATAGCACCTTTGCATAAAAACTGCAGCTCTGATATATCGGGGTGAACCCTTCATTACTGGGTCCAGCTTGCATAAATATATTACAATGGCTTGTGTTCTATCACACTGTTTATGTAAGAACTCCAGTTTCATGTTTCAAAAGACAACTTTTGCCTGGCAATATTATAATAAATGATAACAATACCCTGCGGTCATGCAGAGATGTCCATAAATCCAAAACTATTCTTCTGCTTATACCACTGTACTTACAAGAAAAAGGGGCACATCATTTCACAATCCACACATTCTGCTTTGGATTTCAAAAATAAAAATAAATAAAAACAAAAGGACCCACAATCTGTATGATGGACCAGAAAGCATCAAAAACTATAAAACAACTGGCTGCAGGCGGCATCTATCCTAACAGGGTGTGTGGACTTGATGTGATGGGTCTGTTATATTTACATTTTATTTAATATTACTCTTACATCATGGACCGCACATCAAGTTATTATCAAAAACCTTAAAATTTCATTTTTATAGAAGAACTTCTTATGTATTCCATCCATCTTGGCTTTGTTAAATATTATGGCAGCTTTATTCAAAATAACAACCTCATCTTAATCTTTTTTTTCTCTCAATAAGGGCTTATTGTATAAATGTAAAATTACAAAATTGTTATCTTAATCTAAACTAATCTCATTCATTACAAATTTCCCCATTAACCTGGACTTCATTTCCAACCAAAGGTTGTCTAAACCAGTTTCAATATATCTATATTATTAATAAAATTGTTAAACTCATATTAGAAATTAATACTCATTACTACTTAATTTTACTTAATTTCCCTTTTTTTAAATGCACTGTTTCCACTATCAAAGGATATTCAATTTGTGTAATACACAGTTAAATGTAACCTTCATTTTACCATGTTTGGAAAACAGATTCAAAATAATTGTGATCACATTGTTTACCATTAGATTCGTTAACCCGGCACATTTTGTTATAAATGTTTTGTCTAAAAAACAGAAATTGGCAATGGTGTCCTTCCAGCTTATCACTAACCTCTCATCCCAGCCACATTTCTTTCATGAGAGCACAAAGGAGGGGGTCACATCTGCGTACATGACACACACAAGCAATAGAACTAAAGGTCCCAGCATTCGCACACACGTACACCAATATCTCTCTAAAATCGCTTACATTTTTCCCATTTGTACACAACACATGCATATCATTCTCTCACTTTCTTTTAACTCTTTAATATTTCCCTGCCTAAATTCTGCTTTCCTTATTTTGTTTAAATAACTTTTATATCTAGCTTCTATGATTCTATGATCAGATGGGGAGCCACAGTGCTCATCCCATCTTCCCTCTCTGACAACATATAAAGTATTCTGTTTTAATTCTCATTTCTCTGTTTCTGACTCTAATAGTTATAGTGCCTGACTCCAAATTCATCCCACAACTTAACATGAAAATGTCCCTTTCTGTCTAGTGTTAATGTCACCCTTGATCCATCCTGCTCACATTGATAACTGTTTCTTTAGCTATTTACTCTGCACGATTCTTAGTCCCTGTGGACCTTGGTAACCCAGTTACCCAATGTGGATCCCTGTCCACTCTAACCATTAATCTAGGGGCTCAGTATAGGCGGAACCGCACCTTTGGTTCATATGTAGCGCTCCTCTTGCGCTGGGCATTTTTGAGGGTCTTTTACCCTTCATTCCCTTACTTAATTCAATGCCCATAATGACTGGCCAGTCTTCTCTCTTCTCTACTTGTGCCTATACCCTCTTGCCTCTAAACTACTTTATCTAGCAGATGTACTACATATACCTGTGAACAGCACTATTCTTCCCTTTCTTATCTATAACACTCCGATGGACAATAGACAGGGACAACATAACATATAACCACCAATCAATACAGTTCGATTAAGGGGAGTAAAATAGGTACCCTTTGTCCCAAAAATGCCTTACCGATCAAGGAAGTCTGATAACTCAAATGTAAGCAAAAGGCTTACCTCAGCCGGCTGATTATCAGAAATTCCCGGATCGTCTCAAGCTCCTCGTTTCGGATACTCAGGGTCACCTGGAATCCCCTCCTAAGGCAAAGCTCGCCATGCTTGACTCGGTTAAATTGATGATAGGCAACTCCTATCCTCATATTGATTAGTGGTTCCAAATTAATAATATCTACTGCAGTGGGGAACAGACACAAAAGATACGCTCAGCATCTTTCCAAATTACTGTTCTGCTTTATTATGACGCAATTGAAGGTTTTTATGCACATGATTACGTAGGTATCACATTAATATTACAATTGTAGGTTTATGGTAACAAGGGGCGTTACATAGGCAGGCTAATTCTAATCAGGACTCGAAAGAATGTAAACATTTACTGAAAACATTATTAGTGCCGTGTGCACAGTGAGGGCAGAGTGCAATACATACAAAATACACTACAATTATATACAGAACTTACAAATTTCCATTACAAGTCTAAGGGACTTGAACTTGAAGAATCCCCAAAGTCCCCCAAAAGTCCTGATTTTGAAGGCTTATATGCAAGTTATTGGCCATACAAAAAATATGCAGGTCGGGTGCTGCCCTGGGGGACATGTACCAACACAAAAAAAACAAAAATTTTTTTTAAAGGAGCAGTGATTTTAATGATGCTTAAAGTGAAACAATAAAAACAAAAAATTCCTTTAAATATAGTGCCTGGGGAGTCCCCTTAGTCTGCCTGTAAAGTGCTGCTTCTGTACCGTGTGTAGAACCTGCTGCAGCAAAACCGACATTTATAAAGAAAAAAATGACAATTGATTTGCCCTGCAAGCTTTCTTTATTTAGTAAACAACGACTTGGGTAGCCAGTCTGTATGATGAGGCCTCAATTTTTTTGCACTCGGAACAAGATTAGAGATTTTTTGGCTAAAAAAACAAGAATGGGCCTTGGCTGAAAACAAGAATTGGCCTTGCTGTAAAAAATCTTTAAATTGACACCCTGGTCAGACAGTTACGGAAAACGTAGTCTTTGGGTGTTGGTGGTGCCTTCACGCTGTAACCTTCTAGAGGTACCCTTAATGAAAGCAAGAATTGGCCTTGCTGTAAAAAAAATGAATATGACTCCCCGGTCAAACAGCTGTGGAAAAATTGCTCTTTGGGTGTTGGTGGTGCCTTCACACCGTAACCCTATAGAGATACTCTTGATAAAAGCAAGATTTAACGTTGCTGTAAAAAATTGAAATTTGATGCCCCGGTCAAACAGTTGTGGAAAAATTGTTAACATAACTCAATTTGTAGTTTATCAGTGTTCTCCCCTCTCTGTAGGCTCATGTTACTCCCTTCCGCTACCTCAGAACCAACATCTGAATCAAGTACTGTCTGTGCATCCTCAAGAAGCAAGTGGCTGACGCTGTGTTCAAATAATTCAGCTGACTCCTCCATGCATGATGCTGGGGCTATGGCAGGAGTAGCTGTGGACAAGGAGGCAAAAAAAGCCACTCTGGCAGCTGTGGTGGACTACGCACTAGTGTCAGCTTGGGTCATATAGGGGGCGAGGAGGATGAGGATAGTTAAATAAACCAGTCCACCACCTCCTCTGCATGTTGTGGCTGGATAGCACGGGCAACATCACTAAACAGACAGATGTGCCCTGCCTGAGGATGGACCAGATCCACCAGGCCCCCTCATAGTGGCATGGTAACGTCTGCCTCTCCTTATTGGCCTCCCAGACATGATGGGGGGGGTTATTACCAATATTAAATTGGATGTACTTTATTCAATGAAAAGTGGTGGTACAGTTTAAATTGATGACTGTCGCTGAGAGAAATGTAAAAACGATAAAAAAATAAAAAAGAAAAAAGAAAAAAAAACAGACTAACAACTTAACAACTAACAATTTAAAAAAAAGAGAGCAGATGGGACAAGAAACAAAAAAAAAAAAAAAAAAAAAAAAAAAAACAAATAAACAAAAATGCAGCAACCAAAAAAAAAGGTATACAGCACTGTATACAGCACTAAATGTTATGTATGTTAGTGTAGTGCTGTGTTAAACACTGCACTACACTAACACACTACACTATACTGACACCCTATACTAACACTATACTAACACTACACTAACACTCTACATTTAGTCACAATTAGGCTCTGTTCACACCGGGGCGACCTGTCAGGCAACTTAGCCACCTGACAAGTTGCGCTCCATTCAGTGCAAAGGAACCGTTCTAATTGGAGCGACTTAAGTCACTCCAACTTAGAAAAAGGTTCCTGTACTACTTGGGGGCAACTTCCGAAAGGTGAGCATTGACTTCTATTAAAGGAGTTGTTTGCAAGCCGTGCTGAAGTCGCGCTGTGCGGGGCAGCTTCAGAGTTGGTTGACTTTGATGCCGCCCCAGTGTGAACTGGCACTTTGATGCCGCCCCAGTGTGAAGTGAACACACTAGCTCGCTAATAGCAAACTGAGCCCTGCTCTATCTCTATTCCAACAACACACTGCAAAAGGTTCCTGTGGGAAGGTACCTTTTTATAGTGTGGGGTGGGACTATGAGCACTGAGCCATGATTGGACAAAGTCATCAACACTTTGTCCAATTAGGGCTCTGACGGTGCTCTGTGTCCTAATTGGCAAAGCCTTGCACCTGACCAGCAGTCAGATGCAAGGCTTCATCCAATTAGGGCCATAGAATCTACAGTGCAGCACACAAAATGCGCCCCGCAAATTCAGGTGTTCACCGAACGGGCGAACAGGCGATGTTTGGGCCAAACTTTTGCTTGGCCTGAACCGTTCGCCCAACACTAGTGTGATTTAGGGGACCTTGTGCTGCACAGGCAGCCCCTACCAGGTCCAAGGCCGGGGGCCTGGGCCAGAAGGACTGCCTGTACCCACTATATGTGGCCCTGATGACACAGAAATACTTTTTATTTTATTGAGTGAACTGAGTGACACCAGTCTGCACATCAGTATTGTCACTTCGAGCAAAAGTGCATACCTGCACCCAAGGACAATCCCTCTAACCCATTTCACCCTTCCAGGTTTAGTTGTAGAGATAGATTTCTACAAATAAGCCCAGAAGTTTGCTGGAGAAAGTGACCATACTATTGTGTGGCCACTTGTTTATCATATAACAATCCCATGAAGCTGGAATGGGCTTCAGGGTCTGGCACCCGGCGTTGCCCACAGCGAGAAGAGGTCATTGGGAGCAGTGAAATTTGAGGTTATCATCTGACCACTTTGCTCTCAGCCACATACTATATGACTATTTTGTGTTTTGCTCTCTTATGCCCCATACACACGATCAGAAATTCTGTCAGAAAAAACTTGGATGGTTTTTCCGCCCGAATTCCACTCAAGCTTGCCTTGCATACACACGGTCACAAAAAAGTTCTCTGAACTGTGGACCGTCAAGAACGCAGTGACGTACAACACTACAACGAGCTGAGAAAATGAAGTTCAGTGCTTCTGAGCATGCGTCAAATTGTTTCCGAGCATGCGTGATTTTTACGCGTCCGAATTGCATACAGACGATCACATTTTTGGATAGGGACTTTCCCCGACCGAAAAATAGAGAGCATGCTCTCAATCTTTTGCTGGCTGGAATTCCGCCAGCAAAAGACCGATGGAGCATACACACGGTCACATTTTCCGACAAAAAGCTCTTATCAGAGTTTTGCTGGCGGCATTTCCGACCGTGTGTACGCGGCATTAGTATTCCTGTTAGCAAAATGCAGTAAATAAAATAGCTGTTTTTGGTTTCTGACACTGCTCTTGAATTGTTATGCCTATTCACTGTTGGCATAATAAAAGCATGCTTCACTAAAAACAATATATCACAATTTTAAATTATTCTGATTACCAAGAACCTATGCCAATGTGATCACCTGCAGCATTTTTATGATTTAAAGTCACTCAGTAATAAAACCTAAACCATTTTTCTTGACAAAATTGTCCACCTAGTGTATTCTTCATGCAAATGATGCTTTTCAAGTTATGTATACCCCTGTTTGCACATTTTAATCCCTTTCAAATGAATTCTGCTTGGTGCTGCGCCAGTGACATGTAAAAGGCCGAGTGGTAATTATCAGCATTTATGTAGATCTTTCTTGGATTAACAGGCAAACATTGTATATAGATAGGGGATAATGTAATCAGTTTGGGGGATAATGGCTTATAACATTATGTATTGACACACAAATCCTGCTTCATAGCAGTCTGTAAGCTAGGAGCTGTGTTATGTGAGGACAGCTACGAGACAGGACGTGAAAATAAGGACTCACTAGGAAGAAGAGTTGTAAATTGTGTTGGTAAACGGGAAAGGAACACTATTAACAGTATGAGCCTTAAAATGTTGCTTTTACATGACACTAAAGTCCTTTTAATGGCTGGAAAATCTTAAAAGAAAGTTGTTTAATGTAAAAGCTTCTGATAGCACACTCCATACCTGGACTGGATTTGTGAAATTGAAGGAAACCTGTGCACATGTGTTGCGAATCAGCATGTTTACTATAAAGAAGAATTCTAGTATGGCACTTTTTACATTGTTTTGTCCAGCTTGGAGCAATGGTAGACATCGATACCCCAGTGATCTCCACTAGTTCCCGAATCTTGTGAAGCATTGTGAAAACAAGAGGCACTTGGCAAGGGGTTCCATTCAAAGAATGCTTTGCATTTTCTCAGTGATTCGTTCTCTGATTGGAAAAAGTGAAGAACTGGGGTAATGGCCTCACATTCTGGAATTTTTCTTTAACCACTTGCCTCCAAATCAGGTACTTGGTACGTCATTTGACTTCAAGTGGTTGCACCGGGATGATGATCACCCCGGTACTGTTTTTTAGAGCCAACGGTTGGCTCTCTTGTAATGGCATTCGGAGTGGCTAACTAGCCACTTGATTGCTTTTACAAGCTGCGGTATGGGATGTTCCCCCACTCCCTCCACCTTCCGCGGCTCTCTCAGGCTCTCCCGTTCCACCAGGAGACCCAAGGTACTAGTTGGCACATCTGCCGGCTAGTCGGAGACCCACACAATACTGGAATTGGCTTTGATCGGGTCTCCACTATGGTAACCCTGGAGTGATCACATGACATCACTTTCGGTTTACCTGGATGTCAACGGTGCCATTTTTTTCAAAATCAAAGGTATTCAAAAATGCTGATCTTTGCGTTTTGAATGCTTTCAAGTACAAACAAGGAATTTGGGGTCTTATTAACCCTAGATCCCTCCATAAAGAGGACCTATCACATGCCTATTGCTTTCACAAGGATGTTTACATTCCTTGTGACAGCTACAAAAGTATTTAAAAACAATTAAATTAAAGCAACAGTGTAAAAAAAAAAAAAAAAAAAAAGAATAGAATAGAAAACAAAATTAAAGTGCTCCCATACTGTCTTGCGTTTGTCCCGCATGCACGCAAACAGCGATTGTCCCACACATGTGAGGTATTGCCGCGAACGTTGGATCATGGGCAGTAATTCTAGCACTAGCCCTCCTCTGTAGATATAAAGTGGTAACCTGTAAGGGCTTTTAAAGCGTTGCCTCTTTGGTATCTATTTACTCAGCGTGACATAATTTTTTATATTGTAGAAAAAAATTGGATATGTATTGTGTTTTTTTGCTTTAAATTTTTAAAAAGTGTATTTTTTACCAAAAATTGCATTTGAAAAACCACTGCACAATAACAGCGTGACATAAAAAATGGCAAAACCCACCAATTTATTCTCTAGGGCCTCTGCCTTAAAAACTATATAATGTTTGGGGGTTCTAAGTAATTTTCTAGCAAAAAAAACCCTGATTTTTCACATGTATACAAAAAGTGCCAAAAAATGCGTGGTCTTCAAGATACCAAATATAAAATATTTAATTGAAAAACACAAAATTCCTGCTTAGGACAGGACCGGTATGCAGCCTCCCCTGGATCACATCTCCTGAAAGAAGGGTGACATATGATAACCGTAAAAATAGGGATAGGGGTAAGTGGCGCTCCCTATGATGGGGTATCCTGTAGGGTGTGTGTGCTATACACCTATAGGGATAATAATAAACCCATGTGAAAACTACACCTAAAACAAAATAAAAAAAAACAAAGCCAATAAGCACATATGTGTTTCAATATCTATTCAAATGAACATAGTAAAACTACCATAGTGAAAAGGTGTAAAAAGTGGCATAAAGGTCTAATTGCAGTGAGAGAAAATGTGACCATCAAAATCTTCCCCTGCTAACCCACATTAGATGAACAGGAAAAAATTGTGTAAACAATATTAATATCTAGCGTGTAATAATAAAACATGTGATAATTGTCCACTCCAGTGAATGATAATGCTCTCCATGTGTTATCATCATGGAGCTCAGGCTGTGATGCAAGGAGTTGGTGTGCCATCCATTGCTTGGAGCTGGGTCGCATAGGAGACACGTGTGGACGCCTGCATTGGTCCTGGGAAGCCCTTCATCTTTTGCCGCTACATGCCTATTACCCCTGCAGGGGTATGAGGAGTTGGTGAGTGGGAACCCTTGAGGGGGATCACGGAAGTCACCGGATATTATTATTTTTTCAGCACAAGAGTCACAATTTTTTATGAACATTCTTGCCATTCTGGAGCTTCACCTTTAATACTATATATATTTTTTACATATTTTTTACTTTTTTATGGGACTGCTGCTTACATTTTTTATATGTTGATTTTATATGTTGATTTTTCATTCAATATTTGTGGTTTATATTCACTGGAGTGGACACTTATCACGTGTTTTATTATTACACGCTAGATATTAATATTGTTTACACAGTTTTTTCCTGTTCATCTAATGTGGGTTAGCAGGGGAAGATTTTGATGGTCACATTTTCTCTCACTGCAATTAGACCTTTGTCCATGTCCATTTGAATAGATATTGAAACACATATGTGCTCATTAGCTTTGTTTTATTTTATTTTGTTTTAGGTGTAATTTTCACATGGGTTTATTATTATCCCTATAGGTGTATAGTACTCACACCCTACAGGATACCCCATCATCGTCAGCGCTCCTGGCCTCTCCTCTCTGACCAGTGCCCCCATAGGAAGCCACTTCCCATGGGGGCACTCGTGCATGCTCACACCCGAGTTCCTCTGCTGTGTCCACTGACACAGACAGGGGGACGTGGCCCCGCCCCTGCTTCCTCATTACTGGCTCTGATTGACAGCACTGGGAGCCAATGGCTTCCGGTGCCCCAGCAAAGCCAGCGAGACCTGGAAGTGAGGGGAGAAAAGATCTGCAGACGTGCATCAAATGAGGTCTCAGGGTGAGTAAAGGGGGGCTGAGGGGACGATGCTGACATTTTTTACCTTAATGCAAGGATTGACTTTACAACACCTTTAACAATATGAGGGCATGGAGGAGGAGGGAGGGAGTTAGCTTTCAATTATCTGGAGTGTATATGCCCACGTATGTGACTCCATAACAGCCTGGGGTGCCTTAAGGTTTCTTCAGGGGTGTCTTGGCAAAATGCCTAAAAAATGCCCAAAAACTGTATACAGGCCAGCGAGTGGGTCAAGACCCTCTTTTAGTTACACAAAGTCACAGGTTTTAATAGTGTACTATTACAACCTTCCAGTCAGTGGTGTCCTAACAACCAATGATGTCATCGGTTGATAAGGAGGGTGTTGGGTGCCTCCTTGTTTGCCCCTCCCCTGCCCCTGTCTATCAGCACTGGGGTCACAATAGCTGAATGAGGGAGAGAAACAATGCAATACTAGTCAGTACCAGGGTGCAAAGGTGTGATTGCTTTGGAAGACAAAATCACCTCTAATGTTGGGTGTCCTATGTGGATGATTGTTGCTGCAATATGTAAAACTATTGTTTTAGTTTTTTACGTTTTAGAGTGGGGTACCTCGTGCATAATTTTAAGGGGAGCCTTGACTGAAAAAAAGTTGAAAAACACTGCTCCATAGTCATGTGGGGTGCACAGATAAGAAAAAGGAGCAAATGAACAACTTAAAAGGGAACTGAAACTGGAGCATGCTAAGTTGATGTGGCAATGGCTTGTATACTCAATCTCAGGCTGCAGCGAGGATACAGACAAGGGGGGAGAGATGGTAAACAGCAGGATCAACCAGGCTTTTTTGTAATTTACAAAAAACAAATGCTCTAGTCACAAAGTGAGTATGAACACAATGTAATATAGCATGTATTGACTGTTTATAATAATTTCATTACAATGGCACCTTAATGTCGCTAACCCAAGTAACATCTATTTAACTTTCCTCTGGTCCCACAGTGCTCTATTCAGCCCCTGGGAACCCTGTATGTTGAGTATTTAGGAGATTTAGTAAGACCTCATCTGGAATATGCAGTTCAGTTTTGGGCACCAGTTCTCAAAAAGGATATCGGGGAACTGGAGAAAGTGCAGAGAAGGGCAACCAAACTGATAAGAGACATGTTAGAGCTCAGCTATGAGGAAAGACTAGAGGAACTGAATCTATTTTCTCTTGAAAAGAGGAGATTAAGCGGGATATGATCAACATGTTCAAATATGTAAGTGGTCCATATAGTGAACATGGTGTTGAGTTATTCGCTTTAATGGTCATCACAGGGGACAAGGGGGCACTCTTTACATCTAGAGGAAAAAAGATTTCATTGCCAAATACGGAAAGGTTTCTTCACAGTAAGAGCTGTAAAAATGTGGAATAGACTCCCGCCAGAAGTGGTTCTGGCAAGCTCAGTAGTATGCTTTAAAAAAGGCCCGGATTCTTTCCTAAATGTACATAATATAACTGGGTACTGACATTTATAGTTAAAGTTGATCCAGGGAAAATCCGATTGCCTCTTGGGGGAACAGGCAGGAATTTTTTCCCCTGCTGGAGTAAATTGGATCATGCTTTGATGGGGTTTTTCGCCTTCCTCTGCATCAACTGTGGGTATAGGATTGTGTATATGGAATTGTATTTTGTTTTTTGTTTCTTTTTTCAATTTTATTTTTTGTGTCTTTTAACAACCTAACTATGTAACCCAAATACTTGTGCAAGGGTATTTTTATATAGTCATAGATGGTTCCAACACATTTCAGAAGTACAAGGACCCCTTTCATCAGGGCTAAAAACCCAATAAATAAAGTTGACTTTTCGTATACAATAAGAAGAGTCCTAAGCTGCACATCACTACAAAAACCTGTATATGAAAAGTGGCTTAGGACTCTTCTCTCTTTGTATTGGTATCCATGGAGCTGGAACAAGCTGCATCCTTGCCTGCACTCCCAGCGTTTTTTTATAGAAGAGAACCCACTGGATCCTTGAGCAGCACCCACAGTTCGGCATTGGTTTACAGTTTTGTATACAATGCATTGTCATCATGCCATTAAAAAAATTCATCTGGACAATAAGATTTTTTTAGAATAAGAATCAGAAGATCCAGCGCTTGTACTTGGCTACCTTTCCAGCAGCTTAACAAATAGGTGGGGGATGAAGTTATTGTGATTATGTGCTGCCTGGGGGGGGTGCATTACAGATTTTACCCTGCTTGAATTTACAGTCACATATGAAATATCACTTATTAAAGTAAACATTTCCTGTCACAAATAAAAGGGTTGCCATTGCCAAATTTCTATTAAAATTCAATTTCCTGGATGCTATGTTGCCCCCGTGGCTTCAGTAGTCTCCTTGCTGACCCAGAATATAAACATACGTAGATCAGGTATGTCAGAGTTTTTTATTCTTCATAGTGTGTGTAGGACCTTAGAATTTTGTGTGCTATTGGATTAAGATCTGACCCAGCCTGTCCCAAATGTGGTAATTCAGGGTCTCTGATACACCTATTGTGGCACTGCCCCAAGCTCCAGGGGTATTGGGTGGAGGTTGTGGGCATGCTTAATGGGCTTTTGAATGTGAACCTTTTAGTGGATCCATGCTTATCCAGCTTTGTTGACTTTTCTGTGCTTAAGCCACCAGTGCAGATCACTGTTGTGCATGTGCTATACGTGGCCTGTAGGCAAATTGCCCTTAAGTGGACTTCCCTGCACCCTCTAACCCTTTCTGACTCTAAACTCGATCTCAACTAATGCATTTCTTATGAGAGTCATACTTTTTTTCTCAGGAATTAATTAAAGAGGTTTGATGAAATTTGTTCACCTTGATTAAATCACATGAATTCAGATTTGAGTATTGTTGAGTATTGTTGTCGTGTGTATCTCTAAAAACAGGGCACATATCTAGAGTCTGACTTTTAGTAGCTTTTACTATGCCATTTACTTTGTTTATTGCGTTGGCATTTAGATATGCTCTTTGTGTTCCCAGTTTTATTTTTTATTTTTTGTGGTTGTTTTTTTGTGGTATACTGTACCTTATCTACTTTGTCTATTTGTTTCTTAAACTTTTCCACATAAAATTAAATCTGATGGGAAAAAAACTGGTATGTTAGAGTGAAGCCAGAACTCTTTGTTCTGAGTCAGTGACTTAAAGTACTAAGGCCATAGATCAGAATGAAAGCCAGGAAACTAGCATTTGCAGTATGAGATGTTATTATTATTATTATTTTGCAGGATTTATATAGATGCAAAAGTTTACACAGCGCTTTACAATATAAAAGGGAGACAGTACAGTTACAACACAATAAAATACAAGAGGATTAAGAGGGCTCTGCTCATAAGAGCTTACAATCTAAGAGGGTGGGGCAAGTGGTACAAAAGGTTATAACTGTGGCGGATGAGCTGATGGAAGTGATAAAAGATTAGTTGGAGCAGTAATAGGCTTCCCTGAAGAGATGGGTTTTCAGGGATCGCCTAAGGCAGCCAGAGTAGGAGATAGCCGGATAGATTGAGGTAGAGGGGTGCAGAGGATGAGAGAGGCTGTGGAGAAGTCCTGGAGATGAGCATGGGAGGAGGAGACAAGGGAGCTTCAGAGCAGGAGGTCTTGAGAGGAACATAGAGGACGGTTTGGGGGATATTTGGAGACAAGATTGGTGATGTAGCTTGGGGCAGAGTTGGGAATGTAGTTATTTTGAATTTAATTCGCTGGGCAATCAGAAGCCAGTGTAGGGATTGGCGGAGAGGGTTGGCAGACACTGAGCGGTTGGAAAGGTAGATGAGTCTGACAGCAGCATTCATGATAGACTGAAGAGGGGATAGCCTATGGAGAGGTAGGCCTATGAGAAAGGAGAGGCGATAACAGGGGAGTGAATGAGCAGCTTGGTGGTTTCATTAGTTAAAAAGTGGCAAATTTTAGAGATGTTACAGAGGTGAAGTCTACAAGCTTTTTACAATGAATAGATTAGGGGCTGAAAGGACAGGTCTGATGTGAGCAAACAGTCTTTGGGCTTCTCAAATAAAAAAAAACAAAAAAAAAAACAAAACAAACAAACATTTCTTTCTTCCAGTTATATATTAAGCAATCTCCAAAGGTAATTTAGAAGGGCCTATGTCATTTTTCATGTTATCCCATCCAACATTACCAGTGCATAAAGGCTGATGTACGTGCTTTATTGCTCCTTCTCTTATGTCACAGCTCTCCAGCAATCCCTAGATAGCAGCTGTTGAATCTGTGTAAAAATTGTCTTTACCTTCAGAAGATGGATCTGCAGTATGTGCACTGTAAGTTTTCCTGGATACAATTCTATATCATGAGACAGCCTCTAAACACAGGTATTGTGAGATATTAAAACAAGAAAAAAAAGCCATAGGTCATTTTAAATGCAGCTAATAGAAGCACCTGACTCTGTTTTATCTGCTCGCAATCCCATGCAGAGAAGAAGATCATTGGTTTACAGTGCAGGAAAATCATTATCTACCGCTACAGATCATTGATCAAAGCCTTAGGACCCTGAGGCATAAACAGACTGGGTAAACCAGCAAGTCACATGCCACTATTGACTTCCAGGATTGCAGGTTGTGCTGAAGTATGGACAGCTGTGTGTTCTATAAGGCATCATCATTTGTTTCCTTTAACTTGTGCTAGCTATTCTCAGTCCTGTGCGCATTCCCAGCTTTTTATATGTAGCGAGATGTGAAAAAATATATGTCTTGGCAGAATGGCCTTGTTCTAGAATGATCACATGGCCTTTGGTGCTCAGTAAAGCATTACAAGGCCATTTATTAACTACACATGTGGACTGGTCATTTAATAAGAACTGGAAATGCGTAGTGGCCATTAACTGCTGACTACACATTGATTGCTTTAAGGAAAATGCACAGTATAGTGATTTGTACATGTGTATACACGTGTGTGTGTGTGTGTGTGTGTGTGTGTGTGTGTGTGTGTGTGTGTACACTGTATACACACACTTATTATGATCAGGACAAAAACAATTACAAAAATTTCTTTAGCCAGATACATATGAAATGTTGTATATTGCTATTATGTAGCCAGCCAGCAGGTGGAGTGTTTTGATCTTTTTCCTAGGCTTTTCCTAGGCTTTCCTCAGTCTACTTTGTTGTGGAGACAAAGTAGATTGTTGTGTGTCTGCTTTGTGAAGAGCCTTTTGTTTGCTCGATTGGTCTAGCTGAAATTGACAAAAAAAAGGAAATATGTATGCACTGTACATTTTTATAAACAGCTGTAAATGAGCTTTAACCATTTCAGCCCTAGAAGGTTTTACCCCTTCATGATTACGTTGCTTTAACTGACAATTGCATGTTCATGCAATGCTGTACCCAAACAAAATGTCCTTTTTTTCCCCACAAATAGAGCTTTCTTTAGATGTTATTTGATCACCTTTGCATTTTTTATTTTTTTCGCTACCAACAAAAAAAGGCGGTTAAATTTGAAAAAAAAAAAAAAAAAAACAATATGACTTTTTGGGGACCAGTGACACTACTACAGTGATTAGTGCTAAAAAAAAATGCACTGTCACTGTACTAAAGACAATGGCAGGCAAGGGGTTAACATCAGGGGCGATCAAAGGGTTAAGTGTGCTCCTAGGGAATGATTTCTAACTGTGTGGGGGATGGCTTAACTGGAGGAAGTGAAAGATCCGTGTTCCTAAATTAGCAGGAACACAAGATCTCTCTCTTCCTCTCTGACAGAATGGCGGTCTGCCTTGTTTGCATAGGCAGACCGCCATTCTGCCTCTCTAGTGAACAATCCGATTGGCTCCCGCTGTGTCCAACCACAGCGGGAAGAGGTCGCTGGCAGTGCACACGCCCCAGACCCCAAAGAGGAAACAACGTACAGGTAAGTTTTTTTGCGCAGCCATGCTGCCCTGCTGCAGTAAATGTGCAGTGGGCGGTCAAAAAAGCAGTTAAAGTAATCATTGACCTCAGCAGCTGCAGGTGCTGCAGAGCAATTAAAGTGATTGTAAAGGAAACATTTTTATTAAAAAAAATAACAAACATGTCATATTTATCTGCACAGTGGTTTTGCACAGAGCAGCCCTGATTCTCCTTCTCTCGGGTCCCCCTCCGTGCTCTGGGCCCCTCCCACTTGCTGAGTGTCCCCATAGCAAGCTGCTTGATGTGGGGGAACTTCTGCATGCTCGCTCCCAGCCGGCTCTCTGTGTCCATAAGACACAGAGGGCATGGCTCAGCTCCACCCCCCACTCCTGCCTCACTGGCTGTGATTGACAGAGAGAGCCAATGACTTCTACTGCTGCATCCCAGCCAGTCAGAAGGGAGAGACCTGGGAGAGCCTTGGGTCTCATGCACATTGCTGTATCGAAATGGGTCTTAGGTAAGTATTAGGTGGGGCTAAGGGGGGAGCTGCACACTGAAGGTTTTTTACCTTCATGCATAGAATACATGAAAGTAAAAAAAACCCTTCATTCTTTACAACCACTTTAATATCAAGTTCACACAAGAAGTACTGAAGTTTAGGGATGAGCCGAACACCCCCCTGTACGGTTCGCACCGGAACTTGCGAACCGGCAAAAAATTTGTTTGAACACGCGAACACCGCTAAAGTCTATGGGACACGAACATGAATAATCAAAAGTGTTAATTTTAAAGGCTTATATGCAAGTTATTGTCATAAAAAGTGTTTGAGGACCTGGGTCCTGCCCCAGGGGACATGGATCAATGCAAAAAAAAGTTTTAAAAACTGCTGTTTTTTCGGGAGCAGTGATTTTAATAATGCTTAAAGTGAAACAATGAAAGTGTAATATCCCTTTAAATTTCGTACCTGGGGGTGTCTATAGTATGCCTGTAAAGGGGCGCATGTTTCCCGTGTTTAGAACAGTCTGACAGCAAAATGACATTTCAAAGGAAAAAAAGTCATTTAAATCTACTCGCGGCTATTAATGAATTGCCGGTCCAACAATACACATAAAAGTTCATTGATAAAAACGGCATGGGAATTCCCCACAGGGGAACCCCGAACCAAAATTTTTTTTTAAAAATGACGTGGGGGGGACCCCCTAAATTCCATGCCAGGCCCTTCAGGTCTGGTATGGATATTAAGGAGAACCCCGGCCAAAATTAAAAAATAAATGGCGTGGCGTCCCCCTCAAAATCTATACCAGACCCTTCAGGTCTGGTATGGATTTTAAGGGGAACCCCGCACCAAGATTTAAAAAAAAACATTGTGGGGTCCCCCCAAAAATCCATACCAGACCCTTATCTGAGCACGCAACGTGGCAGGCTGCAGGAAAAGAGGGGCGACAAGAGAGCGCCCCCCCCTCCTGAACCGTACCAGGCCACATGCCCTCAACATTGGGAGGGTGCTTTGGGGTAGCCCCCCAAAACACCTTGTCCCCATGTTGATGCGGACAAGGGCCTCATCCCCACAACCCTTGCCCGGTGGTTGTGGGGGTCTGCGGGCGGGGGGCTTATCAGAATCTGGAAGCCCCCTTTAACAAGGGGACCCCCAGATCCCGGCCCTCCCCCCTGTGTGAAATGGTAAGGGGGTACAAAAGTACCCCTACCATTTCACAAAAAAACTGTCAAAAATGTTAAAAATGACAAGAGACAGTTTTTGACAATTCCTCTATTTAAATGCTTCTTCTTTCTTCTATCTTCCTTCAGTTTTTCCTCCATCTTCTTCTTCTTCTGGTTCTTCCTCCGGTGTTCTCGTTCGGCATCTTCCTCCGCAGCGTCTTTTTATCTTCTTCTCCTCGGGCCGCTCCACATCCATGATAGCATGGAGGGAGGCTCCCGCTGTGTGAAGCTTCTATCTTCATCTTTTTCTCTTTATCTTTTTCTCTTCATCTTCTTCTCTTCATCTTCTTCTCTTCATCTTCTTCTCTTCATCTTCTTTTTGGGCCGCACCGCATCCATGATGGCATGGAGGGAGGCTACCGCTGTGTGACGCTTCTCCTCTTCTGACGGTACTTAAATAACGGGGGGCGGGGGCAGCCCCCCTCTGAGCGGCCCGAAAAGAAGATGAAGACAAGAAGATGAAGAGAAAAAGATGAAGAGAAAAAGATAAAGAGAGAAGCGTCACACAGCGGGAGCCTCCCTCCATGCCATCATGGATGCGGAGCGGCCCGAGGAGAAGAAGATAAGAAGACGCCGCGGAGGAAGATGCCGGATGAGAACACCGGAGGAAGAACCAGAAGAACCAGAAGAAGAAGAAGATAGAGGAAGAAACCGAAGGAAGATAGAAGATAGAAGAAAAAAGAAGCATTTAAATAAAGGAATTGTCAAAAACCGTCTCTTGTCATTTTTAACATTTTTGACAGTTTTTTTGTGAAATGGTAGGGGTACTTTTGTACCCCCTTACCATTTCATATAGGGGGGAGGGCCGGGATCTGGGGGTCCCCTTGTTAAAGGGGGCTTCCAGATTCTGTTAAGCCCCCCGCCCGCAGACCCCCACAACCACCGGGCAAGGGTTGTGGGGATGAGGCCCTTGTCCCCATCAACATGGGGACAAGGTGTTTTGGGGGGCTACCCCAAAGCACCCTCCCAATGTTGAGGGCATGTGGCCTGGTACGGTTCAGGAGGGGGGGTACTCTCTCATCCCCCCCTCTTTTCCTGTGGCCTGCCAGGTTGCATGCTTGGATAAGGATCTGGTATGGATTTTTGAGGGGACCCCACGTCATTTTTTTAAAAAATTTTGGCCGGGGTTCCCCTTAATATCCATACCAGACCTGAAGGGCCTGGTATGGAATTTAGGGGGACCCCCACAACATTTTAAATTTTGGTTCGGGGTTCCCCTGTGGGGAATTCCCATGCCGTTTTTATCAATGAACTTTTATGTGTATTGTCGGACCAGTCGCGAGTAGTTTTAAATGACTTTTTTCCTTTGAAATGTCATTTTGCTGTCAGATTGTTCTAAACACGGGAAACATGCGCCCCTTTACAGGCATACTATACACACCCCCAAGTACAAAATTTAAAGGGATATTACACTTTTATTGTTTCACTTTAAGCATTATTAAAATCACTGCTCCCGAAAAAACGTCCGTTTTTAAAACTTTTTTTTGCATTGATCAATGTCCCCTGGGGCAGGACCCAGGTACCCAAACACTTTTTATGACAATACCATGCATATAAGCCTTTAAAATTATCACTTTTGATTCCTTCCATAGACTTTTAAAGGGTGTTCCGCGGCATTCGAATTTGCAGCGAACACCCCAAGTTGTTCGCTGTTCGGCGAACTAGCGAACAGCCGATGTTCGAGTCGAACATGAGTTCGACTCGAACTCAAAGCTCATCCCTACTGAAGTTATTCAAGTTATTCAAGTCAGTGTAAAAACAGAGTAGGAGCTCTGGGAGGAAGAAGTCCCAGCTGATGAGAGAACAACTTGGATGACTTCAGTTGTGAGCTTTAAATTGTCCTAAACTAATAAGTTCCAGAAATTAGACAAATTTTACCATTGCAGTGGACAGCCCTGCACTTCAGGGGTAAACTGCTATTTTTTTCTAGGGGCCCATGAATAAGGAGTATTACTTACCTTATTCCCCCTTCTGGCAGGCTTCATTGATTTGTGTGACTGGTCCAACACTTCCTCCTTTCTCAGGTACTCTGGCCATGGTCAAACTCCAACCTTCCTAACATAGCCTTGCATTGCTTGTAATTATGTCAAGAACCACCCAGAGACCAGAGCTTCAAGAAGAAGAAGGAGAGTGGAGCCTGCTGTATCTGGGCAAGGTAAGTAATACATCCTCTTTAGCCTCCCCTAGACTTCACAAACATGTAATCCTTGTGGTGACCATTGGGGGGAGGCCACTGCAAGTGCACATCATGTTGGCTAATTCCCAGAGATCAGCTTTAACTGCTTAAGGACCGGGCCTATTTTTCAGATTCAGTGTTTACAAGTTAAAATCATAATTTTTTTTGCTAGAAAATAACTTAGAACCCCCAAACATTATATGTACTTTTTAACACCCTAGAGAATAAAATGGCAGTTGTTGCAATATATTATGTCACACCATATTTGCGCAGTGGTCTTACAAGCGCATTTTTTTGGAAGAAATACACTTTTTTGGATTAAAAAATAAGACAACAGTAAAGTTAGCTATTTTTATTTTTTTTTATTTTGAAAAATAATGTTATGCAGAGTAAATTGATACCCAACATGTCACGCTTCAAAATTGCGCCCGCTCATGGAATGGTGACAGACTTTTACCCTTAAAAATCTCCATAGGCAACGTTTAAAAATTTCTACAGGTTACATGTTTTGAGTTACAGAGGAGGTCTAGGGCTAGAATTATTGCTCTCGCTCTAACAATCACGGTGATACCTCACATGTGTGATTTGAACACCATTTTCATATGTGGGCGCTACTCACGTATGTATTCGCTTCTGCGCGCGAACTCGGCGAGACGGCGCTCTTTAAACATTTAAAAAAAAAAATGGGTCACTTTTATTCCTATTGTAAACATCCCTTGTAATAGAAAAAAAGCATGACAGAACCTCTTAAATACGAGATCTGGGGTCAAAAAGACCTCAGATCTCATATTTACACTAAAATGCAATAAAATAAAAAAATGCTATTTACAAAAAAGAAAAATTCTCCTTTAAGAGCATTGGGTGGAAGTGACGTTTGACGTCGCTTCCGCCAGTCAATGAATGTGTAAATGCTTAAAGGGATTGATTCTCAGCTGCAGCTGTCCCCCACACCAACTATACTCCGTGAACTGAGCGATCAAACACTGCTGACTGCTCGGTTCTCAGGTCCTCTCTGAGCAGAGAGCTGTGGCTGTCAGTTATCGGTGGCTCCCTGAGAGGCTGAGCCAGCTGCCGGTCCAGGTTCCTGGGTTGATCCCGACTGTAAAGTTGGGATTTTTCCCAAGCCTGGACCGGCTGAGTGACAGCTGATAGCGGACTTTAGCCTGCTCTCAACTGAAAACGGGTCACAGCGAACTGCTCTCCTGTGATCCAAAGAAGTGTAGCCAAAATAGCTATACCTCCCCTTTAATTGAACAAGCTGAAGTTAGAAGCTGATTGGCTACCATGCACAACTACACCAGATTTTGCACTCTCCAATTTTAGAAAATCAACCCCAAAGGGTAACTTCACTTTTGTTGAGAAAAAAAAAAAACAATCCCTGCTGGGTGATCTATGTACATTGCAAGAATTTTAACAAACTTTGTTGCTGATTCCTACCCATTTCTGCTCTAAAGGAATAGTTCCTTATTAGACTATTTATTAGACTAGACTGTGCTGAGTGATACTGAATGAGAATGACAAATTCATTTTAATCAGGTGAAACACTTCTGTGTTGTGATGAAAAACATTGCAGTGCCTACATTCCTTTAGAAGTGATTTATCCTTAGGGAGTATCTCACCAAAAATTGCATTTTTGCTGCCGAGGATGTCTAAAACTTGACTTGTATTTTAGTACAGAGTTCTTCACACAAGCAGGAAATTACTTTTTTGGAGGCCTTCTGTACACCGATGTACAGAACGCCTCCAAGTTACCATATTGCATTACATTTTACGGAAAAAAATTACCACGCTGCAGTTTGAAAGGAGAAGGTAAGTTTTAATGACATTAAATTGCAATATGGCTTGTGTAGCAATTGTATATGTTGTATTAATTTTTTTTATTTACTATATTTTTTTGCACAAAAGTGGAGTTGCCCTTTAAATGTCCATAGCATTAGCCTCAGGCTAAGTTGATACATACTTTATCCTAAAATGTAAGTAAACTCCCCTATCGTTTTCAACTAAGGAAGCTGATATTTTTGTCTCTGTTTAATCTACAACTGCCATGATGCTGCACATGTGATCAGTTATGACACCAGCCATTGGATGGTTTGACAGTTTAGTTGAGAGCACAACAAATGGGAGTGTTACATTTCCGGCATGTGCCTGAAATGAAACAGTTTTTGAAACTGGTAAATGGATGGGTTAGGGTTTACTTCTGCTTTAAAGAAGTTTTAACCCTAAAGGAAAAAAAAAATATTTGTGTTCCTTTAAATCAAGACAAACTGCATAGTGCTTCTGCAGCGTAATTTGTTCCTCTCTATGCTGTAAAATACCTGGTTGATGCTGCCTGTTCTAGTGTCCCCCTATGTGAACTGACCATGGTAATCATGACCGCTGATCCATGATACCGTGGTCAGCTTAAGTGACTCTTTCAGCACCAGTATCTCCCCTTCTCCCCCTCCCTCCCTGCCTGTCAGCTAGGTAGTCTGTGTGCATGAGCCATCTCCCCCCCCCCCGCCACTATTCCGCTGTGGCTGTAAAGCCACTGTTCACAAATCCTGGAATCCCCTCTGTTATAGCAAGATATACAGTGCAGTGTATGTGTTTTTTAAAAATTATGCGGCTACATTTTTTTTCTTCAGCGCCACTGTGACCACCCAAATGACGTCAGAGGGGAATCTCAGGCCCTCCCTCTGTAGTCGTTAGATTGGCCAAGGAGAGCAGCCGGATGTAACATGACCACACAGCGGCGCTATAAAATAGGGTACTTAGCTGCATGATTTTTAAAAAAACACAGACATTGCACTGTATATTTTGCTGCCCAATCACTTGTATCAGGCGATACAAGTGATTGGGGATCAGTGACTTTACAACTGCTTTAAAGGGGTTGTAAACCTTCAAGGTTTTTCACCTCAATGCATTCTATGCATTGAGGTGAAAAACCTCCTGTAATGCTGCAGCCCCCCCGAGCCCCCGTTTTACTTAACTGTACCCCCTCTATCTCGCCTCGGGGACGAGCACACCAGCAAAAGCCTGTGTCTCGGGTCCTGATTGGATGGATTGATAGCAGTGCAGCCATTGGCTCCTGCTTCTGTCAATCACCAGGCACCGGGGGGTGGGGGTGGGGGCGGGGCCAAGTCATACATGCGGCTTCTATGGACACTGAATGAATGACTCGGGAATGCACCCGCAAGGTAACCCCCCGGGAAAGCGCTTCTCCCAGGAGGTTATCTAATGCGGGAAGGAACATTTTAGGAAAGCCTGTTTCCTGTATTCTGTAATTGTGGTGACCTGACATTAGCATTCGTTGAAAAGCTGGGTGGGGTGAATTTACTGAATTCAGCACCTGTGATGATGTCTTATTCTTGATAATTTTATGAGAAACCCCAGCAAGCCACCCCAAGCATCCTTTTGTGCTCCTTGGACTTGTCCCCCATCCACCAAAGACATTTAGCTTGAGATATTCATTACTGTGTGACGTCTCTGTTTTATTTACACCACTTGAGTTATTCACTTCAGGGACAGAAAGTTGCTTTTTGAAGTTTTGACACACATGCATCGTGCTAAGAAAGCATTGGATTTATGTGCCATTTGAAAGCTTTTAAGTCATCAAGTGATCAAAAGCCGCCGTGATCAAATCTGAGATCTTAAATAAGGAACCGACATTTTTGTAGGAATGTGTGCTCCAGGGGTTAAATGGATTTTTTGGACTGGAATATCCGCCCGTGTAACTGAGGCATGTCTCCCATGTCTAGAAGGTCTTCATAAAGCAATATTTTCCATCAAACAGCTCACATTTTCGTTTTTTGTTCAGGGTCAATTTAGCCTCACTAGTATAAATTCTGCCGCGTTCTGCCAAAGCGCTCACAGACAACACTGAAAAACACACTGATCTATCTGGATGTGATACCAGAGGATTCAACCCTCAAAAAAACTTTATGCAATACTGCAATGCCCGAAACAGACTTATGACTGACATAACTGATGATAAAGCTGTTCTGTTTGGGTATAACTGATATTATCACATGCGTTTTTATTGTACACGCATTTTTCAAAAGTGTCCGATCTGTCCGCCGCAAAAATTATAAAAATGCCATAAATCTATCCCCAATTGTGTAGACTTTAGCGCAAACCAATCAATATACGCTTATTGCGATTTTTTTTTTTAACAAAAATATGTAGGAGAATACATATCGGCCTAAACTGAGGAAGAATTTTTTTTTTTATATTTTTCGGGAGATAGTTATTATAGCAAAAAGTACAAAATATTGCTTTTTTTTTTCAAAATCGCTCTTTTTTTGTTTATAGCGCAAAATATAAAAACCGAAGAGGTGATCAAATACCACCAAAAGAAAGCTCTATTTGTGGGGGAATAAGAGACATCAGTTTTGTTTGGGTACAACGTCGCACGACCGCGCAATTGTTAGTTAAAATGACGCAGTGCCGTATCACAAAAAATGGCCTGGTCAGGAAGGGGGCAAATCCTTCTGGGGCTGAAGTGGTTAAAAGCTCAAAGAATGTACATATTAACTTGTTGATTTTCATTTTTTTTTTTTTAAAGTAAAAAATTTATTTCTTATCAAAAGAGTACCGTATTTTCCGGACTATAAGGCGCACCGGATTATAAGGCGCACTAGCAATGATCGGCTGTTAATGGGGATATTTCCATATATAAGGCGCACCGGACTATAAGGTGCATTTAATGAAACAAAACTCTGATGCGGTACCGTAAGTCAAATTTTATTCAACTCTTTAGCAATAACCATAAAATGGTCTATAACAATAACTCTTAACACTGTTCAGTTAAATACAAAACCAGACACTAACTTTTTCACTTTATTCTTCAATAACTCTTAACACTGTTCAGTTACTGGTGAATACCGTACAAAACCAGACACTCACTTTTTCACTTTATTCTTCTCCCGCAAATCCATCAAATTCTTCATCTTCAGTGTCTGAGTTTAACAATTGGGCCATTTCGGCATCAAGCACGCCCGTATCCCTCTCATCATTCTCATCAGTATCCGAGTCAGGCTCGTTGCTGTCATCGGTACCGGTACTTAGCTGTTCAGTGATAATTCCGGACTTCTTGAAAGCTCGGATTACACTGGTGACTGATACCTTCGTCCAGGCATCCACGATCCACTGGCAGATAGTGGCGTAACTCGCCTGGCGTTGCCTCCCTGTGTTGGTGAATGTGTGTTCGCCTTCTGTCATCCAATGCTCCCACGCAGCTCGCAATTTAACTTTAAATGACCTGTTGACACCTATATCTAGTGGCTGCAGTTCTTTGGTTAATCCACCCGGAATGATGGCAAGCTCCGAATTAGTTTTCTTCACTTGGGCTTTGACAGTATCTGTCAGATGGGCGCGCATGGAGTCACAGACCAATAGGGATGGAGATTTGTGGAAAAAGCCACCCGGTCTCTTGACGTAAACCTCTCTCAGCCACTCACTCATCTTCTCCTCGTCCATCCAGCCCTTCGGGTTAGCCTTGGTGATGATGCCAACCGGGAACCTTTCTTTTGGCAGAGTCTTCCTCTTGAAAATTACCATGGGTGGTAGTTTCTGGCCATTAGCCTGGCAACCGAGAACTACAGTGAAGGATGACTTCTCGTTTCCTGTAGTGCGTATAGATACCGTACTGGTCCCTGTTCTCTCGACAGTACGGTTTACAGGGATATTAAAGGTAAGGGGGACCTCGTCCATGTTGGTGATGTGCTCTGGCCGGATCTTCTGTTCATTGATCTTGTTCTTGCAGTAGGTACGAAAAATGGCCAGCTTTTCTTCGTAATCCTTTGGCAGTTGCTGTGACATAGTGGTTCTTGTGCGGATAGAGAGATTCCGCCTTTTCATGAAACGGAAGCACCAAGAGGGATCTCCTCGAAAGCCGTTGATCTCCATGTCGCGTGCGATCGCTGTTGCTTTGAGTCGAATAGAGACAGTAGAGACACTTCTACCTGCGGTTCTCTGTTCAATAACCCACTGTTCAATTTTGTCCTCCAACTGTGGCCATCTTGCTTTGTTTCCTCGGAAACTCAGTTTGGTCTTCTTTACCTGGCGCAGGGCATCTTCTTGCTTCCTCCACTTCCGTACCATTGATTCATTAATGTTGAATTCTCTCGCAGCTACTCTATTTCCATGCTCTACTGCATGACTGATAGCCTTCAGTTTGAAATCCGCATCATAAGCATGTCTCTTAACAGGAGCCATTTTTGGGGCAGCTAGTACAGTATAGAAAATGAACGAATATATGTGCACACCTCCTGACTACGATGGCCGTAATGCCCAATCCAAGAAGTGCAGCTTCGTAGGATTACCAAAGCTAGGAAGCTGCACTGCTTGGATTGGGCATTACGGCCATCGTAGTCAGGAGGCGTGCACATATATTCGTTCATTTTCTATACTGTACTAGCTGCCCCAAAAATGGCTCCTGTTAAGAGACATGCTTATGATGCGGATTTCAAACTCATCGCTATCAGTCATGCAGTAGAACAACCGGAGAGAGGTTTACGGTACGTCGGTTTACGGTAAGAGACCGGGTGGCTTTTTCCACAAATCTCCATCCCTATTGATCTGTGACTCCATGCGCGCCCATCTGACAGATACTGTCAAAACCCAAGTGAAAAAAACTAATACGGTGCTTGCCATAATTCCGGGTGCATTAACCAAAGAACTTCAGCGATGTCAACAGGTCATATATAAGGCGCACCGCATTATAAGGCGCACGGTCGATTTGTGAGAAAATTTAGGGCTTTTAAGTGCGCCTTATAGTCCGAAAAATACGGTATATATATTGAAAAGTACACAAATATCAAAAAGTAATGCAGGTAAAAAATGATGAGGGGTACACATTACCACACATTGTTATTCACAGAAATAACTTTCTTAACATTTACATATAAACGCATGTATTAACCAATCCAACATGTTTCAAAGTAACTGAACTCATCCTCAGGGATAGTTTTGCAATCACTTTAGGTGCGGTCTACAAGATGAGAGTCATATTAAAACATATCAATATTCATATGTATATCCCTTTTAAATTCATTCATAGCTGGGGCATAGTAAACTGTGTTGATGAATCTGTCCTCGGTCCCTTTCTCTGTCTCAAAAGTGAGACATCGGGGGTCTGTTTAAACCCCTGATATTTCACCAAAGCCCCCCAATGGGGGTCCTAAAAAATATGTAAAAAAAAAAAATTAAAAAAAAAATTGTAAAAAATAAAATAAAAAATACATAAAATTGTATAAATAAATAAATAAATAAATGGCAAAATTAAAAATTAAAAAACAAAACAAAAAAAAACTTGCGACTGGGCTCTGGCATTCCATCACTGTGAGGGAACCCCAAGAAGCCAGAAAAGTGGTCCGCTGTGGGACTGTAATAAAGGGTCCCACAATGGGAGGGAAGGGCCCAGTCAGGGGCCAGGGGGACCCTTCATGGTTTCCTGCACCAGGGCCCTGAAGCTTCTAATTACGTCTCTGTTTAAAATATTTTATGATTTAATTTTTTTTTTTTCTTAAAGATAGTACTGTTCTGTTAACTGTATTCCGTCGAATACCTTACATGACATATTTATACCTTTTATTAGATTAAAATGTTCTAAACTGAAATGAAAATGCATTCCCCAATATCCCAGTGAACAATTTATGGAGGAAAAACAGAGAATGAGCACAAATCTTTGAAGATCCACATCTGACTCTCCATGCAATATTCATTTTAAAAAATCCCTGCCTTGTCTCTCCTGGGCCTCTAGTAGCAGTGACTTTACAATGAATCTTTTATTTCTGGAGACCCCAGAATTATGCCGCAGGGCTGGTAACCCTACTGGGAACACAGAGGTTGTATGGGTTTCCTTGTGAGTAAAGATGTAAAGTGCAATAGCAAGGAGTGTATTTGACTAGGCTTCATGCACAACTCAGTGTACCTCTCTACTGTTTTACCAAGACCTTTCCATAACACATAATTGGAACCCCCAGCTCGGGTTCCCAGTTACAATTTTCAGAGCTTATGTTGGATGTGGGTCAAAATCCTGATGTCTTCAAACAAGAGACACCATAAATTAATTGAAATATAAAAATTGTCAAGAGCAGCACATTTGTCCTATCCTGTGTATCTCTAACCAAAACAACTGTGGATTTGGATTTGGACAATATTGTCACCAAGACAGGAAGTAAAAGGTAATCTCATTAATAGGGACACAGTGGCAGTAAAAAAAAAAAAAAAAAATACCTTTAGGTTTGGGGAGCGAGTGTCTCTCTTGCAGTCAGTCCAGCTATGTTTTCTTTTTCTTTCTTCTTCCCTTGATCTCCTATTTTCTTAACTCTTGCTTAGGCCTTTTTGACCCTCAGGGTTCTTGATAGCCTATTAGGGTGTAACACATGTGGGACGGCAACTGTGACGATTACCATTGTCAGCAGTTTAATCAGGGGTCCTGTTGTCGTTGAGGAACCATGCCCCCTTGACCACCCATATTATACCCTGTCAGTTTGTGATGAATAATTCAATTTTTGTACCTGCTTTTTTCTTTTCTTTTTTGTACTTTTGATAAATGAGCAATGCTGTGTTGTTGTTCCTGTTTTTACAAACGACAGTAAAAATATTAAAAGTTAATAAAAATATTTTTTTGGTTTTTTAATTAAGTAGGGAAAGACAGCTTTTTGTTGCTGTCTGTGTCCCTAAGAAGACTCCTCTCAATCCCTGCAACAGTGACAACATTGCCAACAGGGCAGGATGGTAAGTAAAGTAAAATCTTCCCAATTGGACACAGATAGGTAAAAAGGAATCAGACAGTAGTTTTTGCTTGGCCCTTCTCTATTCAAAACAGAAAACAAAAACCAAAAAAAACCAAAAAAAAAACAAACAAAACATTAAAAAAACTGAACTTTATAAATAATAACATTTCTCAGGGATTGCAAGAGGCGGATACAAAGTCAAATTCAGATATACCCACGGCATACATTTAAAAAAAAATGCAGAATACGTGTTATAATCCCTCTTACACCAGCAATGACACTCTTAAGCTTACTGTACCTGAATAATATGAAAGTTTTCAAAGATCTCCAGGGGTTCAGCATCCTTATTTAGGAAATTAACTAGTAAGGCCAAACTTAATATAAGGGAAAACTTAGGCTACGTTCACACTGGGGCTGCTCTGCGTTAGCAGGGCGTTTTTAATCCGAAAGAAGGGGTAAAAAATGCCTGTGTTGTTGCGCATCCAAAGCGCTTTCCAGGCACTTCAGAAGTGCTGCCCATTCAATGCAATGGGCAGGGGCAGTTTGGGAGCGCTGTATACAGCGCTCCCAAACTGCCCCAAAGATGCTGCTTGCAGGACTTTTTTCACCGTCCCGCAAGTGAACCCCCAAGTGTGAAAGCCCTCGGGGAGGCATAGGAGGCCGTTTTCAGGAGCTGTACAGGCGCTAATTTTAGCGCTAAAACGCCTGAAAACTGTCTTCCTTGTGAAAGGGGTTTGAGAGAAAGAATAAAACAAATGACGATACAAAAATCTAAACTTAGCCCTCTAAACTAACCATCACATCAGAGCCACCTCCATCACATCAGAGCCCCCATTTCACATCAGAGCCCCCATCATCACATCAGAGCCCCCATCATCACATCATGTGAATGAATGAATGAATGAATGGAGTGACCTGTATAGCGCTACCTACGTGAACTGAATCGCCTCAGGACGCTTTTTGCCGCCGGTGTCCATCTGCGGTATAGCGCGGGCCTTTGTCCCGTGGGGTCCCGACACGCTTACAAACACATATACATACAACATACACATATTTGGCCAATGTTTTCGACAGGATCTAATTAACCTACCAGCATGTCTTTGGAGTGTGGGAGGAAACCGAAGTGCCTGGAGGAAACCCACGCAGGCACAGGGAGAACATGCAAACTCCAGGCAGATGGTGTCGTGGTCGGGATTTGAACCAGCGACCCTATTGCTGCTAGGTGAAAGTGCTATCCACTACACGACTGTGCTGCCCCTTCATCACATCAGAGCCCCCATCATCACATCAGATCCCCCTCCATCACATCAGAGCCCCCATCATCACATCAGAGCCCCCATTATCGCATCAGATCCCCCTCCATCACATAAGATCCCCCTCCATCACATCAGAGCCCTCATTATCACATCAGAGCCCCCATTTCACATCAGAGCCCCCATTTCACATCAGAGCCCCCTCCATCACATAAGAACCCCCTCCATCACATCAGAGCCCCCATTTCACATCAGTGCCCCCTCCATCACATCAGAGCCCCCATTTCACATTAGAGCCCCCATTTCACATCAGAGCCCCCTCCATCACATCAGAGCCCCCATTTCACATCAGAGCCCCCTCCACCAAATCAGAGCGCCCTCCATCACATCAGAGTCCCCATTTCACATCAGAGCCCCCTCCATCACATAAGATCCCCCTCCATCACATCAGAGCCCCCATTTCACATCAGTGCCCCCTCCATCACATCAGAGCCCCCATTTCACATTAGAGCCCCCATTTCACATCAGAGCCCCCTCCATCACATCAGAGCCCCCATTTCACATCAGAGCCCCCTCCACCAAATCAGAGCGCCCTCCATCACATCAGAGTCCCCATTTCACATCAGAGCCCCCTCCATCACATCAGAGCCCCCTCCATCATATCAGAGTCCCCTCCATCACATCAGAGCCCCCATTTCACATCAGAGCCCCCATTTCACATCAGAGCCCCCTTCATCACACCAAAGCCCCCTCCACCAAATCAGAGCGCCCTCCATCACATCAGAGTCCCCATTTCACATCAGAGCCCCCTCCATCACATCAGAGCCCCCTCCATCACATCAGAGTCCCCATTTCACATCAGAGCCCCTTCATCACATCAGAGCCTCCTCCATCACATCAGAGCCCCCATCATCACATCAGAGCCCCCTCCATCACATCAGAGCCCCCATTTCACATCAGAGCCCCCATTTCACATCAGGGCCCCCTCAATCACACCAGAGTTCCCATTTAACATCAGAGCCCCCTCCATCAAATCAGAGCACCCTCCATCACATCAGAGTCCAAATTTCACATCAGAGCCCCCTTCATCACATCAAAGCCCCCTCCATCAAATCAGAGTGCCCTCCATCACATCAGAGTCCCCATTTCACATCAGAGCCCCCATCATCACATCAGAGCCCCCTCCATCACATCAGAGCCCCCATTTCACATCAGAGCCCCCATCATCACATCAGAGCCCCCTCCATCACATCGGAGCAACCATTTCACATCAGAGCCCCCTCCATCACATTGGAGCCCCCTCCATCACATCGGAGCCCCCTCCATCAAATCAGAGCACCCTCCATCACATCAGAGTCCCCATTTCACATCAGAGCCCCCATCACCACATCAGAGCCCCCTCCATCAAATCAGAGAGCCCCATTTCACATTAGTGCCCCCATTTCACATCAGAGCCCCCCATCATCACATCAGAGCCCCCTCCATCACATCAGAACCCCCTCCATCACATCAGAGTCCCCTCCATCACATCAGAGCTCCCATTTCACATCAGAGCCCCCTCCATCACATCAGAGCCCCCTCCATCACATCAGAGCCCCCATTATCACATCAGAACCCACATTATCACATCAGAGCTTCCATTTCACATCAGAGCCCCCATTATCACAGCAGAGCCCCCTCCATCACATTAGAGCCCCCTCCATCACATCAGAGTCCCCATTTCACATCAGAGCCCCTATCATCACATCAGAGTCCCCTCCATCACTTCAGAGCCCCCATCATCACATCAGAGCCCCTTCCATCACATCAGAGCCTCCATTTCACATCAGAGCCCCCATTATCACAGCAGAGCCCCCTCCATCACATCAGAGTACCTCTCAATATCAGTCCCCATTTCAGGTTGGTGGGGGGAGGGGGCCCCTCAGGAGGTGTTAGGATCGTTTACATTACAAAATTTTTCTGTCTGTGTTGTGTCTGTGCTGGCAGGCCAGATGCAGTGCAAGTGTACCTGTTCTAATCTGTGCCCACATGAGAGAACTCTCCTGCACAGCAGTGTGTCTCTTACCTGGGTTACAGAAGCTCCTCTCCCGGCTGCTAATTAACGCAGACTTCTCGCCTCAAGCCAATGAGAGCAGGGGAGGGGTGTGGTCTGGGGTCTGGGAAGAAGACAAACTAGAATCTCTGGACTAGATTACAGAGCTGGAGCCCTGGGAGACACAAGATGGATCAGACCTTGATTCTGTTTCCAGGATTTTGTACTACTCACTATGGCAACTCCTGCACCCCTTCACGCTACGCCAGTGCACCCGAACCCTCGAATCTCTCCCTCTCCTCTCGCCAGCTCCACCATTACAACTGTGGGCACTCGGCTGTGACAGCTTGCGGCTTTACAGCCAGGCATGCACTGTGCATGCGCGAGTCACGCTGCGCCTCCCGAATGGTGGAGCAATCTTCTGCAGGGAGGGAGAGCAGAACTTCCGCTTGGATTACCTAGGTGGTCTGAGCAGAAGTGGGAACTGGTACCTGTCTAAACTAGGTACCCGCTCCCCCCCAAAAAATTACATTCCAATGTGGCAAAGGAGGGGGAGGAGTGCTTAAGGCGGAATGTCTGGGTGGAGCTCCGCTTTAGATTAATATGACAAATATGGATCTCTCATCTCAAAGCTTCTAAACAAGTTAGAGAGCTTGGCAAAACATGATGCAATTTCCCTTTTCATATTTACTTTACTTTTGATGAGGAATCTTCTACCAGTTAGGATACTTTCCTTGATAAGTGTGACGTTACCTGTTAATCTAATGAATATTTCTTATTGATGCATATACCCAGTGGCGGTATGTCCGTACGGGGCGCAGGGGTGCAGCCCCCCTAATCCATGCGTCCGGCCCTGGACCCATTTTTTTTTCTAAAGCACATGATTAGAGTCTGAATATTCCATTTTGTCTTCCTGATTCTCCTACCTGCCAATCAGGAAGCAGCTCCTGAGAGACCCGATTGGTCAGGGAGGCCTAAGACTCCCAATCATGTCTCAGGACACACTGGCCAATCGTGTCTTAAGACATACTTCCTGATCAGCCCAGAGGAGAATGGAGAGGAGAATGGCCTTCCCGTCCCTCCAGGGTGGAGGGAATGGGGGGTGGATGGTGTTAATTTGCTCCCCCCCCCCCGAAATATTTAGCACCAGCCCCCACTGCATACACCTGTGACAGTGTGAGCCCTGTTGGGGTAAAAGGTATTTACATTACATTATCACTCTTTATTGGAACTACCATGACACTTCTGACTATTATTGTCTTGGAATGTTTTATTATTACCTTATTGTCTGTTTATGAAACTTTTAATAAAAATGTATTGTTGAAAAAAATACAGAATACAATGTGCCAAATTATATTGGCCAAAACAATCCACAAATTTACCTTTGTAATTCCAAAAATGTACCATTGAGGGGTAAAGTTCTATGTCATCCTCTCAGATACTGTCATTCAGTTGTACGATTCAGACTGAGTTCACAGATCACAGCCTTCTTCATATCAGTCAGACTTGATTTATTTCTTCCTCAGCATGTTACATTTATTTTTCATAGAATAAATCCTGTTGCTTTGTTATCATTATAAAATGTTTTTGATTTCTTAATGCACCCATTTTGTCCATACTAAAATTAATAAACTCCTTTATGTGACCCGTGCACTCACATGGATGGTCTAGCTTATTATCCCTTTTTTTGGCAGTTACATTGCCTTAAGCCAGAGGGTAAAATTAAAGGACTCCTGAGCAATAAGTATCAAGCTAGCAGTTTGGATCAAAACAAACGCAGTACACAAGAGACTTAGGCCCAGCATCAAAGAGCACAGTCATCAGGATTAGAACGTAAGGAGCATCTTACACTTCAAATACACAGCTTGATCAGTCATGTTGTGATGGTTGAAGTGAACACCTTGATCAGCGAGATGGATATTAATTGATAAAAACACTCGGAAAGCTTGATCTCTAGCACTACATATGGGAACTCGATGGAGCTCTCAGGGGCTTCCATATCGGAGCAAGCTAGGATATCCACTGGCTTACACACACACTCACATTGGGAGACCATGTTTCAGCGGTGGCGTTTTAAAAAAGACATCAGTATTACTTGGATGGAAATGGTTGACTATACATAGAACTGTCACACTGTATAATTCCTGATCCCAAGGACATTGCACACACAATTTAATACCTAGTGGTGCTTTAAAGGAGAAGTACAGCCAAAGCTTGTTTGGCTATACTATTCCTGTGGATCACAGGAGTGCAGTTCGCTCTGCACTCCTGTGACCCATTTTCAACAGACAGTGGGCTGAATTCCACTGTCTGCTGACATCACATAGCTGCTCCAGGTTCGGGCAAGATCGTGACAATGGAGTCGGGATCCGCCCACATGCCTGGACCATCACCCTGCTCAGCGAGCCACTGAGAGCCTGAGCCGGCCGCTCCTACCCCCACCACAGCCCAGCGCTGCAGTAAATGCAGGGGGGGCAGTGCAGAGAGCTGCTGACTGAAGCCAGGTTTACACATACAGTGCCTTGAAACGTATTCAAACCCCTTGAAATTTTCTGCATTTTGTCATGTTACAGCCAAAAACGTAAATGTATTTTACTGGGATTTGATGTGATAGACCAACACAAAGTATCACATATTTGTAAAGTGGAAGGAAAATTATAAAATTTCAAATATTTTTACAAATAAATATCTGAAAAGTGTGGTGTGTATTTGTATTTAGCCCCCCTGAGTCAATACTTTGTAGAACCACCTTTCACTGCAATTGGAGCTGCAAGTCTTTTTGGGGATGTCTCTACCAGCTTTGCACATCTAGAAAGTGAAATTTTTGCCCATGCTTCTTCTTACAAAATAGCACAAGCTCTGTCAGATTGGATGGAAAGCTTCTGTGAACAGCAATTTTCAAGTCTTGTCATAAATTCTCAATTGGATTTAGGTCTGGACTTTGACTGGGCCATTCTAGCACAAGAGTATGCTTTGATCTAAACCATTCCATTGTAGCTCTGGCTGTATGTTTAGGGTCGTTGTCCTGCTGGAAGGTGAACCTCCGCCCCAGTGTCAAGTCTTTTGCAGACTCTAACAGGTTTTTCTTCTAAGATTGCCTTGTATTTGGCTCCATCCATTTTTCCATCAACTCTGACCAGCTTCCCTGTCCCTGCTGAAGAAAAGCAACCCCACAACATGATGCTGCCACTACCATGTTTCATGGGGGTGATAGTGTGTTCAGGGTGATGTGCAGTGTTAGTTTCCTGCCACACATAGCGTTTTACTTTTAGGCCAAAAAGTTCAATTTTGGTCTCATCTAACTAGAGCACCTTCTTCGACATGTTTGCTATGTTCCCCCCCATGGCTTCTCACAAACTGCAAATGGTTTTCCATTTTAAGATGATGGATTGAACAGAGCTCCGTGAGATGTTCAAAGCTTGAGATTTTTTTTATAACCTAACCCTGCTTTAACCACCTCCCAGCAGGCCACTGCACATATACAGCCAGGTGGGTGCTTCCTCCTTGTGAGTGGACATTTGGGAATGTCCTTCAGAAAGAGGGGGAATTTGGGGCATGCCAGCGCAGCCCCGATGCACTCGTGTCACCCAGACACGGCCCATCTCCGATCGGCAGGAAGGCTCTGTGATTGGCCCTCCTGATCACATGATGGCTGTGTCCAATCACAGCCATCATGTGACATAAATAGAGAGCTGGTTGCTAGGCGATCAGCTCTCCTCTCCTCTACACAGAAGTTGTCAGTGAGGAGAGGAGAGCGAATCGCTGCAGCCAGCCGGTGATCAGTGAGTATGAGCTTTTTTTTACAGCTTTTTACACACTGATCACCGGCCCAGTGTCCCCACACATGTCCCCAGACAATGTCCCCACACAATGTTCTCAAAATAGTGTCCCCAAAACACTGTTACCTCACACATGTCCCCACACATGTGCCCACACAGTAAAAACACCTGTTCCCCACATATGTAACAGTCAAATCATGTCCCAATGATCATCTGCACACATATGTCCGTGATCACCTGCGCACATCTGTACATGATCATCTGTGTACATCTGTCCGTGATCACACAAACCAATTATTATACACTTAAATGGATTTCTTTTTACCAAAGACATAGCAGAATACATTTTGGCTTAACTTTATGACAAAATTCCATTTTATTGGATTTCTTTTAAAATAGAAAGTAGAAAATATTGTTTTCTTTTTCAAAATGTCCACTCTTTTTTCGCTACAGTATGTGAACACACACAAAAAATATTTAGGGTAACATACTCTTTAAAAGAGAAGTATCGCAAAAGCACACAGTTTTTTCTTTTTCACTTTTTTTAACAGCATTTGCACTTGACTTGTTTATTAAAAACAAATAATTTTTGTATGATAGATTAATTATTTTATGGAATATTGCCTGAATCTGAAGGGTATGTAAAAATAGGGGTGGGTACCGTCATCCTTGAGTTTAAAGTAATGAGGGATCAGGGGATGTCAGGGGCTACTCCAAAGATATGCCCCACAACAACAAGGAATTATTTATGGACTATCTCAGTACCCAGGGAATAGACAAGGTAAGTATAAAATGATTAATGTATTTGAGAAGAACAAAAATTGGAGAAACCTTTAATACAACAATATGTAAAATACTATGACAAAATAGTACAAACTAGACAGTATGAACCCCACAATATAGTGGGGACTCGAAAGATGTAGGTCCGAGGGAGATCTTCAACATGTTTTGTGAAAAAATTTGCTTCTTCAGGGGGAATTGACTTTAAACATCAATAAAGAAATACAATCTTAAAATTATAAAGTCACATGTATTGAAAAAAATGCACTGAACATCAATATAAATGATCTGGTAATTTTGGAGTGATTATAGTCCGGCATGGCTTACCAATGGGGACCCTATTGAGGGTAACGGGCGGCATAATTTGAGGCATCCTGAGTGGGTAAACCCCCGTGGCGTACATGGGAGGCACCGAAGAGATGCAATAACTGAAAGAAGTATTTGCAATTATATATATAAAAATATATATGTGGGGGTTTGTATAATCTCAAATGAAAAGGTAAGGAAGGAGAGGAGGGAGGGAAAGGGGGGGAAGGAAGGAAAAAGGGAAGGTGGGGGTTGGGGGGGAAATGGGGGACATATCAATCACCTTCCATGGGTACCGAGATAGTCCATATATAATTCTTTGTTGTTGTGTGGCATATTTTTGGAGTAGCCCCTGACATCCCCCATTATACATGACTGTTGGAGTGAATGCATTTCACATGTGTACAGTAAGGGATTAGGTTAATAGCAGTGGGTTCACGATCACCAGATTGTGGGATTATAGATTTGCGTTGCTTGCTTCTTTTTTTTCCCCAATTAACTGGTGATCATAGGCATGCGCATGGGGTGTGCCAGGTGTGCCTGGGCACACCCTAATCACCCCAAGTGCATTAGCATTATCGCTCTGTGTGCAGGCAGGGAGATGGGAAATATCTCCCTCTGACCAGTTCTGCCATTCATGAAGTGCTACCGTACTTTCTTCTCTGTACCGGCTCTACCATAAGTGTGTGCGTGTCTGTATATATAATAGATATACTGTATTTATCGGTGTATAACACACACTCTTTTCCCCTGAAAACAGAGGAAAAACAGTGCCTGCGTGTTATATGCCGATACTATGTATTACCAACAGGGGGCGGGGATCGAGCGGTCTGCCCCGGGAGCCACTCATTGGGAGGTGTCAGGCCGGCCATCCCACCTCTCCTAGCCCTGGGACAGTGCTGCCTGCACAGTCTAAAGTTGATTTAAAAAATCACTTGCCAGCCCCTTCTCCTACACCGCTCCTCCTGTGTCAGTGTCATTATAAAACGAAGCTTGTAAATATCTCAGTTTTTTCTGGCTGCTCTCCTGCTCTCGCTCCTCCTCCTAGCTTTAGATTGGAGGAGGAGAGCGGTCACATGACCATCTATGTAATGTCAGAGAGAGCAGTCATGTGACCAGGTCAGTGGAAAAAACTGAGCTCTTGAGGTATATAGAAGCTTCATTTTACAATAGCAGTGACACAGGAGGAGCAGTGTGGAAGGAACTGGCAGTGATTTTTTTCTTAACTGTAGAGAATGCTGGCAGCGCTGTCCCAGGAGACTGGGGGTCTCCTGGGAGTGCAGGGGGAGGGGGAGTGTGTACTGGATGGGGGGCTGTATACTGGATGGGGGCTGTATAATGAGGAAGAGGGTTGTGTACTGGATGGAGGGCTGAATACTGTAAAGGGGGCTGTGAAAACATTATTTCCCTTAAACTTCCCTCTTTAAATTTGGGTGCGTGTTATACGCCTGTGCGTGTTATATGCCGTTAAATACGGTATTTATCACACATACACGTGTGTTTGATCTTTGGGGTGTGCACCCTAATGCAATAGGCTACACACACCTATGCTGGTGATTCACCGGTACTTAGGTGGCAGCAATCTTATTTAATCCCTCGATCTTCCATTAATATCTTTGGCACTAGTTTTTCTTGTGGTTTGTCCAAGTGTCCGTTTTTATCGGGTCTATTTACTAATGAGGGAAGAGAGGTGAATTGTTATAAAAATCTAAGCCAAAGTGGCTGAAGTAGGAAAAAAAAAAAAAATAAAAAAAAAATAAAAAAAAAAAAAGCTCTCATTGAGGCTGGCTTCCCACTATTGCAAATTGGATGCGATATAGCAGGAGATTGTGACCGGCCGGTTTACAACTCTCCGATGCGGCTCTGGTGCGAATTTGCAAAGGAGCCCTGTGCGTCTTTTGGTCCGTTTCAGGTCCAAATTCAGCCCAAAATACGCACCGGACTCCTGCTGTGAGCCACATCGGCATTAGGTGTGAACCGAGCCTTAAATATTTTTAGTTCAGCTTTTTTGGCCTATATTTTACCATTTCCATTACCAAAATGTACCTCAGTTCATTGAATAGTGCATTAAGACAAAACTGATCTTTATAAAAACATTATATTATATTATTTGAATAAAAGCAATACATAAAACTGGATTACATCTTAGTTATTTTTTTATTAGGGTGAACATTTAACAAAACATAAAAAAAGAACATTACAATAAAAATGATACAATTAAAAAAAAAAAAAATTTTCAAATTGCAGTAATATGCAATACTATGTGAAACAATGATAACGTGAACTAATTCAAGAAGCTAAACAGCAAAAAGACAAATATACCTAAATGACTATCCCCAATTTAAAAAAACAAAACAAAAAAAATACAATAATATGCGATATGTCAAACAGCGATAAAAGTTCTTGAATCAAAAGCAGGTATTCATCTGATTTTACATAAAAAACAATAAAATAAGTCCCAAATAATAAAGTGCATGTGCATCAAAAAGTGATGAGATGTGGAGATCATGTGTGCTCAAAAAACAGTTCTTGAAAGTTGTGAACACAATTGTTCCCACCATCCAGGTATCCAAAGCAGCTCACCTTAAACAAAGACCACAACAGGTCTAGTGGCGCTTTGGTATACAAATCCTTAATGGCAGTTCATGTTCCACTCTCCTCTCCTTGCTTGCATCAAAATCCACAGCTGGTCTGACAAGGCTTTAATATATGCATTCTTTATAGAAAATCACATTCCACTCCTCTCTCTTCTCCTAAAAGCACCACTAGACCTGGTGTTGTCTTTGTTTAAGGTGAGCTGCTAGCATATAAACAAGGAAATGGGATATTAGGGTTAGTCGCTCTTGATTTCTACCTCTCTGAACTCCATATCAGATCTCATGCATACCACTCACCTCTCTGCACACCACGCCCCAGCACCAATTAAAGAAAAACCACAGCAGGGAGAAATAATGAAAAATCAGCCACAGTGACCCCCTGTGGTGGGATAATTATTACACAACATAACTGAACCAGAACTTGCAGCAGACTTGCATAATGCTTGCAAAGAAAGTTGATCTGGAGTCATGCAATGCAGACTTGCTGCCATTGTGCAACAAACTTGTGAAGCCTGGCAAGTCTAGCAAGAGCTTAGCAAGTCATTTTCAAACTTGCAGCACAATTACTTGCTATCTGGGTGTCTTATAGTTGTCTGGAATTTAGCTTTTGAAGCTGAGCTCAAAGCAGATATAAACACTATTCAAACAAGCAATGTTAGCAACATCTGTATATTTAAAATGCAGCTAGTAAAAGTAATTTCTGTCTTTATACTAGCTTCCACTAATTCACTGTGTAGCACCCTGGAGTTTAGGCAGGTTTGCTCCTCACAAATTTACTTGCCAGGAGTAGTTATCCTGGTTGATTGTTAGAGATCTATTGATTTCTCCCTCAGTTTGGCCTTGTTGCACTTTTCTCTTCTACCATTAGGTGGCCGGGTACTTGGTGGTACTAGATATGAGAAGGGCAACCCAAGGTCAGGTTATGGGTATATGGGGTATCTCAGCCAATGGGTGGGGGGTTTCTTGATACCCTTGGCCTGCTGGGAGAACCTATATATTCGGATTGAGTCAGTTGATCTGTCACGTACCTGGTAGGTTTTGAGCCCGAAGTGCAGAGAGAGACCTCCCCTATGGCTCCCACTCTCGGACCTCTGGAATGGAGACAGAGGACACAGGAGTAAGAAGTGGTATGGGTGCCTGGCAGGATCAACAGTCACCCAGAAGTTCCGGAGTAGAGGGAGCTCAGGAACCAGGAACTGCAGAGAAGACTGAAGACTGGAAACACAGACTGAAGCCAGGAACAACTGCAGGTAAGTAGGCAGGAACTGGAATGCTGGACCGGAACCAGGAACAACAGCAGGTAGCAGGCTGGATACCGGAAAGCTGGACTGGAACCAGGAACAACAGCAGGTAGCAGACTGGATACTGGAACGCTGGACCGGAACCAGGAACAACAGCAGGTAACAGACTGGATACTGGAACGCTGGACCGGAACCAGGGACAACAGCAGGTAACAGGCTGGATACTGTAGTGCTAGACTGGAACCAGGAACAACAGCAGGTAGCAGACTGGATACTGGAACGCTGGACCGGAACCAGGAACAACAGTAGGTAGCAGGCTGGGTACTGTAATGCTGGACAGGAACCAGGAACAACAGCAGATAGCAGACTGGATACTGGAACACTGGGCCGGAACCAGGAACAACAGCAGGTAGCAGACTGGATACTGGAACGCTGGACTGGAACCAGGACAACAGCAGGTAGCAGGCTGGTAACAGGTATCAAGCAGAGGGATAGTCAGACAAGCAGCGGAGGTACCAGGGATCAGACAGGAGAATGGTCTAAGCAGGCCAAGGGGTCAGATGCAGGCAGATAGCTGGATAGTCAAAACAGGAAGCCGGGTCAGATAACAGAAGGTCTCAGATCAGATCAGGTTTTTGGCACACGGAACGCTGTAGAGCAGACAGCGGGGACTGAGTGTGACAGGTGCCAACGGGGATGCGCGCGCACGTGCCCGTGCGCGATGGCGCCCAAGTGCGCACGCGCGTGCACGGTAGCGCCCGCAGCAGCGCGCCAGTGGGCCTGGAACGTCGGTTACTGGCAGGACTTCCTGACATGATCTGTGTTCTGTGCCACCTGGACGGCTGTCTGGGTGGACGTGTGTCGTATTGCCCCGGGCAGCTAGGCTGGAGATTGGGCCTATCCCGGGGGCATCTGGCTGCTAGGCTGCCTGAAGGCCTATCCAGAAGCAAGAGAGCAGCGCAGGGTTGGGACTGCGGCTTGCAGTACAACCAGAAGTGACGGTTCTGCCAGCCGCAGAACCTGTCGTGGTCAGAGGTAGAGGGGAAGCTTTCGCCACTAAGGGAACATGCGCCTTATTACCACAGTGAGTAACTGAAGCAAGTACTGGAGCAGTATTCTCACCAAACGGGCATGGTGGAGAATAAGGAAACTTCAGGTCAAGATCAAGTCAGGGACCCAGCCAGTGGAGGTGAAGCTTGAGAAGTATCTGTGAGTGCCAAGCTAGGGACCCAGCAGAGAGACGGGGGTGACGCTTGAGGAAGATACCACCGTAAAGATTTGAGGAGCTCAAGGGATTCAGTGGCAGTGAATCAGTGGGTCTAGTGAGAGACTGGAAGCTCAGTGTGCTGAAGAACTACCAGGAGAAGTTGTAGTGAAAGTGAGGGAACTGTTTCGCTTTGTGTTGGGAACTGTTAAAGACTGTTGCCATAGGAAACAGCATCCCTGCACGTGCAGATGTGGTGTCTTGCTGGAGGCCTTTCCCTACACGGCTGTCTTCCTATTGAAGTCTCAGAGTCTACTAATTGAACTTGCAACTACTTAAGGGTGTCCTACCCTAACCCTCTTTCCCCCATTAAAAGTTTGTAAGAGAAATAAACATCTCTTTAGCATTCAAGAAGTGTCTGGCGCCCAATAACTTTATCCACCTTGCACCCACTATGCCTCACAACCCACCACATACAGAAGTATGTCAGCTATCTCTTGCCCTGGAGGTTCTCATTAGACTGAAGGAGGCCGGAGACCTTGCTACAACTGTATAGCAGGACTTTGAAAAAGAAAGAGACAACACTATAGGCCAGTCGGGTTCTACTGCACTGCCCACTGGTGTTAGTCTAAATCTGGAAACTTGCTACCAATAGCAAAGGTATGAACTCAGCAGTATACTGCTTATCCTTTTTTATCCAATTAGCAGTCTGTAGGGATGGGCCGAATGGACCCCTGTTCGGTTTGCACCAGAACTTTCAAACACCGTGAAAGTTCAGACCCGAATAACGAACCCCATTAAAGTCAATGGGACCCGAACGTCAAAAATCAAAAGTGCCCATTTTGAAGGCTTATATGCAAGTAATTGGGCATACACTGGTTATAGGGGTCCGGGTCCTGCCCTGGGGGATATGTATCAATCAAAAACGTTTGTGAAAAAAGTCATTTTGAAATGAGCAGAGATTTTTTTATGTTTAAATTGAAAGCATAAAAATGAAAAATTCCTTCCAATATAGTGTCTGAGGGGTCCCCTTAGTCTACCTGTAAAGTGGCAGATCTGTACCATGTCTAGAATCTGCTGCAGCAATAATTGCATTTATAAAGCCAAAAAAAATTATCCCTGCAAGCTGCCTTAATTTTGCTCAGCAACAGCTGGGGAGCCAGTGTGTATGATGAGGCCACAATGTAGTGCACTGGGAACAAGATTAGAGATTTTTTGGATACATTCTGGTGTCACTTTGACTTTGGATATAAGTAACGGTTGCGTAAAAATTGGTCTTTGGGTGTTGGTAGCGCCTTCCCACCATAACCTTTATAGAGGTACTCATTATGAAAGCAAGAATTGGCCTCTTTGTAAAAAATTGTAATTATATGCACCTGTCAAACAGGTGCAGAAAAATTACTCTCTGGGTGTTGAGGGCGCCTTCCCACCGTAACCCTATAGAGGTACTCTTGATGAAAGCAAGAATTGGCCTTGCTGTAAAAAATTTCAATGATATGCACCTGTCAAACAGGTACTGAAAAATTGGTCTTTGGGTGTTAATTGTGCCCATGAAACCTATACCAAAAACATTCTTCCAGATAAAATGATTGAATACCCTCAAAGCTAGGTAGCCTCGAAGTCCTGCAGAGATTCCACATCCCAAAATGACTTAATCAGTGACATCAACATCAGGGGCTTCATAGCTGGTAATCCAGGACTGATTCATTTTTATAAAACTCTAATGGTCCACGGAGTCTGTGGGCAGACGCGTTCTGTGATCAGTAACGAAATCGCCTGCACCACTGAATGCTCGTTCTGAAAGCATGCTGGGTGCAGGACAGCCCAACAACTCAATAGCATACTGGGAAAGTTCTGGCCAGTGGTCTATTCTCATGACCCAGTAAGTCAGCGGATCGTCAGCTGGAAAGCTCTCTATCTCTGTTTTGGCCCCAAGGTAATCGTCCACCATATGATGCAGACGCTGCCGATGGGATGTGGAAGCTGACAGCCCTGGGCAGCAAGCACTAAGGAAATTTCAAAATGCCTCACTTAGACAGACGCCTTCCCCAACGCTCCTCTCTTGACCAACAGAAGACTCAAAACTACGTTTTCCAGGACACTGTAACCTACTGGAGTCAGGAAATACGTTCAGTAAAATCCTCTTTAACGTGCCCTCAAGAGATTTTATCTTTTGCACTCTCTGTGGGGACGGAATGAGTTCTGAGGCCTTCCCCTTATAACGGTGGTCAAGGAGGGTTGCCAACCAGTAATCATCCTTCTCCTTTATGGCATGTATTCTTGGATCCTTTCACAGGCTTTGAAGCATGAGGTTGCCCATGCGCCTCAAATTTGCCGAGGCTTGATAAGCAGACTCATCTGGGTCACTCAGGATGACAGTATCTGGAACTTCCTCCTCCCAGCCACATACTACTTCCAAGAGTCCTGGGGTTGGATAGCCATCGCTTGCAGATTGACGCATGTCTTCCTCTTCTTTGAAGCCTATGAAAGTGCCAGAATCCTCCTCCTCATCCACCTCTCCTCCTGTGTGTTCTGTGACATAGGAATGATGGTGTCTGGATAAAGTGAGTCTTGAGAGGAAAGGAAGTCCTCCTCTTCCTCCTGTTGCTCTGCCTCCAGTGCCCTGTTCATAATGCCATGCAGAGTCTGATCCAGCAGGAACACAACAGGGATTGTGTTACTGATGCATGCACTGTTACTGCTCACCATCCTTGTGGCCTCCTCAAATAGTGACAATACAGTTCATGCATCTTTAATGATCAGCCATTGGCGTGGGAAAAAAAAAGCTGAGGCGGCCTGAGCCTGTCGCCATTCCGTACTGGCGCAGGTACTCGTTGATGGCCCTCTGCTGCATGTGTAGGTGCTGCAGCATTCCCAAAGTTGAGTTCCACCTGGTGGGCATGTCACAAATCAGGCGGTTTACGGGCAGGTGGAATTCCCGCTGCATTTCAGCCAACCAAGCACTGGCTGTGTATGACCACCTGAAATGGCTACAGACTCTTCTGGACTGCTTTAGTACATCTTGCAACCCTGGGTATGTACTTGGGAAATGCTGCACCACTAAATTGAGTACATGTGCCAGGCATGGCACATGTGTCAACTTTCTCTGTCTAAGGGCGGACAGGAGGTTTGAGCCATTATCGGACACCACCATTCCTGGCTCCAGCTGGCATGGTGTGAACCACCTCTGAGCCTTACCCTGCAGAGCTGGAAGAATGTCTGCTCTGGTGTGGTTCCCTAAACACACCAGCTGAAGCACTGCATGGCACCTTTTAGCCTGACTCTGGGAATAACCCTTTGAATGCTTAGGGGGTACCCGATGTTCATAGGACAATTCTGCAGAGGAGGGCATGGAGGTGGCGGAGGAGGAGGGGGTAGAGCTCACAGGTCTGGCATCATCACCACCAGCTGTATAGAGATGTGGGGGCACAACAAGCTGCAGCACTGAGTCCTGTCCTGCATCCTTTCGAGTTGCAAGCAGCTTTACCCAATGTGCTGTGAATGAAATATATCGTCCCTGCCCATGTTTACTGGACCATGTGACAGCAGTAAAGTGGACTTTATGGCTGACTGCCTTGCCCAACGATGCCAGAACATTCCCTTCCACGTGATGGTAGAGAGATGGAACGGCCTTAAGTGAAAAGTAGCAACAACTGGGAACCTGCCATTGTGGTACATTGTGCAAATTCACAGACGGGGGCAGAATCCTCTAGGCTGAAAGGCAGAAGTTGGAGAGCCAACAGCTTTGACAAGCATGCATTCAGATGTTGGGCATGTGGGTGGCAGGGACTGTATTTTTTTTCCGCTGCAGCAGATGGGGCAGAGAAATTTGCCGGCTACAGTCTACAGCTGGTGGTGTGCTGCTGGCAGATGTGCTGCTAGGACCTGGGACACCCTATGCTATACCATCATCACTGTCAGTGGAGGCTGCTGAAAGGTAATGACTCAGGATATCGCAGGGGCAGACTAAAGTGGGTAAGGGGGAGGAGGAGGGACTGATTTGTGCCCCTTTTGTGTGGCTTTTAGGTGCTCTTGCCAACAGGCTGAGTAGTTGGACATTAAATGCCTTGTTAAGCATGTGGTACCCAAATGGTTGGTGTTTTTGCCATGTTTGATGTGCGTGCCTGAGTTTGCAGATAGCAACAGTGCGATCTGCTGCAGATGTGCTGAAAAAGGCCCAGACATCTGAGCTTTGGGGAGTGGGCCTCCTTGGTGTTGTAACCCCTCACCTTCAGTTTCCTCCTCTACTCTATCCGGTACCCAAGTCACATCAGTGACCTCATCATCATCATCTCCATCTCCTCTATCATCATCATTACCACTGGAGACAAATTGGCAATACGCTGCGGCTGGAGGAACATGAATGCCAATTTGTCTACCAGTGTTCTCCCCCCTCTCTAGGCTCATATTCCTGTCATCCTCAACCTCAGAACCAACATCTGAATCTAGTAATGGCTCGGCATCATCAAGGGGCAAGTGGCTGAGGCTGTGGTCAAATAACTCAGCTGACTCCTCAATGGCTGATGTTGGGGCTATGGCAGCAATAGATGTGGACAAGGAAGCAGGTTTTTCCACTCTGGCAACTGCAGGGGACTGCACACTTGTCTCTGCTTGCGTGACAGAGGATGAGGAGGATGACGAAGGTTTAGTAAGCAAGTCCACCACTTCCTCTTCATGCTGTGGCTGGATAGCATGGGCAAACTCAGTAAACAGAGGAAATGATGCCCTGCTTGAGGACTGACCACCACGTCCACCTTTGCCTGTGGACACATTTGTTGCTGGTCCCCTTGCCAAGGGAACGTCTGCCTCTCCTTGTTGTCCTCCCAGAGATTATTGGGAGGGAGGGGGTGGTGCTTATAAGCAAATGTAAATAAGAAGTTGAAATCTGTAGGTTTATGCACTTTAATCAATGTAAGAGGTGTTTGGTGCACTTTAATTTGAGTACTCACACTACACAGACACACTCCATGGATGCATTATAATATACTGCAATATAATGCGCCAAACATACAGTGACGCACAGAATTATATGGCGTTAAACTGGCAGTAACGCACACAAAACTATATGGCGTTAAACTGGCAGTAACGCACGCAAAACTATGTGGCGTTAAACTGGCAGTAACGCATGGAAAACTATATGGCGTTAAACTGGCAGTAATGCACACAAAGCGATATGGCGTTAAACTGGCAGTAACGCACACAGAAGTAAATGGCGTTAAACTGTCAGTAACACAATCAAATAGGTGTTCAACCGTCACTACACTGACGCTATCTGAACTGTTCCTACTCTAGCTATATACTAATGTAAAGATTACTGACATGGTCTCACTACACTACAGTGAAGCTATCTGAGCTGTCCCTAGCTGCATACTATGCAAAGCTGAATGATGGTCCTCCTCACTACACTCACACTATCCCTAGACTGACACTAAACTAATATTCTACACTGAGAATTGAAGCAAAATACCACAGTATAGCACACTAACTAATCAATAGCACTGAACAGAGCCCTGTTCTATTACTCTCCACGCCAAAATCACACTGAAAATGGCTGCCATTGAAAGAATACTTTTATACTGTGGGGCGGGAATGATCCATGATTGGATAAAGTCATGATGACAGTGTCCAATCATGACTCTGACAGTGCTCTGTGTCCTGATTGGCTGAAGCTTTCACTGCTTCAGCCAATCAGGGCTTACAATGCACTGTTCAACGCCGCAATGCATTGTGGTCAGTTCGGGGGGGTCGAACAAACGGTCGAACCCATTTGTTCTGCTGTTCGCCGAACTACTGAACAACGAAAGTTCGGGAAGCATTCGCCCAGCCCTAGTAGTCTGGGGGTGAGTCATTAACTGAACTTAGCTTTGTTCTGGCTATGCATCTGGCAGGGGCTATCATGGTCACAAGACTGGCTGAGTTGAGTTACGTATCTTTTGACAGTTAAAGGAGTTCTATGGTCACCACAACATACACTTTCATTTTATAACATCAGCATTGTAATAGCTATACAATCGTAGAGCAATAGCAATTCATAGTGGAGAGTGGATATTGTTCATATCTGACGTTTTCAGGTGTATCGAATTCCTTGTCCCTTGTTGCACGCTGCGCTTTAATTTGTCCGCCCCTTGGTCGCCACTGTATCCTGTAATTTCTTTTTTTTTTTTTTAAATGCTACAGAGTTGCTTGAAAAAGTTACTTTCAGAATCCTTTTCTTAATCCATTATTGTTCATGTTGAGTTACTCATTATTATTTTTTATGACATTCTGGAAAAAAGCTACATCTAGATTTAATGAGTAAATTTAATTGAGACTGTAAAAGGAGGAATAATTAAGCTGGGGTTTTGATTTACTATGTTGTTGCATCAAGTGTTTTCCATATTCAGCTGCAATCAGTCAATTTCTCCAGTTCAATCCATTTCTCACTCCATTGACTTACCAAATAGTATCACCTCCTCGCAGCGCACCGCATCAACCTCCCCCAGTGGCCATTAAAATATTATGCAGAGACGAGGAAAATATAAACCAACTTCGGCTTTCTCCACACACTTTTTAAATCTAAATTCCGTTTTAAAAAATAATCCTTTAGGTTTTCTTTTTTTATATATATAATCATGCCTTCCTCTCAGAGAGGCCTCATTTTAGGACAGGAAAGAACTGTCAGCATTACATATTGATGTCCCCAAACCAGATCTATTTTTTAGTCTTTGTTGTATGAAATAAAAAGTGTATTATAAAGTGTTTTAATTATTTTAATTATTTAAATATTTACAGTAAGTTCCTGCTGTATGATAAAAGAGTGAATTTTAGGGAACGTGTAATCTAACAAGGGTGAAGATTTATCAGATGTAAAGATTAGGGATAGATGATTTTGAGAGTTTTCACTTTCACTTTCAAAATTTTTTTTTATTTTTTTAATGAAAAAGCTAAATATTTTATCAAAATTAGCCATTTTGGCAAAATTCATTGGAGGTGAAAGGTTGAAATGATGGTGTTTTTTGATGTTGGGTGCACTTGAGTTTAAATGGCTATTAGGGGTTATGGAAGCTCCTTCAACTATTTTGAATCTGTTCTTGTGCCAAAAAAATACAAACGGACAAAAATGTAGATTTTTTGTTTTGAAGTATTTTTTTTTTAACTGGGTGATGTCTTTTTGAAGAAATTAATTACTTTCTAGGTGCATATCAAGTTGCTTATAATACAATGTAGGGAATCTATAAGAAGAGTATGACACCATTGTCTGGCTTTGTAATGGTTGTGTTATTTGATCAGAACTGGAAATTCAGGCAGCTTTGGCAGCCTGGGCTCAGAGTATTACTGCAATAGAGCTCACACATTACATACATGACAACCCTTCAGCGCAGCAATAAGGACTACCCATAGTAGGACAAGAAAAAGGACCCCTAACATCATGGACCTGGGCAGAGGACCCTTGGAAAAAAAGATCTGTATACTTTTTTAGTGCTAAGGTAGGTGGATTATACTGTACATACTCTAAATTTCTACCTTTATACCATGATAAATTATGAAAATATTTGCCCAGTTTCCTGATATACCATGGCCACTTTTTAACAGCTTAGTAAATATGAAAAGAGCAGCTTGTAGGAGGGTCTAAGCTGAGCTCAGATGGTATCTTGTGGCATGTCTGGGCCAAAATTTAAGACGCTAGGCAAAGTTTTACCGCCTATGATTCTTAGTGGCCTTTAAATGTTCCTCTAGCTCACTGATCTCCAAACTGCGGCCCAAGGGCCAGATGTGGCCTTTTGCCTGCTTTTGTTTGGCCCTTGGGGCATTATTCCCCCCACTGTCAGCAATAGTGGGGCATACAGTAGTTCCTGCCACTAACAGCAACAATGGGGCACTATTTCTCCCACTGATACCAATGATGGGGAACTATTCCTCCCATTGATACCAACAATGTTGCACTCCCCCTAATACCAATCATGGGACATTGCTTACTCCCTCTGACTCCAGAGCATGTTCTACTCCTAGCCACCCAAAAGTTTGAAGGACAGCAAACTGGCCCTTTGTTTAGAAAGTTTGGAGACTCATGCTTTAGCTAAAACTTTTTTCTGTTTTGGATACAGTTAGAACCTATTATTTATTTCTAGGACCTTGTTGGGGAGATTTACACCCTCTATTTGTCCTAAAGACCAATGTCAATGGACTGCCATTGGCATAAACAGAATGTCAACGTTGTCAATGGAACAGAAGATGAGGGGAAACCCTCTAGTTGGGGTACCTGTTCTGATGACAAGAGTCTAAGAGAGGATTTTCCATTCACTTCTTGTTGTGTCTCTGGGATAGGTTCTAGTCCTTCCCAGATATAACATTTAAAAAACAATTGTTATTTGACAAGTTAGAAACAAAATTCTGACCCACATAAACAACTTTTATAACTAATGTCTTATTGTGATTCTGAAGTTTAAAAGAGACGATAAGTATACATCATATATCCAAGTTATTAAATTGGCGTATGTAACAGACTTAATGGAAAATGAAGCAGAAAAGGGAAGATTATACGCTAAATATGTTCCTAGCTACATTACATTATATACAGCCAGAGGAAATTCATATAGCTCCCAGATTGACTAAAACTCACAATGAACATTTACTGAATCAAGCTCCAACCTTCTTCTCAAGCTGTTTAATGAGCAGGATCAGTATCACTGAGCATTTTATATTTCTTTTATTACTGTAAACCTTCACATAAAACCAGGAGACATTGCCACCGTTCAGTTAACAAGACACAGGTGCTGCCGATTAAGTGATCAGCATGGTGCGTGCCCTGAAAGGCTGCAGGTAACTTCCGCTCTTCTACCAAGCTTTGCTTCAAAGAGACTTGCATTTAGATGTGTTCAGATAACAGATGCAATGTTAACCAAAACTCTAGAGCGCAAGTTTCCCTGTACATATTAAAAACCAGGCCTGGACACATACATACTACTATATAAAAATATTGATTTTTACCCATTGTCCATGTAGTGTTCAGTCCTTTTTAAACTGTAACTCCAACAAATAGCTAAAAGATATCCTTAGATTCAACAGAGGCTAAAAAAATTAGAACATTTTTACAATATCCAGTGCTTTAACAAATGAAATACCTAGCTAGGGTTTATATCTATTTTCACTCTAAAAAAGTATGCACCTTTCATATTGGGCATGAAAATTCTTAGTGCTGAATGTTCTATCTCCTGAATGGAGGCGTATCTGCTCACAGATAACCAAGGCAAAAATGCTTGATTAATATATGTCAGGACCACGGTCTGAATCTGAGATCTCTGTTGTGACTGACAATATCTCTTCTTGCTGCTGAGCCACCTGGGATGTTGGACAGCTCCTTGGACAATTCCTTGAATGATTTTGCTTTGAACTTTGAAACCTTCGCTCCTCCCATGAACTTCTTATTTTAGCCATGCATTTGCACTTCCTGTTTGGCAGATTATTGTGGTCTCTCCAGCCAATATCTCGATCTTGTCACTCCTGCTGCCATCCGTATCTCCTTTTACTCATTACCGACCTTTGGCTTGTTCCTCAACTATGCTTCTGCTTGAACCTGTGACCACTTGTTACTAACCTTTGGCTTGTTTACTGATTATGCTTCAGTTTGATCCCTACCTGCTATTTCTGCTACTGGACCCTGGCTTGCTCACCTCCTGGTGGGGCAATCCTGAAGACTGCCACCTGGTGCTAATTCCTCAGCAAAACCCATCTCTATCATGAGGAGTTTTAGTGAACAGCGCTTAGTGCTTGGACTTTGCACCTCGGGTGAGCCTGTGTCATCCACCAGGGTTATACACTTATCCAACTGGTCATTGGGAGCCTCTCTACTGCTATAGCTACCTGCCTCCGAGTCTGGCCCCTGACCGTGACAGTATTCTGAAAGGTTGATTGTTGTTGGATGCTGGTATTTCTCTGTACAGGATTGTATTGGGGCACCCTGGAGTACAATTACAAGCACTTGTAAGATTTGGAAGTGGTTGATATTGCTTACAAGTTAAATTGGAGCTCCAGGCTCCTTTAGAAAAAATACTGTAGCTGCTGACTTTTGATGTTAGGGTACTTACCTGTCCACGAATCCAGCGGTGGCCTCACCTGAGCTGATTTTTCAATCGACTCTTGGTGCTGCCGCCGCCATTTAGGCTAAGGCCGGTTCCCTACTGCGAATGCGCAAAACACGCTGCACTTTGTGAATGGCCCGGCTGCAGGGGAAGGAGGAGGGGGGCGAATGTCTAACTGAGTTTGCTGCTGCAAACTTAACTGGGAGTGGGAGCAGGTACCTGTCAAAACCAGGTAACCGCTCCCCCCCCCAAAAGGTGCCAAATGTGGCAGCAGGGGGGGGGGGGAGGAGGCAGACAAGCGGAGCTTCCTCTTTTGGGTGGAGCTCTGCTTTATTATAATATGAGGTGAGGGCTGTGCCAAAAGTAATGCAATGGGCATTTCTTTTTTATTAACTTACATAGGTCATTTAAATTTCACATGTTGATAGAGTAACTCTTCCTCTAAAGTATCTCTTCTTCTTTTTTATTGCAGGTAAATAATGGATTCCAAGCAGAAATAACGTGTTGTTCTTGACAAAGGAGAGGTGCAGGCTTTCCTGTATTGATAGTCTCCCACTGCATGGTTTGTTTCAATGCTGGTTTCTCCTTTAAACGTCTTCATTTATCTGTGCATGGTGGTGTCATTTCCATAGACATTCTGTAGCCTTCTGTGAATGACAACCTGCACCTCTCCTTCGTCAAGAACTCAATAATGGCAGTTGCTTCTGCTTGGAATCCATTATTTACCTGCAGTGAAAAGAAGAACAAGCAAAGTTACTATAGAGGAAATTTTATAAAAAAATTATGCCCACTTTTGCATTACTTTGTGTACAGCCCTTGTACATTGATAAGGGGAATGGTCCGTTCATTGCATATGTGCCACTTTCACATGTGCCAGGTAATGGAGAAATGTGTAGTGTTTATGACAGGAAAACTTGTCATTTTAAGGTGTTATTAATGAGAGATATGCCAACTTATGTTCAGCTTATAGACTTTGTTTTATGAAGTCCAACTCCTTTCCTGGAGGCATCCAGCATCAGTATTTTGTACTTTATTTTTTTATATACTTTTTTTTAAATGTCTATAGGCTGGTCACGTAAGGCACAGGGTACTTGCACTCACAATATGTCCTCAGTCTTCAGGAATAAATAATGCAGGGTGTCATCCAACCCAGAAGACTGAGGACATCTTCTGGTGAAAAGGAATTACTGCAGGTGACAATACAGGAAATGAGGTGAGTATTGCAACCTGAGCTGCATTCTTTATTTTACCAAAGTATCGGATTTTAACCTGAACACCCCACTCTGTACATGTATGTAAAACTTACTGTTTTTCAACTCCACTAAGAATGCAAACACTATCTTTTAAAGGAACCCTCTTACTACCTACCACGTTGATCCAGTGAACATCTTGTCAAATGATAGAACACAAATAAATTCTGAAGTAACCAGGGAACTTGGATAGCAACATTAGTTGAGCTACAAATCTATTTGTATACCGCAATGGAGATAAATGACAACATGGAATCAGCATCTTTGCTGGCACAGTGTTCTTCATTTGTCCTTGTATCTTTCTAGACAAACTGACAGTGCAGTTTAGATCTATGCCGATGTTTTTTCATGGAGCAGGAAAGTGTTGTGGATTGGTAAAACCTGATGAGTTAGGGGAGAAGATTGATGAAACTTGGCACTGAATGCCATGCTCTGTGTTTGGGAAAAAGGGAACTTTAAAAGTCCAGTAAACAACTTCACCTTGAAAATACATTGAACAGAATGTGGATGTACTCAATTGGCTTAGACAGGATTACAAAAATAAAAGTTCTCTAAAACAATCTCCACCTTGTCCTTAGCCCTTAGCCAAACCTAATCAAATCATTATTGTAATGAGTTTAATTTGCATAAACTAATGCTTTCTAGGAATCTTTTTTGCTGACCTTCCAGACTGTTCATAAAAGCTGTCAGCATTCAGCGCTGTCCAAAGCCAATGTATTCAACTTAACTTCAGGTTTTTTTTTTTTAATGCTTTGGATGATCTGTAGAAGGGTTTTTATAATTGTCTGTGTCTATACTAGGGAAATTCACACTCTCTGTTTGTTCTGGTGACCATTGTTATCAAAATGTAAAGTGGTAGAAATCCAGCCCTATGTATTGGTGTCTTTAATAAATTTAAAATGAGCTACTGTAACCACCCCAAGATTAATTTGACCTTTTTTGGGTTCTGTAAGTTTTCCCTATACCTGGGGGCTGATTGCTTCAGCCTGTTGCTGGTAGGAGATTCCCAGGGCTTATTTTCTCAGAGAATAGGTGCAGGAACTCAAACATGCCTCCCCCAAAACAACCCCCCTTCCCTCCAAACGTGTCAATTCGGCAACACCTACTATTGGCACACCCGCCAATTGTAGGTGTGGCCAAATTTCACTAACAGTGGGAGGGGCCTAAAGGGGCACTAAATATGAGGAGTGCATTACGTCTAGAGTGCAGAATTCAGGGGTGCATTACACACAGAGCGCAGAGTTCAGGAGTTCACTACATACAGCATGCAGAGTTCAGAGGTACACTACATACAGAGTGCAGAGTTCAGGGGTTTGCTATACACAAAGTGTAGAGTCCAGGGGTATGGTACACGCAGAGTGCAGAGTTCAGGGGTGCACTACATACAGAGTGCAGAGTTTGGGGGTGTGCTACACACAGAATACAGAGTTCAGGAGTGCACTACATACAGAGTGCAGAGTTCAGTTCAGTTCTTTTGTTGCCATTTTAAGCTGAAGCACCCAATCAGCTCTAGTACCTCCCCACACACTGTAGGTGACTCTGGCTCTCTCACTTGCAGGGAAATCATCCAGCGGGGGCATCAGCATCTGGGCACCAGGGGGAATAAAAGAAAATCACAGAGGGTGCAGCCTACCACGAGATTCCTCCTGCCCATGACTACACAGCACCCAAGGCACCTTTATCTACCTTGTCTCTGTCCTGCACTCTGTGGGATCTTCTCAGAAAATGCAATCATTGGTAGCTACTGGGAGACAAGCTATCACTTGTAAACACAGAAGCCAGTCTTCTGTATTTACAAGTGATAGTGGTGAGCAGGGAGCAGAGGGTCTGAGCCAGAGATGACGGAACTGAGTTCCACCAAGTTGCAGCTAGTGGTCAATTCTTTGCAGATTGATTATTGGAACCTCCAGGGCTATTTTTCAGCTGCAACTTGGTGGAACTCAGTTCCGTCATATATATATATATATATATCTCAGACAATAGCTGATGGTGTTGTTCAGAATTATCGCTTGGGGAGATCATACATTTTTGGTAACTCCTTTCTAGAACTTTCTATCCCCTGGGGCTTGTCCCTGGGAGGAAGCCTGTGAAAAGAATTGTTGTTAAAGCACCTCAACATGAGCCATGAGCAGCTCCCTAAGGGGTTGCTACTACACAAATATTTACAGTTGTCTGAAAACAGGAGGTGACTCCCCCAATGGGCACACATATTCAACAACAACAACTATCTAGGAGAGGATTTCCCTTCACTTTGGGGAGATTTCTTATTTCTTTTTGTCCAGAAAGTAACATAGGGTTTTTTAAGTGACTTTGCCCATTATTTAAAGCTTAAAAAAATTGTCATCCATCGCTTCTAGGAGTGTCATATAATTGATCCAATTTCTGTGCACTGTGGCTTTTTCTGCTGTCTCCTACCTTACTACAAGACACAGTAGTAACATAGTAGCTGATGAAAGGAACTGAAGCAAAGGACAATGGCCATTGCCATCACCAGTTGATAAGGAGGATGTCAATCGCCTGCATAGCATCCTTGTTTGACCCTCCCCTGCCCCTCTTCATCAGCGTTGGGGTGGCATTAGCTGAGTGATGGAGAAAAACTGAGGGAGAAGAGAAACATTGGAATACTAGTCAGTACCAGTTTGCAAAAGTGTATTTGCTCTGTAAGCATAAATAACCTCTCATGTTGGGTGTCCTACATGTGTGGATGTTGCTGTGTTATGTTAAACTATTAAAATGGGATGCCTCAAGACTGTCCAAGGTTGAGAAACACTGCTATATAGTCCTTTCATTAGTAGCAGTAAAATCTTAAACAGTGTATGCCATCATTGAGAGCATATGGGGTTGATATTAGAACACATGTGTTAAAGTGCAATGCATTGCTGTGCATTGACATTTGTTTTAACTGGACATTTTTTAAATGCCCCATTTGAATAAACGTAAATGAATAACTGCAGGTTAGTGTATCCCAAATACAACAAACAAGATGCACAGCAATTTTACATGCAATGGACTTTCATCAATATGTACCGTAAAGTATCTGGAAAGAGGGGGCATCTTTTAGCGCATAGTGTGTAGGCAGGACACAACCTTGCTACACCATCAGTTAAGAATACCATGAAGAATTATAGGAGTTGTAAAGTCAGAAGGTTTTTTATCGTAATGCATTCTATGCATTAAGATAAAAAGTCTTCTGTGTGCAGCAGCCTCCCTCAGCCCCCCTAATACTTACCTGAGGTCCCTCCCTGTCCAGCACTGTCCACGACTGCCTCAGCCATCCCAGATTCTCCTTCCCGATTGGCTGAGACACAGCAGCAGGAGCCAATGGCAGTCAATGTCAGCTAGCCAATTGGGGAAAGAGGGGGTGGGGCCAGGTCGCGGCTCGGTGTCTGAATGGACACACGGAGCTGTGACTCAGCTCGGGTGCCCCCATAGCAAGCTGCTTGCTGTGGGCGCACTTAACAGGAGGGAGGGGCCAGGATCACAGAAGAGGGACCCGAGAAGAGGAGGATCCAGGCTGCCCTGTGCAAATCCACTCTAATAGAGCAGGTAAGTATAAAATGTTTATTATTTTTATAGGGAAAAAAAAACAAGGCTTTACAATCACAATCACAATCACTTTAAATCCCAGAAAATGGTTGGTTAAACCCACAAATGCTTCTTTCACCTCTAAATTTCCATTATAGTGCCATTAGAAAATTACAAATGCAATAACTTCGGGTGGATGAAAGGTTTATTCTAGCATAACACTTATGGTTGATAAAGAGGGGCAGCGGAAAGGACAATTCCTCTGAAGGAGAGATAATTGGAAGCGATGCTCTTCCAGGACAATGAAATGAATGGCGCTCACAGGTCACTCAGCTGTGTTAGAAATGCGAATTAATATTCGCTTTCATAACACTAAACCGCCTCTCCGCCAATCAGGTGCTCAGATCTGTTACCCGTCACCTGTTTGGCTGAAACGACAGGCGCTGCGAGTGGATGCCATCCAATCATAGCAGAGGATGGAAGAAGACATCAAGGAGCTGTCCCACCGAGACAGGTAAGTGCAGACGGCGGGCCTGCGGGGGGACACACTGGCAGCGTTTGATAAGGCGCAGTGGGAGCAATTGATCTGCACAGTGGGACCAATTGATGGACACAGTGGCAGCAATTGATGGGCACAGTGGCTGCAATTGATGGCACAGTGGCTGTGTTTGATGGCACAGTGGCTGCGTTTGATGGCACAGTGCCAGCAATTGATGGACACAGTGGCTGCGTTGATGGCACAGTTGCTGCATTTGATGGCACAGTGGTGGCAAATGATGGGCACAGTGGCTGCGTTTGATGGCACAGTGGCTGCGTTTGATGTGCACAGTGGCTGTGTTTGATGGACACAGTGGGAGCAATTGATGGGCACAGTGGCGGCAATTGATGGGCACAGTGGCGGCAATTGATGGGCACAGTGGCTGCTTTTGATGGCACAGTGGCTGTGTTTGATGGCACGGTGGCGGCAATTAATGAGCACAATGGCTGCATTTTATGGGGCAAAGTGGCTGCATTTGATGGCACAGTGGCTGTGTTTGATGGCACAGTGGCTGTGTTTAGGGATGAGCCGAACACCCCCCGGTTCGGTTCGCACCAGAACCTGCGAACGGACCGAAAGTTCGCATGAACGTTAGAACCCCATTGACGTCTATGGGACTCGAACGTTCGAAATCAAAAGTGCTCATTTTAAAGGCTAATTTGCATGGTATTGTCCTAAAAAGGGTTTGGGGACCCGGGTCCTACCCCAGGGGACATGTATCAATGCAAAAAAAACTTTTAAAAACGGCCGTTTTTTCGGGAGCAGTGATTTTAATGATGCTTAAAGTAAAAAAAAAAAAAAGTGAAATATTCCTTTAAATATCGTACCTGAGGGGTGTCTATAGTATGCCTGTAAAGTGACGCGTGTTTCCCGTGTTTAGAACAGTCCCTGCACCAAATGTCATTTTTAAAGGAAAAAATCTCATTTAAAACTGCTTGCGGGTTTAATGTAATGTCGGGTCCTGGCAATATGGATGAAAATCAGTGAGACAAACGGCATGGGTACCCCCCAGTCCATTACCAGGCCCTTTGGGTCTTGTATGGATATTAAGGGGAACCCCGCACCCAAATTAAAATAAGGAAAGGTGTGGGGCCACCAGGCCCTATATACTCTGAACAGCAGTATACAGGCTGTAGGTTTGTTGTTAAGTAGAATCTCTTTGTAATTTTGAACGGGTACATTTTTAACGTGTTTAGCTCCAGCCAAAAAATCTTTTTTAAGCTTTTTGGAAAACATAGGGAATGGTTATCACCTCTGTGACATTTGTTTTGCTGTCTTTCCTCCTCTTCAGAAGATTTCACCTCACTTTTTGTCCCAATGGATTGGAAAGCATCAGTGGAAAGGAGAAATGTTTTTCCCATATTAACTCTTACAGGAGAGAATTTCCCTTCCTAGGGGTAGATTTATTCTCACTTCCTGTTGTCTCCTTCCGTTTGCAAGTAGGAGTCGTTTGTAAGTTAGTTGTTTGAAAGTAGGGTCCTGCCCTATATACTCAGCAGAAATTTGGGCCTTAGGTGTTGCTGTGGCCACAACACTGTAAGCCCTCACAGGGCTCTGCTGTGAAATATTAGATCAAGAATTGTAATTACATGCCCCTGTTGAACAGGAGCTGAAAAATTAGGCCTTAGGCACTGGTGCTGGTGCCACAACACTGCAACCCCTCACAGACACTCTAGTTGGAATGCAGGAACGAGCCCTGCTGCAAAGTATTGCATCAAAAATTGTAATTACACGCCCCTGTTAAACAAGGGCTGAAAAATTGGACCTTAGGCACTGGTGCTGGTGCCACAACACTGCAACCCCTCACAGACACTCTAGTTGGAATGCAGGAACGAGCCCTGCTGCAAAGTATTACATCAAAAATCGTAATTACACGCCCCTGTTAAACAGGGGCTGAAAAATTGTGCCTTAGGCACTGGTGGTGGCACCCAGAACCAAAAATGTTCTTACAAGCTATCAGCGTGATGATTGAGGAGGAAGAGGATAATTACTCAGGGATAGTCACTCAGCATCAGCATAGGCAGTCTTTGAAGGGATCTGAGATTTCAAAAAAAATTATTCGGTTACATCAGCATCAGGTGCTTGGTAGCTGGTGGTGATCCAAGACTCATTCATTTTTATGAAGGTCAGTCGATCGACCGAGTCAGTGGACAGACGCACCCTGTGATCGGTTACCACGCCTCCAGCAGCACTGAATGTGCGTTCCGAAAGAACGCTGGATGCAGGACAGGCCAGTAGCTCAATTGCATACTGTGCAAGCTCTGGCCAGTGATCCATCCTCAAGACCCAGTAACCCAGAGGATTTTCGGTGGGAAAGGTGTCCAAGTCTGATCTTGCCCCTAGGTATTCCTGCACCATGTAAAACAGACGCTGGCGATGGTTGCTGGAACCGATCATACCTTGGGGCTGCGGACCAAAAAATTGTCTGAACGCATCGGTCAGACGGCCACCTTCTCCACCGCTCCTTCTTTGACTGACCGAAGCCTCAGCAACACGTTGTCCAGAAACAGGAGTTTGTAACCTCCCAGTCTCTGGGAACGCGTTGCACAGACCTTTCTGCAAGGCCTCCCGAAGATGTTTCATCCTCTGCTCCCTCTGCGATGGCAAGATAAGGTCCGCAACCTTACCCTTGTAACGTGGATCAAGGAGGGTTGCCAGCCAGTATTGGTCCTTCTCCTTGATACCACGAATACGAGGATCCTTACGCAGGCTTTGCAGGATCAGGGAGGCCATGCAGCGTAGGTTTGCTGAGGCATTCGGTCCGGAGTCCTCTGGGTCACTAAGGACGACATGGTCCGCAGCCACCTCCTCCCAGCCACGTACAAGTCCATGTGTTTCTTGGGACTGATCCCTTAAAGACTGCTGCTGATGCTGAGTGCCAGGCTCCACCTCCATACTGACACAATCTTCCTCCTCCTCCTCCTCCTCCTCCTCCTCGTCCTCTTCCTGTGTGATCGGCGGGCACGCAGGAACACTGTCTGGATAAAGGGGGCCTTGAGAGCTAAGGAAGTCCTCCTCTTCCTGCCTCTGTTCTGCCTCAAGTGCCCTGTCCATTATTCCACGCAGCGTGTGCTCCAACAGGTGGACAAGGGGGACAGTGTCACTGATGCATGCACTGTCACTGCTCACCATCCTCGTGGCCTCCTCAAATGGTGACAGGACAGTGCATGCATCCCTGATCATGGCCCACTGGCGTGGGGAAAAAAAACCAAGCTCCCCTGACTCTGTCCTGGTGCCATAGTCGCACAGGTACTCATTGATGGCCCTCTGCTGCGTGTGCAGCCGCTGCAGCATGGCCAACGTTGAGTTCCACCTGGTGGGCATGTCACAGATTAGGCGGTTCTTGGGCAGGTTAAACTCCTTTTGGAGGTCCGTCAGCCGAGCACTGGCATTATATGACCGGCGGAAATGCACACAGACTTTCCTGGCCTGCCTCAGGACATCCTGTAAGCCCGGGTACCTGCCCAAGAACCGCTGCACCACCAAGTTAAGGACGTGAGCCAAACAGGGCACATGGGTCATTTGTCCCTGTCGGAGGGCAGAGAGGAGGTTGGTGCCATTGTCGCAAACCACCATTCCTGCCTTAAGTTGACGTGGCGTCAACCACCTCTGAACCTGCCCCTGCAGAGCTGACAGAACCTCTGCCCCAGTGTGACTCCTGTCCCCCAAGCACACCAGCTCAAGCACCGCATGGCATCTTTTGGCCTGCGTACTTGCGTAGCCCCTTGAACGACTACGGAGCACCGCTGGTTCCGAGGAAGAGGCCATGGAGGAAGAAGAAGAGGAGGGGGTGGAGGAGAGAGGTGTGTCACAATCATTAGCATTTTGGAGGCGTGGTGGCGGAACAACCTCCAACACTACTGCACCTTGTCCTGCATCCTTCCCAGCTGCCAGCAGAGTCACCCAATGCGCCGTAAAACTTAGGTAACGTCCCTGTCCATGCCTGCTGGACCATGAGTCAGCGGTAATATGCACCTTACCGCTGACCGCCCTGTCCAGCGAGGCATGGACATTGCCTTCCACATGCTGGTAGAGAGCCAGAATCGCCTTCCGTGAGAAAAAGTGGCCTTTGGGTACCTGCCACTGAGGAACCGCACATTCCACAAACTCACGGAAGGGGGCAGAGTCTACCAACTGAAAAGGCAGCAGTTGAAGTGCTAGCAATTTTGCCAAGCTAGCATTCAACCGTTGGGCATGTGGATGGCTGGGAGCAAACTTCTTTCGGCGGTGCAGCAGCTGGGGCAGGGAAATTTGCCTGGTACAATCTGACATCGGTGTACCAAAATCAGATTGCCCACAAGTACGTGGCTGAGACACACCTAATTCTACACCTTCATTCCTCTCAGTGCAGGTCTCAGAGAGGACTGAAGGTCTAGTGGGGTTGGAAATCTCAGCTGATGAGGAGCAAGCAGAGGTCCTCTTTGTTCTTTGGTGTGGGTCTTTTAGATACGCTTGCCAACGAACTGCATGGCAGGTCAACATATGTCTGGTCAAGCATGTGGTACCCAAGCGGGAGATGTTTTGGCCACGCGAGATACGCTTGAGACATATGTTGCAAATAGCAGCGGTGCGATCTGATGCACTCGTCTCAAAAAAGGCCCACACCAAAGAACTTTTTGAATAACGCGCAGAGACTGCAGCGCCCTGCACATGTGGAGCTTTGGGGTGTGATGCAGTCAATGTGCTGCCCTTAGGCTGGCCCCTGGAGGGCATCCTGCCTCGTTGGTGATGTGCCGCCTCCTCCTCCTCCTCCTCCTCCTCTCTCCTATCAGGCACCCACGTTGAGTCATTGACCTCATCATCCCCTCCCTCCTCATCACTGGAGCAAACCTGGCAGTATGCTGCAGCAGGGGGAGCATGACTGCCAGATTGCTGTCCTTCTTGGGCACCCCCTCTGTCCGTGCTCGTGTTACTGCCTTCATCGAGCTCAGTATCATCATCAGAGCCTTCCAAACGCTGGGCATCCTCCTGGAGCATGTACCCAACACTGTGGTCAAACAGTTTGAGGGACTCCTCAGGAGGACATGGTGGGGCTAGGGAAGGAGTCACTGATGACATTGAGCCGAGGGAAGAGGCCGCTGCTTTGCCAGACAAAGTACCCTGGGCATGGGTGAGAGAGGATGAGGAGGATGAGGACGGCTTGGTCATCCACTCGACCAAGTCTTCCGCATGTTGCGGCTCAACATGGCCAGCTGCCGAAAAAAAGGCCAAGCGTGTCCCATGGCCACGTGCTGATGAGGATGCACCGTCTCCACGACCAGCACTAGACACAGAGCCTGCTTGCCCTCTCTTATTGGCTTGTGACTGTCTGCCTCTCCTTCTTGGCCTTCCAGACATACTAATGGCCTGTAGCTGCACTAAGCTGGGATATATATATATATATATATATATATATATATATATATATATGTACTGATACTGCAGCTAGCAAAATCAACTGCCTGCCTGTAGTATGAGAACACCACCAACCTTCTACAGGTAGCTTTAGCTGAACACTGTGAGGTGGACGCACCCCACTAACTTGTAGGTTTAGCAGAACACTGTGAGCAGGACGCACTGCACTAACTGTAAATAGTCTAGCTGCCTGACTGTGGTACTAATAGGATCAAAAGAACACCAGCAATTTTCTTCAGGTAGCTGTATTTACTGTAACAAGACAAGCCTGCCTGTCAGTAAGAAGATAACAGAAACGGATCTAGCTGAACACTGTGAGCAGGACGCACCCCACTAGCTTGTAGGTTTAGCTGAACACTGTGAGGTGGACGCACCCCACTAACTTGTAGGTTTAGCTGAACACTGTGAGCAGGACGCACCCCACTAACTTGTAGGTTTAGCAGAACACTGTGAGCAGGACGCACTGCACTAACTGTAAATAGTCTAGCTGTCTGACTGTGGTACTAATAGGATCAAAAGAACATCAGTAATTTTCTTTAAAATACTGTAACAAGACAAGCCTGCCTGTCAGTAAGAAGATAACAGGAACGGATCTAGCTGAACACTGTGAGCAGGACGCACCCCACTAGCTTGTAGGTTTAGCTGAACACTGTGAGGTGGACGCACTCCACTAACTTGTAGGTTTAGCTGAACACTGTGAGCAGGACGCACCCCACTAACTTGTAGGTTTAGCAGAACACTGTGAGCAGGACGCACTGCACTAACTGTAAATAGTCTAGCTGCCTGACTGTGGTACTAATAGGATCAAAAGAACACCAGCAATTTTCTTCAGGTAGCTGTATTTACTGTAACAAGACAACCCTGCCTGTCAGTAAGAAGATAACAGGAACGGATCTAGCTGAACACTGTGAGCAGGACGCACCCCACTAGCTTGTAGGTTTAGCTGAACACTGTGAGGTGGACGCACCCCACTAACTTGTAGGTTTAGCTGAACACTGTGAGCAGGACGCACCCCACTAACTTGTAGGTTTAGCAGAACACTGTGAGCAGGACGCACTGCACTAACTGTAAATAGTCTAGCTGCCTGACTGTGGTACTAATAGGATCAAAAGAACACCAGCAATTTTCTTTAAAATACTGTAACAAGACAAGCCTGCCTGTCAGTAAGAAGATAACAGGAACGGATCTAGCTGAACACTGTGAGCAGGACGCACCCCACTAGCTTGTAGGTTTAGCTGAACACTGTGAGGTGGACGCACCCCACTAACTTGTAGGTTTAGCTGAACACTGTGAGCAGGACGCACCCCACTAACTTGTAGGTTTAGCAGAACACTGTGAGCAGGACGCACTGCACTAACTGTAAATAGTCTAGCTGCCTGACTGTGGTACTAATAGGATCAAAAGAACACCAGCAATTTTCTTCAGGTAGCTGTATTTACTGTAACAAGACAAGCCTGCCTGTCAGTAAGAAGATAACAGAAACAGATCTAGCTGAACACTGTGAGCAGGACGCACCCCACTAGCTTGTAGGTTTAGCTGAACACTGTGAGGTGGACGCACCCCACTAACTTGTAGGTTTAGCTGAACACTGTGAGCAGGACGCACCCCACTAACTTGTAGGTTTAGCAGAACACTGTGAGCAGGACGCACTGCACTAACTGTAAATAGTCTAGCTGCCTGACTGTGGTACTAATAGGATCAAAAGAACACCAGCAATTTTCTTCAGGTAGCTGTATTTACTGTAACAAGACAAGCCTACCTGTCAGTAAGAAGATAACAGAAACGGATCTAGCTGAACACTGTGAGCAGGACGCACCCCACTAGCTTGTAGGTTTAGCTGAACACTGTGAGGTGGACGCACCCCACTAACTTGTAGGTTTAGCTGAACACTGTGAGCAGGACGCACCCCACTTACTTGTAGGTTTAGCAGAACAATGTGGGCAGGACGCACTGCACTAACTGTAAATAGTCTAGCTGCCTGACTGTGGTACTAATAGGATCAAAAGAACACCAGTAATTTTCTTCAAAATACTGTAACAAGACAAGCCTGCCTGTCAGTAGGAATATAACAGGAACGGATCTAGCTGAACACTGTGAGCAGGACGCACTGCACTAAATGTAAATAGTCTAGAAGATAACAGGAACGGATCTAGCTAAACTGAATACAGTATATATATATATATATATATATATATATATATATATATATATATATATATATATATGCAACACCTGGGATGCATATATATACACAATACACTTTAAGTGCAGCTAACTGACTGACTGTCCTGCCTAATCTAGCTAACTCAAATGAAATGACACTGTCTCTCTCTCTCTCTAAGCACACCGGAACACACTGCACAGGGCCGCCGTGCAGGCGGCCTTATATAGTGTGGGGCGTGTACTAAATCCCCTGAGCCATAATTGGCCAAAGCCTCCTTGGCTTTGGCCAATTATGGCTCTCTGTTAAGGCGGCGCTGTGATTGGCCAAGCATGCGGGTCATAGTGCATGCTTGGCCAATCATCAGCAAGCAATGCACTGCGATGCCGCAGTGAATTATGGGCCGTGACGCGCCACACGAATTTGGCGCGAACGGCCCATATCGTTCGCAATTCGGCGAACGATCGAACAGCCGATGTTCGAGTCGAACATGGGTTCGACTCGAACACGAAGCTCATCCCTAGCTGTGTTTGATGGCACAGTGGCGACAAATGATGGGCACAGTGGCTGTGTTTGATGGCACAGTGGCGGCAATATATCAGCACAGTGGCTGCAGTTGATGGCACAGTGGCTGCGTTTGATAACACAGTGGCTGCGTTTGATGGCACAGTGCCGGAGATTGATGGGTGCAGTGGCGGCAATTGATGGCACAGTGGCTGTGTTTGATGGCACAGTGGCTGCGTTTGATGGCACAGTGCTGGCAATTGATGGACACAGTGGCTGCATTGATGGCACAGTTGCTGCATTTGATGGCACAGTGGTGGCAAATGATGGGCACAGTGGCTGCGTTTGATGGCACAGTGGCTGCGTTTGATGGATACAGTGGGAGCAATTGATGGGCACAGTGGCGGCAATTGATGGGCACAGTGGCGGCAATTGATAGGCACAGTGGCTGCAGCGTTTGATGGCACAGTGGCTGCGTATGATGGGCACAGTGGCTGTGTTTGATGGGCACAGTGGCTGTGTTTGATGTGCACAGTGACTGTGTTTGATGGCAGAGTTGGAGCAATATATGGGCACAGTGGCTGCGTTTGATGGCACAGTGCCGGAGATTGATGGGTGCAGTGGCGGCAAACGATGGGCACAGTGGCTGTCTTTGATGGCACAGTGGCGGCAAACGATGGGCACAGTGGCTGCGTTTGATGGCACAGTGGCTGCGTATGATGGGCACAGTGGCTGCGTTTGATGGGCACAGTGGCTGTGTTTGATGTGCACAGTGGCTTTGTTTGATGGCACAGTGGTGGCAATTGATGGGCACAGTGGCTGCAATTGATGGCACAGTGGCTGCGATTGATGTGGTTTTTTCAGAATTTTTCAGTTTGTATGCGTCCCCCCGAAAATTTTGAGCACCAGCCTCCACTGTACTTCAGCCTCTGTGCACCATTATAGGGGCAGCTATTAGCTAACCGCTTACCACAACAATAATTCTATAATGGATATTTGACATCTATGCAAATCTGCTATGCAACCAATTCCTTATTGCAGTGTAGACACAAAATAATTTGTAGATTGAAAAAAAAATGTTTTCATATTTTTTTGATCTTTGTTACATCTTAGTGCTGCCGATCTCCTGAAGCCACATTTGGTCTACTAGAACTCCAGTGATGGTTACACTTCATTTTTTTAGAGTGGGTTTCCTGATGTTGACAACAGTGGTCCATTTCTGCATAATGTGTTTTTAAAAAGCCTCCTGCAGTCTTCATTTTGCCTATGTGACAGGGTGACAACACAGCATAACTGGGAGACAGAGGCAAAGCGTTGTCACAGGAACTGCCTGAACAAGGATCTCCATGGCAGGATCACCCATTGCAAATTTTAAAATATTGAAATTGCCTCTTGAAATGCCAGTAAGTAACATGTTAAAGCATATATATATATATATACACGTTTTAATCATTGGGTTTACATCTACTTTAAGCTTGGTGCCTTAACATAATTCAAAGGCAGTGATCTAGTTTAAATTCATCCCACATTCTTTAGATCAATGTCAGCTCTTTACTATAAGTCGTTTATTTTAAATAAAAAGCCATTACAATGGCACATTATTCCTTTAGAAGATATTGTTGGCAATGCTCTTGCAGATCCTCACCTTGCGAGCTACTTGAGATGCTAAGCACGCAGAACAAATTGGTAGAGTTTGTGTGATGTGATTAACTTTGCCTGCCCTCCCACACACACTTAAAGGAAAGGGCAACGAAGTTTGAATTTCCTGTCCTGACTTTTGGACTTGGTGATAAAAGGAATGTTCAGGATTCTTGTTTCTTCCTTGAGCGCTTTATGGCTGATCCAAAAAGCAATTACAGGACTAAATTTAGCCTGATGCGAAAACACAGCAGAGATAGTCAGTTGTGGGCAAATCTGATGATGCATAGAGTCTAAATGCTTTCCCGCAGCATGCTGTGCACCTGTTCTGCAGATGTTGGCCTATTATAGAGAAGTCCATTAAAAGGTGTATCCTCCCTCAATCATGCTGAAAAGAAATGCATTTGCACGTAAAACCTGTAAACTCCAGCTTATTTGTTACTGACAGTGCTGAACTCATGACTGCCGGATAATTACTGGCATACTTTATCTCCTTATTGTGGTTCTGAGGAAGAGATCCTTACAGAAGAATTTCAAGCATTTTTTTTTTTTTGCATAGTTACATTGGTCCAGCTTGGACCGTAACTATAGAGTCCCTCTAGAAGCTGGAAATCATGGTAGTAGATAACGCTACTCCAATGATCCCCATTTGCTTCTGGGTCCAGTGCTGAGTGGCTGCCCTGCTGCATCGTGAATGCTTTTCACCCACAATGGATTGATTTGTAGAGATGAGGGAGAGAGTGGGGGTAAGACAATTATATACAAACATGTTATTTGGAAAATGCGTTCTTAAAAACAGTTACAAATAAACAATATAAACTGCAACTCTAAGGTAACCCTGTTAGACCCCTTTTACACTGGGGTCGCGTTAGTGCTAAAGCAACACTAGTTTTAGCGGCGCTTTATCGCTGTTTAAGTGGCACTTTTCGGCCACTATCAGGGCTCTTTTAACCCCCATTAGCGGTTGAAGAAGGGGTTAAAAATGCCTGTGTCACGGCTTTGCCGAATTGCTTTTCAGACTGCTTTGGAAGCGCTGCCCATTCAATGCCCATTCAATCAATGTATACAGGGCTCCCAAACTGCCCCAAAGATGCTGCCTGCAGGACTTTTTTTAATGTCCCGCAAGCTCACCGCTCCAGTGTGAAAGCACTCAGGCTTTCACATTCGGGCAGCATGGGAGGCAGTTTTCAGACGCTTCACTTTCGCTATTTCTAGCGCTAAAACTCCTGAAAACTGCCTTAGTATGAAAAGGGTCTTGCTCTTCTATAGATGTGCAAAACTAAATAAAACTTCTGTACCATTTAAACCTATTGATCTTCATTTGTGATTACTATTCAAAATAACAAAATAGTAATCGTATTGTATTAAAATCACTGGATTCAAATGGGCAAGGGTATTTAAATGCATATTTTAGCATAGAAGTAATTAAGGTTTAAGCTCCTTCAGTTGGCCAATGTACTGTCTATCTGATAGACCTGAAAGACACCCAGTGGCCAACTGAAAGAGGTCACATGTCAGTGTGACAACACGCTGTTAACGGCGGGATCTCCAGGTAAGAAACTTTGCAGATTTTTTAAAAAATGCCTAAAGTCCAATTCTGGGGAACTAAAGAATTATCCTTTGCATTGGGGCTGCACTTGCTCTGCAAGGGTTAATTGCTCTGTATGGCTTGATGAAGAAAAAAAAAAAATGTACTTACCTGTAGACATGTGCATATCATATCGTAACAAATCAAATTTTGCATCTTTTGGACATTCGGATGCATCCGAATGTCCGAAGGAAAAAATAACAAATTTCAACTAATACGAAAGAAATTATAACGAAAATAACGAATGGATTCGTCATGAATCGTTAATTCGTTAAAGGTCTAATGAAACAACAGGTCGACTGTAAACCTTACAGTCCAATCAGCTGATTCATTTTATGCTGGAGGTTGGATTACTGGCAAAGTGCATTCCTGAGAACTGAGTGAGAAGGGTGTTGTATTTGGGCAGGGGAGACAAGTTTTGAGAAGCAGCAGAAGAGATATTGGGGTTTATTTACTAAAGGCAAATTCCACTGTGCTCTACAAGTGCACTTGGAAGTGCAGTCGCTGAAGATCTGAGGGGAACACACAAGGAAAATGAAAAACAGCATTTTTGCTTGCACATGATTGGATGATAGAAATCAGCAGAGCTTCCCCTCACTTCAGATCTTCCCCTCAAATCTACAGCGACTGCACTTCCAAGTGCACTTGCAGTACACTTGTAGTGCACAGAGGATTTGCCTTTAGTAAATAAACCCCATTGTGTTTGTGTGTGTTAATGGATTCAGGCACTCATCATCAGGTTCCTCCTTGTACCAACAGCACAACCACCGGCAAAGTGCATACCTGAGAAGGGTGTTGTATTTGAGCAGAAGAGATGCGTTTTGATAAGCAGCAGAAAAGATATTGTCATTGTGTGTGTTAATGGATTCAATAAAAAAATTACTTTCTGAATTACGAGTCGTTATCACGAATATATATATACATACGGTAACGAATTATCCAAAAATGAAACAAATAAACAATAAAATTAAATGAATTGTTATAATGAATATCTATACTCTTCAGAAATAACAAATTATCTGAAAACAAGTTAACATAACATAACGGATGTAACAGGTCAAAATTATGTATTTTACGAATGAAAGCTAAACAAAATTTTCCGTTGTGCACAAGTCTACTTACCTGATCCTCCACTCCTCCCCAGAGCTAGACTGGTCCCCACAGCCTCTTCTTCCCAATTTTCTAGCAGTCTAGGATCTTGACATCATCAAGACCAAAGCAGGGACCGTAACCAGTGCCTGATTACCAAGTAGATAGAGTAGGGACCAGCGTTTGGGCCCTACGCTGTTTAAGGACCCCACGACAATGTATCAAAATAATATTGATTTAATCTTGAAGGAAAATTACAATGAAGCTTTCCTAAATTGTTTCCAAAAGATAGAAAAAAAAAAGTAATCAACTCAAAGAAATAAAAAATAAAAACTTTACATTAACCACTTCAGCCCCGGAAGAATTTACCCCCTTAATGACCAGGCCATTTTTTGTGATACGGCACTGCGTTACTTTAGCTGACAATTGCGCGGTCATGCGACACTGTACCCAAATAAAATTTATGTCCTTCTTTTACCACAAATAGATCTTTCTTTTGGTGGTATTTGATCACCTCTGTGGTTTTAATTTTTTTCGCTATAAACAAAACCTAAATTTTGAAAAAAAAAACAATATTTTTTATTTTCTGCTTTATTTTTTTTTTATTTATTAAAATGCTTAACTTATGCAGTCTTACCCGAAGGCCTCGATGCGCAAAACCAAAAAGGACATTGACATTAAAAGACCTTAAAAAAAACAAACCAGCATAGCAAGATACAGAATAAAAGCCAGGGAGTCTGTCCATCACACCCCAAGTAAAAATTAGGTGACTCCAAAAGCTTGTACAAAAAGTATGGTTTTCAATTTCTTTTGAAATTTCAAAAAATCATTCTCAAGTCTCAGTTTCAGAGGCAAGGAGTTCAAAAATTCAGCTCCTTGTACTTTACTCATTCTCCCTCTGCATGTTTTCTTTTTAAATTTTGATATCTTCAGTATGGCCAAGTTCGCCGATCTCAAGGATCCGGTAGGCACATACTTGACAAATTTTTCGCTCAGATACTTTGGGCCACATCCATGCAGTGCCTTGTGGACAAGACATCCGGTTTTAAACAGAACCCGTTAAAACATACCCGATAAATAAAATGAAAAAATCAAATTTTTTCATCAGCTTAGGCCAATATGTATTCTGCTACATATTTTTGGTAAACCCCCCCCCCCCCAATAAGCGTATATTGATCGGTTTGCACAAAAGTTATAGCGGCTACAAAATAGGGGATAGATTTATGGTCAATCGGTGTGCATGCGTGCCTACAGAAGCTAGTGCACAAACTGCCGTAGTGATTCGCGCAGCTGAGCCACCTTGCTGCAATATAACTGTGGCGGCTGGTTGGCAAGTGGTTAATATTGTATGCCAGGGCAACAAAATGGTATTCCTTAGGCCCCCTTGCACATGGGCTGTCTAGCTGCAGTGTGTCCCTGTCGCCTATCAAAGTCCATGGTAGACTGTGCCTGGGTGGGGCCGAATGCTTTACTGAGTGGTACCTGCAATTAGGTCCCTATGTATTCAGGGACAAAAACGCAAAAGGCAGAAAACCTTCTTCAAAAAAGATTGTGAGACAAATCGCTTAGAATTTTGGTCATGTCCCAAGTTAATTGACATAACTTTAGGTGAACATTTTAAATAAATATAGTCATCTTCTGAGGAAGCCACATGGGAGAGTGGTGTAACATGTAAAGGGGGAGCCAGGTGGTATGTATCATTACTTGATATGGATGCTGTGAGACCCTGTTATATAATATTGCTTGTTTGTAACTGATTAAATGTGTGTGCATTTCCTTAAAGTGATTGTAAAGGCTTGTTTAAAAAAAAATTAAAAATTACAAACATGTTATACTTACCTCCTCTGTATAGTTGGTTTTGCACAGAGCAACCCAGATCCTCCTCTTCTCGGGTCCCTCTTTGCTACTCCTGGCCCCTCCCTCCTATCAAGTGCCCCCACAATCAGCAGCTTCGTATGGGGGCACTGGAGCTGAGTCACAGCTCTGTGTGTCGATTCAGACATTGAGCCCCGACCCGGCCCCACCCCCTCTCTCCCCTGATTGGCTGACTGACTTTGATTGACAGTCGCAGGAGCCAATGGCGCCGCTGCTGTGTCTCACCCAATCAGGAGGAGTGTCGCGGATGGCTTAGACATTCGTGGACATCGCTGGAGAGAGATGGGACTCAGGTAAATAATTAGGGGGTGCTGGGGAGGCTGCTGCACACAGAAGGTTTTTTTTTATCTTAATGCATAAAGTGCATTAAGATTAAAAAAAACCTTCTGCCTTTACAACTCCTTTAAGCTTGGCTGGTATTCTCTTATGCATTTTAATACTGCACTATTGGAGATAGTTTCCTTTATCCTGAGAGTTCTGTGGGGTCATCACAGCATGGGAAGTTCCATCAGAGAGGAAGTAAACAGAGGACCCACTATCTGGTGTACAGGATTGATTACCATTATGCTGTGTTGGCCCTTTTGAGGGTCTTGTCCTGAGGTGGGTGAGTATTTCACTTGGTGATGGAGCACTCTTGTTATGGTGAAGCACATATTGAAATATGAAAATTCACTACAGCACTTTATGTGTGGACTGTTGGGACTTTATTTATTTACCTAATATGTCTTTAAGTATTTTGTAATGTATAATTGTTTATAGCAATTTAGCAATATAGCACATGAGTTTATTATTTGAATGATTGTTAACTATTGGGCAGCGCTATCACAACTTTTTTCTTTACCAATTGCACTGTATGTGGGAACACATTTAGTGATCACAGCAGCCTCACGTTATATATATAGGAATAAGTGGGAGCGTTTGTATGGAGGTTTCAAGTTCTCCCTGTGCTTGTGTGGATCACTCCCATACTCCAAAGAAATGCTCGAAGGTTAATTGGCTCCTGTTTAAAATTGGCCCCACTATGATATTCTACTCAAGTATCCCCAAAATGGCTACCTAGCCATCTGCCCCTTCTGCACCAGGGAGAAAATTTAGAATATAAATGAATTGTATAACTTGTCCCGTCTACTGCACTTCTGTTACCAGAGATCTGGACTTTCAATCTTTTGGTGGTTAAAATTCAATGCCGTTTTTAATGGAAATGCTACTGTTTGTTCATTTTCACAGTCAAAGTGGATCAAGCATCGGAAATTGTTTTCATGTTGACTGCATGCATGCATGTTAAGTAATGTATAATATAACTCTTAGATGTATTTATTGCTTGTCAAGGGCATCACGGTACTCCCCCCGTTAATGCTTCTCTGCATGTTCCTCTATGATTAAACCCATCAGGTGTAACATATCAGAGGAGTGGTCCCTTGGGGGCAGGGCCATGTGCTGAAGCTTGCTGGCTGATTATATTTTTATCAGTGAAAACATTGGTGTGCAGCTTTTCCTTTGGTTTATACAGAACTTCTGTAGTTGAGTGACAAACTTCAAGTCAGCACCTCATTCCAGGCAGCTTATGTGCTTGGAGGGTTGGAGTGATGCATTTTTATCTCACTGTACCAACAGATCAGTCATTGTTGCGGCCTCTCAACTTCTAATTTATTATATTACTATATTGTTGTCTGATCACTAACACTGCAGAGACTGAGGAAATGATTCCTCCTGCCTGCAGAAGATATCTCAGCCTAGGCACAATCACTTGTCTGGAGTTGCTGCTTTTTTAAAGATAAAAGGTACAACTTTCTTGAGAAATCATTGTTGCTGTACATTGGGACATGCCACAAACATATTCATTAAGACTTGCAAAGTTAATACAAGTTCCACTTTAATGATGTTAACATTTTTTTGGTTTCTTTTTGCTTTTCAGAGGGTGATTTTTAACATTGTCAACTTCAGCAAAACAAAAAGCCTTTACAGAGATGGCATGTCTCCAGTTGTGAAATCCACAAGTCGACCAAAATGGTAGGACATGTCTCACCCTTTTTGGACTCTTTATTCAAAAATAATGGTAGTTAAATCATAGCTTTTATCTATCCCTTCTTTCTATGGGCTGATCAAATCCCTATGTTCGTCATTCCTCCTCTAATGTCCCAATTTTTGCTCCAGTGTAGTGAGTAAATAAATAAATGTATTATTTAATTGACAAAGTTGTTTATTGTGCACTGAAATCCTTTCTTTCACAATATTGTATTGGTTATGTTTAAATGCCAATATCAAAGAAAAGTGTTGGTGGGTTTATGTGATCATTGTTGCACTTAAATTATTTATGGTCCATGTGATTGGGTAGGTTTGTGCAGGGATGTTTCTTTAGCCTTCATATTCAGAGCCAAAAAGGTATTCCTTTTTCCCATAGATTGGGAGGTATGGCTAATGCTGTGTACACACGAGCGGAATGTCCGACATAAAAAGTCAGACGGGAGCTTTTCATTGTATTTTCCGATCATGTGTATGCCCCATCAGACTTTTTACGTCCAAAATTCTGACGGACCTATAAGAGAATATGTTCTAAATTTTTCCCGACAGAACCAATTCCTATCGGGAAAACCGCTCATCTGTATGCTGTTCCGACGTATCAAAAACGACACATGCTCTGAAGCAAGTACAAGACGGAAGCTATTGGCTACTGGCTATTGAACTTCCGTTTTCTAGTCCCGTCCTACATGTTGTACGTCACCGCGTTCTGGACGGTCGGAATTTGGTGTGACCGTGTGTATGCAAGACAGCTTGAGCGGATTTCCATTGGAAAAATCTTCAGAGTTTATTCCGACGGGAAAACCGGTCGTGTGTACAGGGCATTAGTCAACTTTACTGCTGTGATCTAAAGCCCTGGTGCCTTTGGCACTTATTGTGCAGCTCTCGGTGCCCTTGTAGACAGTATTCTGTTTTGTAGTTTTCTCCAGCCAGTGAAGGAATTTTTTTTCTAAACTGGTTTCTAGTAGTTAATTGGTTTGGTTTAATTTTGTGCTGTATTTTTTTTTCTGAGCTGTTCTTACCTTTTTTATGTCTTTTTTTCCCTCTGATGTTTTTTAATGGATCTTGCCAAGAAAAATAATATATGCAAGGCATGTAATTTTTAAGGAGGCTGTAGGGAGAAAATATGTAAAAGCATTGATTTGTGAAGAGGCTATAATAACAGTGATCTCTAGCACTCCTATTTAACATTTCCTCAATCCAGGACTCTTGACGCATGTCCCTAGTCTCCAACAACTCCTATAGCATGTTTGTAGTTGCTAACAATCTCCTGTTGCATGTCTGCAGTCTCTGACAACTTCCATAGCATTATGCTGTATTTCTTAAATAATATGAGCGACCCTTTGGTGATTTCCAGGACCGCACTTGAGGCCCCTTATATCAAGTAAGTTGACTGCTACTGCTCTAAGTGTTTTGAGAAATGTTGACGCATTTCTTTTATAAATGACTCTTTGCTCAACAAATCCCAGCGTTAATGCTTTATTAAAGCCCAATGCATTCATGTTATCTGCAGAGGGAACGCCTTTTTTTCTGGAAGCTGGGGGTACACGGTTGTGAATCCGACTCTGACTAATGTATTTTGCAGTTAGAGTGCATTTCAGTTTGATCTGAATGGGACCTGATTCATTTGGTAAATGTGTTTCCATGCTGTTATTTCCTGTTCTTCATATTCTTGTAAAGTTCTATTTTTCAAATTCCTAGATTGTTATTATATACAGTACATATAAATTAGAAACTCTGATTGTGATGTCTGAAGCAGGCACTTTTACTTAAAATGAAAACTTTTATTGAAAACTTACAAATAGATTTGATTGAGAAGGTAGACTGAATCACCGGGTTCTGTTAAGCTACAGCCACAAATATATCACTCGAAAATAGAATTGTCCTGGAATGGGTTTATATTTTTGCTCTGTGCGATAAGGCTGACGAAGTAAGGTTGAGGAAGAAATCATGATTCCACCTGTTCTTTTTCTACTATGTACTCACGAAGGAGCTGCTGGTATGTTTGGGTCCTCTGTTCTTCACTTGGCCCGAAACAGAGCCCCATCACTCTAGCTGACACCTCCGAATAACCTTGGCCAGGAGTCTTCCGACAGACACACAAGAAAAATGTACACACACTATGATAAAAGAAAAATGACCAGGTTGTATTAATAGCCATAAAGAAAAATGCTAAGCAAAACAACAGTTCAGAGATTAAACAGTAGACTGAATAAATCAACACAAGAACAATACAGTAAGCAAAAATACTCTTTAAAGTGTGGCAGCCCGTTCTGCAGGACTGCAGATTTAAACAATAACCCTCCGACTCGGGGATTATTCCCCAAGTGAGACGTGTAAAAGTAACAAAAAAATTTTGCTGGCTAGCTCACTTGTAGACCCTCAGTCAGGCAATTGCCCCGTTGCCCCCCTCCCTGGATCCATCAGTTTAAGTTTAAACCAGGAAGAATCTGTAAAGCCTCCTGCACATCAGTACTTCTAAGAAAAATAGTCCCTGAGTACAGACCATCTGGAAGGTGAATTCTTCTGCCGGCTTAGTTGCGGCCTTTTGGTTGGCACGCAGTGAAGGATGCAGTCCCTTTAAGATGTGGAGAAACAGGATGATTTTCACAATATTGAGTTCAATATTTTAGTGCTGCTTCATATGTTTATCACAATATATGAAGTTGATGGGAATGATCACTTTAAGATATTGAATTGTAAGCAAGAATCACTTTAGGCTACATGTACACTAGCCTACCCTGACCGCGGCCGGGGAAAAATGCAAAACATGGCAAAAAACATACTGTGCTTTGTTGTGATTTTGCTATGTTTGGCGTCTTCCCGCAGTCAAAATGTTCCTATCCTGAACATGATTCTTCCGCATTCAGGAGAGTGAGGTTTAACCTCACCTAAACACGGCAGCCCATAAACTCTTCTAAAAGTCTATGTGTACATGGATAGATAGGTGTTGATTTACTAAAGGCAAATAGACTTGTACTTTGCAACAGCAGTTGCTCCAAAGCTTAGTAAATGAGGTAAAGATTCACTTTGCAAAGAATACCAAATCACATGCAAGGAAAAGAAAAAAAAACATTTTTGCTTGCACATGATTAGATGATGGAAGTCAGTAGAGCTTCCACTTATTTACTAAGCTCTGGAGAAACTGCTCTTTCAGAGTGCAACTGCACTTTACAAAGTGCACAGTTTATTTGTCTTTAGTAAATAAACCCCATAGGCTTTTATGGAGTTAAGAGCTTTGGCAAAAAAATGGCGAAAGCTCCAAAACTCAAGTTTGGGAGCTGGCAATGCACATGAAGCCTTAGTAGATGAATTATGGGTAATGGTCACTTTAAGAGAAGGGGTGGATATGGTAAGCATGTTTCCCGCTTCACCTCCCTAGTGGTAATCCCGAGTGTGGCTCGGGGTGAATTTTTATTACCAAAAGCGTTAACCCCGAGCCACACTCGGGATCACATCGCAGGATCCAGGCAAAGTTACTTACCTTGTCCCCAGGATCCTGCGATGTCTCCCCGCTGTGTGTGTAAGCTGTGTCCTCCGCTTGATCTATCACTGTGCCGGGCTCCGTTCCCTGCGAGCGTCGCGGCAGATGGGGTTGGATCCCGGAGCCAAATTAAAAAAGTGCAAAAAGCATAATACAAACAGTACACTGTAATCTTACAGATTACATTACTGTATCAAATCATTTCACCTCCCTTTTGACCCTAATGCTTTGTCCAGTGCCCTGCATGCAGTTTTATATTATAAATACGGTTCATTCTGCCTGGAAACATGAGATTGTCCATAGCAACCAAAAAGTGCCCCTTTACATCAAAAGCCATTTTAGACCAGCTAGAAAACAGTGATAATAAATTAGAATCACTTGCAGAATTGAGCGTGGGGAAATTTGTCATCAAACACTGAAATGTAATGACAGCGACAATTCTGCAACTGAGCAAATTTCAGTGTTTTTGATTTGATTACATTATTGAATACATTGTATTATTATTACATTATTATTTGTTATAATTATTTATAGTTATTTATTATGTTATAATTTATTATTTTGTGTTTCAAACTACCATACCAGGGATGTCTACTAGACTCTTGTTTGGACAGATTTAAGTAAGTTATTCTGAAAAATTACAGGCCTACCCTGAAATATAAAACGCCAAATTTTCATGCAAAAAAATGTACCGCTTTCAGCATCAGGGAGGTTAAAGGATGAAGTTGAACTTAACAGTAAAACTCCCTCCTGGATGGCTTGAACGTAAATGGATGAAGCTACAGAGACAAGGTTCTGCCTAGCAGGGATCAGAGAGGTTAACTCAGTTCAGTAACCTGCAGGCAGTGACCACAATGGCAGATGAAGGATGTCAGTCTGCAGCAATAAAAGGCACTGGCCCATGTGTCACTAGTAAAGGCCTATGCTGAAGAATGTCTTTGAATTTCAAGAACCTGAATGCCAGCAAATTGTTTTTAACTGAATATGACAATGGGTGGGACAGGGACTTTCTCACTCGGTCCTTATGTAGCAATCAGTCAAGCGATAAGCATCTAGCAATGGGGGGGTACGTCTTTTTTTTGGAGATGTGGCTGTGATGGCGGCAACTCTACACTCCCTAAAGCTGAACAGTCTCCACAGGACGTTCTCTTACACTCGATGCTTGGCTTAACTGTGATCTCTTTGGTTTCTCCAGCACCTCTGTAGGCTTCGGGCCAACCCAGCCCTGTCTGGGACAGAGGTTCAGCACAAATTCTCATATGCTCCTTCCTCTTACAAAGTTTCTCTCCAACCCCGCCGCCATCTTCCCTGGCTTATTCACTGATTGCTCCTTGGCTATGTAGTTTAGTCTCAGTTTCACTGTGGGGAAAATTGTGCTTCCAGCACACAACTCCCAGCAGTCTCTAAACACCTGTATTAAGGCTGTGATAAACGGAAATGCTAAACACTGCCATCTTGTGGTTAAATGTAAATCTGCATTCACAGTAACAATGCACAGTGTTGCATGTACTTTACTATAGTTTTAAAAATGCTAGAGAATGTTTTTATGTCTCTCAGTTTACATGTATTGTGTTACAGTTACCCCCATAGTTGCCTTATCAGATGCAGATTCTTCTTTATATTAGGACAACATGATTGGAATGATTACTAAAAGAGTTGAGAATCTTTACACAATCCGTGGGCAATAACTAAACTTCCTGTGCAATTATAATGGTGCTGGAAACTGTCAGAAGTGGTGTGTACCACATTAATTATACAGATAGACCTGTTTCATGTCTGTTTGTGCCCCCTGTGCTAGATTCTATTTCAGAGTGAAGTAAAAAATAGTGCAGGTCTGCAGATGCAGGTGGCACTTTTCCATATAGAAAGCTGACACAGATTCCAGCCATGCATAAGCTTGTATGGCATGAATGTTCACATCCCTCTCTCTGCTTGTGCAGTGATTATACTACATGAACAGAGCCTGAAGGGTTAGCAACCCTCCTTTTCTCTCTTGCTCCAAGCTGTGCAGGGGTCGGTCAAAGAGATCTGTAGCATGCAGCTCCAGCTCTCTGTTCTTTGTGCTGTGTGTTTTATCTGTCACTGCCACGGAACAGAGAATTGATCACCCCTAAATAACAATGGGCTTATGTTTAGAAGAGCGGTGCAAGCATTCTGTTTGCACCACTCTTTGTTAATTCCACAAATAAATTGTGTGAATATTCACTTCAGTTATCTAATCATGTTAGAGCAAGTTCCTGTTCATATTGAATACCCACTCATGTGCAGATGAAATGATTAAACAGGAATATGCTTTACAGTTGATTAGATAATTGAAGTGAATATTCATATTATCAATTCATTGTGTATGGATTCTCAAGCCTTTAGTAAATGAGCCTTGATGTATGCACATTCATGCCTGAATTAGGGGATATTTCCAGCACCTGTCAATAAGCTCAGCTCTCTCCTTTTTATTCTGCCACTCAATAAATTATTTTTGTTTTCACGTTGTTGCAGTGGGATACAAATGAATCTCTACCATATCATATGATTGGCAAGTACGGGAAATGTTGCTGCTAAAAGGAGAGGTCTAGCGTGCCAGTTAATAAGTGGTCCCCCATTGTTGGGGGGGTATAGGAGTTGGGATGTGATCCTCTCATCCACATACCTGCTGTGATATAAATATGCCCCCTGTATCTCTCAGAGGTCAACATTATTATCCTGTGACAGAGACTCATGCTTATGCTATAGAGCTCTCTAAATATAGACTTATGCCGCGTACACACGGGCGGACTTCCAGACAAAAAAAGTCCGATGAGAGCTTTCGGTCGGACATTCCGACCGTGTGTATGCCCCATCGAACTTTTTCTGTCGACGTTTCCGACGGACTCAGATATAGAACATGTTCTAAATCTTTCCGTCGGAAATGCCGACGGAGTTTAGCCCGTTGGCAAGTCCGCTCGTGTGGACGCGGCATTGGAGTGCTCATAAGCACCCGCAGCCACCCCCCTGTCGGTCAGTTGGCCCCACACTTACCCCATCAAGTGTGCAGCGCTCCCCTTCAGGCACTGGGCAGCAGCTTCTTGTGCGCCTCCTCCCGATGCCCGTGTGCCCCTAAGGGACGGGCCGCCACTGCTCATAGACATCAAGTAATTGTTGCTAGGTCCAGATAAATTCATCCACATTGTGTGACAATTGTTAAAAGCTTCACTCCAGACAGGTATCTAAATATACAGCTAAAAACATGTTGGGGAACTGTTTTACCTGCTAACAGATCTTAATTCTGTGCAGCCAGTTTTGTGATCTAGCCAAATTCTCAATCTCCACAGCAGCAGAAGCACAGCTAGGTCAAAAACACACCCCTCACCTGCTGATTGGATAATAAAGGAGCAGCAGTTCAATAACAATATCATCTATCTGCTTACCTCATATTAACATGTTCCCTGTCAGTACATGTGCAGCTAAGCAGAGTCTGATTGGTTCCTACTGCTAGTTCTTCCAGTCTGTGGTGGAGTGCTGCTATAGAGGTGATTATGGTAACCTAATAAAAAGACATATTCAGTCACCTTAGATTCAATTGAAAATAAATTGAAATTTTTAATGAATACATAACTGCAATAATAGTTTTAATGTCTCTCTGGAGATAAGCTTTAAACGTCTGGTGGCTGATAGTTCTGGCTGATTACTCCCAGAGGCAAAGTCAATAAACCAGGTCGGATTTTTTTTTTGCCCGAGAAAAGCCAAGTGCTGGAGTTATCTTTTACCTCTCTATAGGATTACCATGGATGCTCGGGCAGTATGAATGCTCATATAAAAGGAAACCTATTATAAGGAAATTATCTAGACTGTTGTTGCTAACTTCTTTTAAAATGAGTTAGTGGTGCTCCAGGTTAGCAGAGACAAGAAGAAAAAGAATTGCAGATATGGACGGAGGGTGGGAGCTGCTCAAATTATCATGTTAACAAGTGGGTGATTACCCGCATGTTATGAAAAGACTCCCACTCTCCAGAGCAGATCTTCAGCTCTAGGATTACATTGTCAGCGAGACTTGGGCGAGGACACATGGGCTCAGTGACATGGACGCACAGCAGGAGGTAAGCGGCGACCATGGTCTATGGTGGTCCTGTGTGTACCTTGGTCACCGCTCACCTCCTGCTACACAGCCTGGTCATCAACAGGCCATCAACAGGCATGAACTGGTACCAGTCCGCAGCCCTGAAGTTGGGGACCCTTCTTCGGCACACAATGTCCCTCTCCTAATAAATGCCTTCCAGTTGCAGGCAGGCTCGCCCATGTAAATTTGTACTGCAGCTCTGTCAGAAAAGAGTGGGCTGTTTGGGCACTGGGCAGGACTTGAGCAGAAGGAGGAAGACCTCACAGTGCTCCAGTGCTGGATCACTCTGCTCCTCCTGCCACTGGGAGTGTCGCCCACACTGGGTACCACTGCTCTTAGGCTGCATTCACACCACAGCATTTTGAATCGCAGGCCGATCTGCCGCAGATCTGCCCATGATTTGACAGCGCTGGTGTGTGATTGACAAAACGCATTTGAAATGACATTCATTTGAATGACACCTCAAATTGCGGTGCGGGTCTGCTTTCATTGTCGCGTGATAAAACGTGCTGCAATTGCAGCAACCCGCATCACGGGACGCATGTCACCCAAAAGTAGTTCAGGAGCTACTTTGGGGCGACATGCATCCCGCAATGCGGGTTACCGTGATTGCAGCGCGTTCTATCGCGTGACAGGCGCGCAGATCCGTATCGCAATTTGAGGTGTCATTTAAATGAATGGCATTTCAAATGCGAGTTCCGCGTTTTGTCATTCACACGTCACTACTGTCAAATCGCTAGCAGATTTGCGGCAGATCTGCCAGCGATTCAAAACTATGTAGTGTGAATGCAGCCTAAGGGTGCCACTGCCGCTGGATAAAGTTTAATGGACAGGCGGCACCCGCTGCATAGTCCAGCAAATACCAGGGAAACAAATAGAAGGAGGGAGACCGCACAGGGCAACAGCACTAAATCACTCCGCTCCACCCACCCGCCCCATTATGTTGCTAAGCAACAGTAGCTGCAGCAACACTCAGGAATGCTTTTTCTAGGTGGCAGGCGAGAGGAGCAGAGTCATTCAGCTCTACTGCGCTGTGCGGTCTCCCTTGTTCTTTTAGTTTTTCCGATATTTGCCGGACTATGCAGCAGGCGCCACCTGTCCATTAGACTTTATCGGGCAGCAATGGCAGTCTTAGAGCAGCGGTACCCGGTGCAGTCGGCACCCCTCTTGATGTGGGGCGTAGGGCACACGCCACCCTCCCCACCCTAGTTTAGGCCCTGATCAGCTGTACATACAATGTATACAGCAAAAAGTGTGATAAGTGCATACTTACATTCATAAGGTTGTTGGTTACACCTCCTAGGGTCAAGCAACCGATTTTGGCACTGTACTTGTGGAGAATATAAAGTCACATAGAGTATGAATGGTCTCACTCGTCTGGGTTTTCCAGAGATTCCTGCACTGCTCTAGGCTACCTTCAAGTAGGTTGGTATTTTTTATATACTCTGGGCTAAGGAAATCCACACCTTTTTCTGACAAAGTGGCCATTAGATGTGTTCATGGTGTATTTTAAAAAATGCCAACCTTCCTGAAGAGTACACTTGGAAGCACATTTTTTATTTAAAGGGTGCCTCTGCTGACCACACATTGAGGTTGATTTACTAAAACTGGATAGTGCAAAATCTGGTGCAGCTCTGCAAAGAAACCAATCGGCTTTCAGTCTTTTGTTTTTTTTGTCAAGGCCTAATTGAACAAGCTGAAGTTAGAACATGATCGGCTAAGGCTAACAAGCAGAGCTGCACCAGATTTTGCACTCTTCAGTTTCAGTAAATCAACCCCATTGACTCCATTTTGGGTCCCCATCCCTTTTATCCTTTTGAAATGTTAGTTACCTATATTCAACAACATTGTACCTACCTCCGCACGTATAATGTCTGTACCTTTTTGTTGCAGTAAGCCTAGGTTCACACTGAGTGCGGGAATGAAATTGTGCAAGTTTAGATGAACTTGCACAATTTCATTTTCGCATGTCAGTCCCGATTTCGGGGATAATTTCAGAGACATCTGTGTGGGTTTCTGCACAGATGTCAATGGAAATCGCATCCCGAAATCTCCAAAAGTAGTACAGAAACTACTTTTGGAAATCAGTGCAGCGTTGCAAATGCGGCGTCGCACCGATTAGGGCGGTGCCATTGCCGGCAATAGCCTCCGATTTGGCATGCAATTTAACATGTCAAACCGCATGCCAAATCACACCAATGTGAACCAAGGCTAAAGTTTGTTTTGGTACCAGAAAATATTAGTTTACCAACTGTCATTCTGATCCTCTGACTCCATTCATTGACCTGTCAAGAGTTCTGACCTTACAAGATGCATGCTTATTCTGGGTTAGTGATGTGGACAGTACTGACCCTCGAGAATCTGAAAAGTAGTCAGTGAAACAGAATTTGTAGAAGATAGCTGCCAATTTCATTGTAAATATTTCCTTCCATGCAGTCATCTATTATTAAATAAAGAAAAGATGGTTTGCATCTATGCAATAATTCTGCATCCATCTGCTGTCTAATCTCTAGTACCAGATTTACAACCCTCAACACCAACAAGTTAAAATGAAAATAGAAAAGCACGGTTCTAGCCTTGGTTGAGAATGACAGCCTGTCCTTCTCCTGCAAAGCTGAATAAGCACAAGTTTGCCATTTTGTCAGATTTTGCAATAAAGTTCTTGATTGATTAAAGTGGGAAACGGGGCATTTCCATTCCAGAGCTTACCCTGTAATCAAACCCAGCAACCGAGACACTCTGTCTGGCGAAGTGCTAAGTTTGAAAACTCTTCCCAAGTACAAAGAGAAGTTGCTGTAGGGGCAGCTGACCTATTAAATGATGAAGTTTGCAAATACTCCTTGTGGGGATAGCAAAAGCTATAACTCTTCACTATTCAGCAGGTCCATTATCGCGTTGGGGACATTAGTGCAGCAAAATGAGATAATGTGTTTCAAGTAACTACTGACCACTCATCACCTGAGGTCTTTCAGTGGAGTCATGTTAAAATTCCAAATGAGTATTTATAGAAGAGCAGCTTCTCTCAGAGGACCGGTCTCTGCAGCTGGAAGAGTACGATTTAAGGGACTTTATAGGGGTGAATAATTAGACCAACTGCACCCGTGTTGTGTTTTAAAAAAGTGTTAATTTCCACGCATGGACTTTCCTAATGGCCACTCACTATAATTAACTGAAAGGATGGTTATTCTAAATGACCGGAATATTTTGCTGTAGAATGCAACAGAATGTGTTGAATTTATAGCATTGATGGGGCAATAAAATTAGGAAGATTTTTGCTTTGAGAATTATGACTGGTCTTAACGCCAGGATAAGATGAGGTCCCAAAAAGTAAAGAAATATTACTGCGCAGGTGATAATAACCATATGTGAAATAAAAGCTGATTGCAATATCACAACAGAACCAATTGTGCAAAAACACACAGAGTAAAAGAATTCAAGCACTAAATAAATGATCAAAAGTTATTCATTAAACAATAGTCCATATAGTGCTTGACCGATTGAGTGACGAGTGACGAGTAAACAAAAGAAATCTTTGAGGTAATATCCAAAAAAAGTTATTATTTGGGTGAATATCCACCAAGGGCACTTTATCCCCTTCCTGCCCAGGCCAATTTTCAGTTTTCAGTCGCATTTTGAATGACAATTGGGCGATCATGCAACACTGTACCCAAACAAAATTGTTATTTTTTTTTTTTTACAGATAGAGCTTTCTTTTGGTGGTATTTAATCGCCACTGTTTTTTTTATTCTTTGATAAACAAATGAAAAAAGACCAAAGATTTTGAAAAAAAAAGTTTTTTTCTTAGTGTCGGTTATTTTGTAAAAAAGTAATTTTTTTCCTTCACTGATGTGTGCTGATGAGGCTGCACTGATGGGCACTGATGAGGCGGCACTGATGAGGCTGCACTGATAGGTGGCACTGATGGACAATGATAGGCGGCACTGATGGGCAATGATAGGTGGCACTGATGGGCACTGATAGGTGGCACTGATGGGCACTGATAGGTGGCACTGGTAGGCAGCACTGACGGGCACTGATAGGCGTCAATGATAGGAGGCACTGATAAGCAGCAATGATAGGCGGCAATGATAGGCATCACTGATAGGTACTGACTGACAGCACTGATGGGCACTGATTGGCAGCACTAGTGGGCACTGCTGGGACTGCACTGATGATCCGTGCCCTGATTATCAGTGTAGATGTCCCCTGTGTGGATCTGCCAGTTATCGGCTCTCCTCTCCTTACGCACTGTCAGCGCGAGGAGAGGAATGTTTACAGTTTACAGTGTGATCACCTGTGATTGGACACAACTGATTACCTGGTAAAAAGCCGCTGTGATTGGCTCTTATGCCTGCGGATGCTTGCCGCAAGGGGCGTGCAAGAAGCGCGATGACAAAAGGAGGTCATATAATGCCCGAATGACAGCTTGTGAAAAGGATAAAGAGTATCAAACAGTACCTAAGGAGTACCTAAAAATTAGTTTCTCGTATTTGCTTTCTTTTAGTCAGTTAAATATACTTTTGAAGGCATTTTGTTATATCAGTTTCATAAATGCAAAAAATACCTTTTGAATTTGCCAGAAATCCAGTAAGCTTGTAAGCTCTTTTGCACTTTGCAGTGTTATCAGCCCTGCTCAGTTCTCTCTTTGGACTACAGAATATCTTCCCTTTTTTTTTTAAGCTGAATGGAGGGGGACTTTTTTGTAGTCCTAACTACATAACGGTCCTCAATAGAAACAGTACAGAAAGTGAGCTTCTTCACCCTGAGACAGGAAGTGTGTTACTGCCAGGGGCACCAGGTGAAAATAATGTGAACTAATGGAACCCCCACATCTTAGGACTGGCAGGATGCAATATATTACATTTTTGTTCTTGGGTTTAGATTAACTTTATTTTGTCTGCTGTTTCATTTGAGTTTGAGAAGCCTGACCTATATGTTCAACCACAGAGGGAAGAAACAACCCTATTCAATATACAACATCTTTATAAACCAAGGATATCATGCACAAATAATTGATCATCTGATTCACACAGCCACTCAAATACCCAGGGACATGCTCCTGAAATATAAACAGTACCATGAAAACAGAAGAGTAGATTAGGGTCGCCATCTTTTCTGCAAGTCAAACCCGAACACTTTCACGGAGCACAACAACTTGGTTTTATAGTATAAACTATACATACATTTTGCTATTAAATAACATTTCTAATCATATGAAGTTAATAACAAGAGTCCCCTTTACATCAGAGTCCACAGAGTTTCCCTTTTACATCTGAACTCGCAGAATTCCCTTTCACTGTAAGGGGGACTCTGCAGACTCTGTTGTAAGGGAGAACTCTGGAGACTCTAACATAATGGATGTCCTGGGAACTCTGATTTAAGGGGGAACACTGAGAACTCTGATGTACGGAGAGGACTCTGATTTAAGGGGGAACACTGTGGCCTCTGGTGCAAACAGGCACTCTAATGTAAGGGGTGCTCTGAGAACCCTGATTTACCTTAGTGTGCTCACTCAGAGGCAGGAGAGAGAAGGGGGGGCTTCTGTCACAGACAGGGATGGATGGTGAGCTCACTCACCCCTTGGCAGTCAGCACCTCACATCCAGATTTATAATTTCCGACCCCACTTTCCTTTTCTGAGGCACAGCACCGGGATTGGAGTGTTAGCCGACACAGAGGTGTAGGGGTGGAAGGAAGAGGTGCAGATTGAGCCCTCTCTCCTCTCCCGTCTGTGTGTGTTTGTTTGGGGGGGATTGTTAGTGCTGGCTTTGGGCAGTGTGAAAGAAAGTGTAACAGCTACAGCCAGCAAGCCTGCTGGGAAGCCATAGTCCGGTCTGAATAATGTGTCCGGGTTTCAGACAGTCTAAAACCCGGACACATGATTCCAAACCCGAACTGTCCGGGTGAATCCCGGACAGGTAGCAACCCTAGAGTAGACACTTAAAAGGCTTCATTCACATGGCCGTAACTAAGCATACACAGTGTAAGGTCCATGTTTTGCCTGTGTTCCATGCTTCTCCGTGCAGGCAGCTCCATTCATGTCAATTGGGATACACAGTCGCTGCTCCGAAGTTGACATCTGTGTGGGTGTGCCTCCCTGTATTCAATCTGTCTGCATTCAGGGACCCATACGCATGTCAAATTGGGAGCAGCGGCTGTGTCTGTGTAGCTGCTGCATCCCAATTGACGTGGATGGGACTCCTTGCACATAGATGCACAGAACACTTGTACATCCCATGCAGGCAAAATACGTCCCTGACATGGGTGCATGCTTAAGTACGCCCGTGTGAACAAGGCCTAATCCACAACTAAACACCCTCAGGGTCCATTCCCATATTTCAATCTGGTGCACTGCATTAGTGTGTGTTAGAGCAGACCATAGATCATGCAATTTTCTATCCTGCCACCATGAATTGATGAGAGAATCCCTCCCGCAATGCTATTGCGTTCTACCGGAGGGGAGCATGGGGAGCCTTCCCTGCTGGTAGAACACAATGGTTAGAGTTGTCGGCTGTAGTCGGAGGCACTAATAATTTGCGAAAAACCCAACACGCCAGTTGTACTCAAGTCGATCAATAGATCAACTTGTGTACAACTAGGGTTCCCATACAAGGAAAGAAATTTGGCTGGTCCCTACTGAACCGGACAAATTTCCATCCATGTATGGCACTCAAGATTAATTTGAATGGGTTGCTAATGTTCCAACACATTAAAAACTACAGATTTTTGTGATGCATCACACTAAAACACATGGTAGTAGGTCATATCATGCATTGCACTGCGATGCAGGTTCATTGGTAGACATGTGCACTGCCGAAAAATGTGTTAGTTTTCCTTTTATTCATTTTTTTTTTATTTCTTTTTTTCGGGTAATTTTTTATGATCGAAAATCGTAAATTTGTAAATTCGTAAATTCAAAAATCCGAAAATTCGTAAATTAAAAAATTTGAAAAATTCAAAAATTCGAAAATTCGCAATCCGGAAATTCGAAAATTAGCTAACTAACTAACTAACTAACTAACTAACTAACTAATAATAACTAACTAATAAATTATAGGTATTGGAATTTCCTTTGAAATTTGGCTGTTAGTGAACGTAACAAATTTATCCGACGTTACGAATTATCTGAAAGTTAACGAATGTCGCATTCAAACAAATGGAACGTAACAAATTAATATTTAATAATAATAAAAAGTTTTTATCATTTTTGTTATTTATTATTATTATTAATTTATTACGTTCCGTTCTTTTAGATACGGCATTCATTATTTCTAAAAATAAATTTCAAAGGAAATTTCAATACCTATAATGTAATAGTAATAGTAATAGTTAAGTCATTATTAGTCAGTTATTATTTCCGATTTTTGAATCTTCGGATTTTCGTATTTCCGAATTTTTGGATTTTCGGATTTTCGAAATTTCGAATTTTCGAATTTCAGGAATTCGTAAATTCAAAAATGTGTAAATTCATAAATTCGGAATTTTCGAATATTCGGAAAAATTCGTTAAACAGGTTTTTGTTAATTGCACATGTCTATTCATTGGGAATGCCAGCCAGAATAAATTGCACTGCATTGCACCAATATATGTTATTGCATTGCTGTGATGCCAATTTACTGTTGCCTTGCCCCAAAACAAAAGATATGTTTTAATACACCATGTATTAGTTATACATGACAATGTATATATTTTTCCAAAACCATTGATGCAATATAGTCCCTTAAATTCACTATCACCAGGAGGTTGGTGATTTAACGGTGTACATTGTGTTAATGGTTTTGGAAAAATACATATGAAGAAAGCAGTGTTAGTAGGTGTACTAAAATGTATCTTCGGTTTTGTGATTTAATACATTGTAGCAGTCCACCTTTACACTTAGGGGTTGATTTACTAAACCTGGAAAGTGCAAAATCTGGTGCAGCTCTGCATAGAAACCAAGGAGCTTCCAGATTTTTTGCAAAAGCTTAAAGGGGAAGTCCACCCTAACACCAAAATCGCTACATCTACAGACATCCACGATATAAGCCTAACCTATCTTTAGAAGTATCTTTTCTACCTATAAAGAAGAAATCAGTATACATACCTTTTTTGAAGCCGTTCTGGCCCGGTCTCCAGAGGACACCACCGACAACGGCTGTGAAATGAATGGGAAGTGACGTCACTATGGGGCTTCCATTGTTGGCTGCTTCCTCTGCACCCGCCTACACAGCGAGGCTGCAGCTGACAGCTCAGCATGGGATCGGGTTGGACCGGCTTCAATAAAGGTATGTATACTAATTTCTTCTTTAAGGGCTAGATAGGACAGTGTTAGATCGTGGGTGTCTGTAGATGTAGAGATTTTAGTGTTAGGGTGGACTTATCCTTTAACCACTTCAGCCCCGGAAGGATTTACCCACTTCTTGACCAGGCCATTTTTGCGATACAGCACTGCGTTGCTTTAACTGACAATTGCATGGTCGTGCGATGCTGTACTCAAATAAAATTGATGTCTTTATTTCCCAACAAATAGAGCTTTCTTTCAGTGGTATTTGATCACGTCTGCGTTTTTAATTTTTTGCGCTATAAACAAAAAAGTGTGACAATTTTGAAAAAAAAAAAAAAAAAAAAAACAACATTTTTTACTTTCTGCTATAAAACATTTCCAAAAAATAAATAAAAAAAAACAAATGTATTCATCAGTTTAGGACAATATGTATTCTGCTATATATTTTTGGTTAAAAATAAACGCAATAAGTGTATATTGATTGGTTTGCACAAAAAGTTATCGCATCTACAAAATAGGAGATAGGTTTATGGCATTATTATTATTTTTTTTTTACTAGTAATGGCGGTGATCTGCGATTTTTAGTGGGACTACGACATTGCGGCGGACAGATCGGACACCTAACTGACATTTTTGACACTTTTTTGGGAACCAGTGACATAATTTTATTACAGTAATCAGTGCTAAAAATATGCACTGTTATTGTACTAATGGCACTGGCAGGGAAGGGGTTAACATCAGGGGCGATCAAGGAGTTAAATGTGTTCCCTGCAGGTGTTCTCTAATCTCTAACTGTATGGGGGACGGTGTGACTGGGGAAAAACACAGATCCATCTTCCTGCTTAGCAAAAAGACAGGATCTGTGTGATCTCCCTTGTCAGAACGGAGATCTGCCTTGTTTACACAGGCAAATCCCCGTTCTGTCACTGCGGGGAACGATCGTCGGACCCCTGCTGGCCAATGGGAGTGCGCTTGCACCTCCGGCGGTACACGCACACCCACAATAGCGAGTTCCCAAGCCGACGTACAGCTACGGCAATTCGCAGGATCGTGCCACCTTGCCGCAGTATAATGACGGCGGCTGGTCCGCAAGTGGTTAATTGAACAAGCTAAAGTTAGAAGCTGATTGGCTACCATGCACAGCCACACCAGATTTTGCACTCAGTTTTAGACTCCTTTCACACTGGAAGTGTTTTTCAGGTGCTAAAAATAACATGCACCTGAAAAAAGCCTCAGCTGCAAGCCCAAGTGCTTTCACACTGAGGCGCTGCGCTGTTAGAACGTCCAAAAAAGTCCTGCAAGCAGCTTCTTTGCAGCGCTGTAGGAACAGTGAATACACTGCTCCTACAGCACCCCTGCCCAGTGAAGTCAATGGGCAGTGCTGCCGAACTGCCGGCAAAGCGCCACTGCTGCAGCGCTTTGCCGGCGGTTTTAACCCTTTTTTGGCCGCTAGCAGGGGTTAAAAGCACCCCGCTAGCGGCTGAAAAGCACTGCAAAAATGATGGAAAAGCACCTCTAAAAATAGCGGCGCTTTACCGCCGACGCCCAGGCGCTGGCAGTGTGAAAGTGCCTTTAGTCAATCAACTTCACAGTGAGTATTCAGTTTACCTTGAGGCAATGACTGTTTTGTGATCCTCTGACTGCTTTCACACTTAAAACTGCTTTCCACATTAACAGGCAAAGTGTTACACGCGAACAAGATATGCGATATATGCCTACACCTCATATACTGTACATGGACCATATACATAGATTGTCTGGTGCATCATCAACAAATGGTATTCATATGATATTGTGAACAAAATGCTCCCATAGAGGAATCTACATCAGGGAAACAAAACATGAACTACAAACACAAAACTAAACCACTATCGGTTTAAAATAAATGGAAATCATGGTGACATGCAAGTGGGATTGCATTTCTGCAGATGGGACTATATCAAAGAACACATGAAAGAGCTTATACTGAAAGGACATTTTCTAACTAAATGAGAAAGAAAAATTCAGGAAGGCAAGCTAATAAAAATGGTCAGTGCATTTCAGCAAGAGTTAAACATGGATTTGGGATTGAAAAGGAAATGCAATACTTTTTTTGAGTTCTCATACCTCAATGCTAAAAAAAAAAAAAAAAACACTCCTTGTGTTTCTTATCAATTTGTAATTTTATTTATTTCCATTTCATATGTTATTATCTGATTTATGATTTATCTGTATCCAATGCCTTTGTTTACAATCGGTATATATTTTGTGCTCTGTTACCTCTGCTTTCATATGTCAACGTATCCAAAGAAGGATGCAAGTGTTGCAACTGAGATATACTAATAGTACAGTTATATAGGAATCATAGGTATTAAGCCCCTGTTTTTTGATAGAATGGGGGAAGGGTTAGAAGAGTTATGGTATCTGTCAGGTTTTTATTGCCATCTTGCCTTCTTTGTCTATACTGAATTTCATCTCCATTTCTGTAAGAAAGGGACAGCTCTCTGATGGGGACAAAAAACACATTTTCAGTAGAGTCAAGAAAGGTTATAAATGTATGGGCAACATAGAGACAGTGTAACAGTCACCTCTTATGAGCACCACAGCCAATCAGGAGACAACTCTCCTGATCGGTGCTATAGCCAATCAATAAACAGCTCTCCTGATTGTCAGTGGCTTAAATGGTGAGGTAACATACTGTATGACTCTAGTTCCTAGAACCTGTGTCCTCCATGTCTGCCTCCAGTGCTCTGTAACCTGCCAGTGTTTGCTGAACCACTGCCCTTGTGTGCTTTATTGTCCTTGTGCTCCACATGTCTCCAGTGCACCTCAGTATGCTTCTGTTTCTCCAAGTACACCTTGTGTGCCTCTGTTTTTCCATTGCCTAGCTTGGTGTCCCCCAAGTCTCGAAGTGTGCCTCAGTGCACCCTGTGCCTCCAAGTGTGCCGTTTGTGGCCTTGCGTCTCCAGTGCCCCCTTGTGGGCCCCCATGTCTCAAAGTGCACTCCAAGTGTGCCCCTGTGCCTCCAGTGCACCCTATGGGGGTTATTTACTAAAACTGCATGGTGCAAAATCTGCTGCGGTTCTGCATAGAAACCAGTCAGCTTCAAGGTTTTATTGTCAAAGCTTAATTGAACAAGCTGAAGTTAGAAGTTGATTGGCTACCAGCACAGCTGCACTAGAATCTGAATATACCAGTTTTAGTAAATCAACCTTTATATCTCTCTTGTGACTCATGTGCTTCCATAACATCTCCATCTCTCAGGAGCTATAGACCCCAGTCTATAACAGAAACAGACAAAAGCTCCCCAATGGAGTCATAGGCAGAAATAAAAACCTGACATAATGTTAACTCTTTCCCACTGTGCCCCAAACTCCCCAAAAAATATATTTGGATGGAGTTAGGTTTTTGGATTTGTATTGTTAGATACACAAAATTTAATAACAGCTATGCACTGTGAGGACCTACCAATACTATCTAGTCAAATTAAATGCAGTCAGGTAGAATTTCTCATTACACAGTTTTTGGTAAATTGTATTGCTCTGTCAGATCAGATCTAAAACAAAGATAGATAGGGTATAGTGTAAAGCTCATCTAGGTCTGTGCTAGAATTCCCGAGTTTTACCAGATCACACACAGTTTTATCATGACCTCTATCTTTTGGTTTCTGACAATCTCACCAAAAGTGGGGCAGTTAAAGTGGATCAAAACCCAATCACCAAAATCTCATATAGGCTGTAACATGAGTATGTGATTTTAAAAATCTCATATAGGCTGTAACATGAGTATGTGATTTTAAAAGTTGAAAAGACCACTTTCTCCCAATTGTCCTCCTGCATTGTCACCTTGTCACCTTGTCACCTATGTCTTTATGGACCTTGCTTTGTGCACTGGTCCAAATCATTTGGTTAGAGGGGGGTTATGATGTGGGGTTGTTTTTCAGGGGTTGGGCTTGGCCCCTTAGTTCCAGTGAAGGGAACAGTTAAGGCATCAGCAGACTAAGACATTTTGGACAATTTCATGCTCCCAACTTTGTGGGAACAGTTTGGGGATGGCCCCTTCCTGTTCCAACATGACTGAGCACCAGTGCACAAACAAGGTCCATAAAGACATGGATAAGTGAGTTTGGGGTGAAGGAACTTGACTGGCCTGCACAACTCAAGTCCTGACCTCAACTCAATGGAACATCTTTGGGATGATCTAAACCGGAGACTGCGAGCCAGGCCTTCTGGTCCAACATGAGTGCTTGACCTCATAAATGCGTTTCTAGAAGAATGGTCAAACATTCCCATAGACACACTCCTAAACCTTGTGGACAGCCTTCTCAGAAGAGTTGACGCTGTTATAGCTGCAAAAGGTGGGCCAACTCAAATTCAAGTGTGTGTAAAGGCAGGCGTCCCAATACTTTTGTTGATATAGAGTATATGTTAGCCCTATTGTTGAGAGTATTGGTTGGCTTCTCTAGTGTATGTGCTGCAGCAAGTTATTTAATTTGATTAAAATAAGGCTTTTAGGCCACAAATGCAAAACAAGATCCCATATATTTTGAATATTTTATACTGAATGTGCATACTGGCATTTTCACCTGGTGTGCAATGATCAGGGTAGTTTTGATTATTAAAATCTCTAACATATAAACCATTTCAATTCAAACACTGAACTTTCTGCCTGTTGGTGTAGCAATATTGAAATAAAAAATAGATGGATTTAAAACTCCATTTATAATTCAGTACCAATTATTCATTGTTTGACATTATCTTAGGAACAGGGGCTCGAAGTAATACAAATATTTTTTTTCTGCATCAGCTTCAGCGTCAGATAATCATAAATGATATATACCAGTACATGACAAATGCAATTCAGAATGTGGAGGCTTAATAAATTTAACCTCTGACATTTCCATCAAGAGTAGTAGGCTGTGTTCGGTGCTGCAAATTATAGTCAACTATATTTAGCACATTTGACAGTATAAGGAATTTTTTCTAAGTTAAACTATAACATTATTTAAATAATGGTAATTTTGGGGTGTGGTTAATGGAATGGAATATAAAATTTCACAGTACTTACCCAAAAGCCTCAATCTGTCAAAGTTCTTCCAGGAGCCAGAACCTGTCACTGGTGTCATCTTGCTACAAATAAACTATTTCAATAATTGTATCAATTTTAGTATTGTAAAAATACATTTATAGTGTATTTAAACCCAAGAATAAAAAAATATTAGATTGAAGCTTAACAGTCCTTAGATGGTATGGCTGCATTATTTTTCTTTTTCAGTCTTTCTTTTTCCTGTATATTCACCTGGTGATTCTGCTAGTAACACACTTATCGACCTAGGGTGACCATGCTCACTCGCCATGCTGTATCTATGTAGAAGCAGTGTTGTCCCTAGGACAGAAAGCTGAAAATTTCCTATTAAATGCTTACCGTAATTTTCCTTTCCTGATAGACTCCATGGCAGCAACGTGTGGGTTATCCCCACCTCCATAACTACCCTATAGGACACCTCTCCCATAAATCTTTGCTCCGGATCTAGGCCGTGTTCCATAGCTAACCTACTCCAGGCACTGGGAGGGGACTCGGGAAAGGAGAATTATGGTAAGTATTTAAGAGGAAATTTTCCGTTTTCCTGACAGACTCCATGGCAGCAACATGTGGGAAATAAATTGCCGTACACACCCAGGTGGGAAAATGCTGAGCAAAGAAAACTAATTTATTTAACACCGTTCACTGACAGTACTTGCAAACCAAAATTGACAGATAAGACAGCTGGTTCAACACAGTAGTGAGATACAAAAGTGTTGATAGAAGACCAGGAAGCCACCTTACAGATCACTTTGGGAGCGATGTGGCGCAAAGCTGCCCAAGATGTCGAGATACTCCAGGTTGAATGCGTTATCACTGCCTCTGGAGGAGCCAAGCCATTCGCTTTCTAAGCCCACTGAATGGTCTGAACAATCCATCAAGGCCGCATTCCGTTTTTCCCATTGATAAGGATGTAAAGAAAATCCGATTGTGGAAAGGGAGCCGTGTTTTCCAGATATTGTTTCAGGGTGTGCCCCACATCAAGGGGATTGACATCTTGATCTTCTGTTGATCTAAAAGTAGGGAGCACAATTTCCTGATTTTAGTGGAAAATTGTGGTCACGTTAGGATTCGACCCCAGCATAGGGATTAATACTGCTCTGTCCTGGAAAGAAAGTTAGAAAAGGCTCCTTCGAACCCAGGTTTCTGATTTCAGACACTCTTTTTTCTGAAGTAACAGCCACCAGGAAGGTGATCTTGAGAGTAAGTTCCTTCACTGAGAGTGGCTTACCAGGATCTGACCCAAGCTGGGAAAGGAAATCCAGAACAAGAGAGTGAGGTCCCAATTGAAGAACCTTGGCTTTCTCTGAGGCCTAAGCCTGATAGCACCTTTAAAAAACTGTTGAATAAGAGAGTGATTTGCCCATGAAACTCCTTTGAATGTCGAGATGGCCGATACCTGTACCCGAAGTGAACTAATCAATAGGGATAGGTCTAGACCCTATTGCTGGAAACTAAAAATGTCCTGAACTGCCGGAGCGTTAAATAGGTTGGACCTGGAGGACATGTGATCCTGGTCATATACATTCATAGACCCTGTTGGTGCTATTTCTTCTAGCGTTCAGGAGGGTAGGGATGACCTCTTCTGGGCAGCCTAAAGCTTCAAACCTTCCCCTCTCAAAAACCAAGCCCTGAGGTGCAGGTGAGAAGGACAGAGATGCAGGGTTTTGCCCTGAGACAATAGGTCCGGCCTGAGTGGCAGGGAAACTGAGCCCTGATAACTGAGGAGTGTCAGGAGAGATAACCATGGCCTGTTGGGCCAGAAAGGAATGATCGCTATCACCTCCACCTTCTTTAGTCAGAGTCTCCGGAGAAACTGGTGTATAACAGGCACCGGAGGGAAGGCATAAGCCTTGCGTAACCTCCACTGGTCCGTGAGGGCATCTATTCCATAGGCCTGACGGTCTTGGAACCTCGAGTAGTACTTGGTCAACTTGTTGTTGCATGGGGATGCAAATAGGTCGACCTCGGCGACACTCCCAGTGACAAGAGCCACTCGAACACTTCTTTGTGGAGAAAGGAAGTCTGCCTGAACATTTTGGATCCCGGGTATGAAGACCGCTGAAATGTCGGACAAATTCCTCTGAGCCCAGCTCATGATTGGCTCCACTTCCTGTAGCAGGGACCAGCTGTGGGTTCCACCCTGCCTTCTTATGTAGGCCACCGCGGTTGTATTGTCCAACCTGAGCATCATGAGGATCTTCTCGTTAAATGATGAAACCTGAGAAGCACCTGAAATGCGGCCCATAATTCCAGGATGTTGGACAAAATCCCGAGAGAAGGGGAGTTCCACCTGCCCTGTGCTACTTCCGATAGGCAATGAGCGCCCCAGCCCTTGTTGCTGGCATCTGAAGTTATTGTGTCCCATGTGATGGGAACGATCGAGTGGCAATTTTGAAGATTTTCCCGCTGGAGCCGCCCACCAAAGGAGGGACAGCTGCCCCTTTCACTACCCTTCTAGGCTAACTCTTCCAGACTGACTCTCACCAGCCCACCCAGCTGACTCTGCAGGAGATCTCCCAGGGAAGGGTTGAAGAGGTAAGCACACTGCTGTCTTCAGGGAGAATTGGCTACATTTGTCAGCCTCCCCCCTTGTAAGTCCCCAGTAGTGCTGCTCTACTCACACTGTCCTCTTTCTTGCTCTCATGCCTCCAGGAGAAGACTATCTCTGTGTGTTATGGCAGGATCCTTCCAGCATCCGAGCCCTTGCCCAAGTTCACCCCCCCAGACTAGGGGGCGCCCTTAAGGACCGCCGACAGCCTCCTCAGCACTATATCTCCACCTTCCACCCAACTGCCCCTGCTGGCATGACTCATGCCTATTTATGGCGTAAGCCCTGCCCCCTGTCAGCCCTTTACTGGGGATTGGCCGAGGCCTCATAAATATTGCAGGCACCATTCCTAACCTCTTGCCCACTAGCTCTAGCACATTCTCCAATGTCCCAGAAACAGGGCGAGGCACCAGAGGAGCTGTCAGGATGAGTCATCCAGCCCTTACTCACTGACGTTTTTCCTACACTAACTCTAGCACACATTAGAGGGTGCTACAAATATGTTGAAAAAAGTATACAGTATCTCACAAAATAAGTACACCCCTCACATTTTTTTTGATATTTTATTATATCTTTTCATGTGGCAACACTGAAGAAATTACACTTTACTAAAATGTAAAATAGTGAGTGTACAGTTTGTATAACAGTGTGTTCGTTCGTGTTACAAGGTCTCAGGTGTGAATGGGGGGCAGGTGTGTTTAGTTTGGTGTTGTCGCTCTCACTCTCTCATACTGGTCACTGGAAGTTCAACATGGCACCTCATGGCAAAGAACTCTCTGAGGATCTGAAAAAAAAGAATTGTTGCTCTACATAAAGATGACCTAGGCTATAAGATTGCCAAGACCCTGAAACTTACCATGCAGTGGTTTAACAGGACAGGTTCCACTCAGAACAGGCCTCGCCATGGTCGACCAAAGAAGTTGAGTGCATGTGCTCAGCGTCATATCCAGAGGTTGTCTTTGGGAAATAGATTTATTAGTGCTGCCATCATTGCTGCAGAGGTTGAAGGGGTGGGGGGTCAGCCTGTCAGTGCACAGACCATACGCTGCACACTGCATCAAATTGGTCTGCATGGCTGTCGTCCCAGAAGGAAGCCTCTTTCAAAGATGATGCACAAGAAAGCCAGCAAACAGTTTGCTGAAGACATGGATTACAGACTAAGGACATGGATTACTTGAACCATGTCCTATGGTCTGATACGACCAAGATAAACTAAAGCCTCGTACACACGATCGGATTTTCAGATGGGAATCGTGTGATGACAGGCTGTTGGTGGAAAATCCGACCATTTGTATGCTCCATCGGACAATTGTTGTTGGATTTTCCGTGGACAAATGTTGGCTAGCAGGTTTTAAAATTTTCCGCGGACAAATGTCTGTTGTTGGATTTTCCAAAGCGTGTGTACACAAGTCCGTCGGACAAAAGTCCAAAGTACAAACACACATGCTCTGAAGCAAGGACGAGCCAGAAGCAGTTGGTCTTGTAAACTAGCGTTCGTAATGGAGAATTAACATTTGTGACGTGGCAAATTATGAAATCTCAAAATGCAGCGAACATTCTCTTCTTCTTTAATGGGATAATAATGAAGCTGCTTTGCTGGTGATACTGATGGAGTTATTGCAAACAAATGTTCAAAGGCTTTTTTTTTTCTAGTGATATCAACAATAATAATATTATGCTTTTTTTTATTATTTGGGCAAGTTACCACAACACCATTATCCCATAGTTTTTAACATCAAAGATACAACTATGTTGGTGTTCCTTGTCAATTTTACATTGTATTTTTTTTTTAATTTAACTGCCTACTCCCGAATTGTCATTTGACGTAAAACACATAGCCAAGTATTATTCTTATTATTGTTATTCTACTCAATTTTTTTATTGTGCAATAAAAAAAGAAAACAAAATTAGACATGCTATCTGCCAATAGAACTTAACCAAAAAGTGTATTCTATGCATTAAAAAATATAGAAAATATACCAAATCAAATCATTATTATTCAACCAAAAAATAAAATAAAAGGCTCATGCATGTGTCCTGCTTCTTAATATAGGGGGTCAACAATGCCAAGAGTTGGTGAAAGCAGGGGTCCGTCATCCGGAGATAATTCCGAAAATCATCTGGATTATTCTCCTGGAGCTCCCGCAGCAAAGGTATATGACATAATTGGTCATGATTAATAAAGCAACCAATTTTTGGTCCAAGAACTCTTCCTCCTCCTGTTCCTGGACTGGACTTGGGTCAAAGCAATAACTCCAAAAAAAAGGGAATTGTGCCCCAGGAAAAGGGGTTTTCTAGGCAGCAGATGGTGTACACTCAATTAATTAAAAAGGAATAATTTTATTGAAACATATTAACAATAAAGTAAAAACATGAGCTGTGGTACAGGAGATACAGAAGCATAAAAACACATGTAAAACTACACACAATTGTACAAGTGGTCAAGCGCTTGGGTAAATATTGACGCGTTTCGACCCCATCGGGTCTTCTTCAGAGGATATGTATGCACTGTAGAGAAGATTGCATGCATAAAATATATGTAAATATGTAAATAGAATTGTACATAATTGTGTTTGATGGATATAAGGATACAGAACAACTTAAAGCATAGTTACCAATCACATGTGTATAGCCATTTTTTCCTGGGGGACAATTCCCTTTTTTTTTATCGATTTGGGGTGTGCAGCAACCTTCTTCTCTCAGGTGTTCTCTTGTCCTTATAAGCAATAACTCCAAGGCCAATAATAAATAACACGTTATCTCCTCCGATTCCGCAATATGTGTGGTTGACGAACGGCCGTTCAGAAACCAAAAAGCGCAAACTGAAAAGCGCGAAATGAAAAGCACGAATCTACACTCACCAAACTTCTACTAACCCGAAATTAGCAGAAGGAGCCCAAAGGGTGGCGCTAGAGAGCTGAAAAACCACATAGTACATCAGTAAGTTTGTGTTTGTTGGCCGACAATTCCTTGTCGTTTGTATGCAAGACAAAATCAAGGCACACGACTTCAGACTTGTCCGAGGTTTTGTCTGCGTAAAATCATTGTGTGTATGAGGCTTTATTTGGTTCAGATGGTGTCAAGCGTGTGTGGTGGGAACCAGGTAAGGAAAACAAAGACAAGTGTGTCTTGCCTACAGTCAAGCATGGTGGTGGGAGTGTCATGGTCTGGGGCTGTATGAGTGCTGCTGGCACTGGGGAGCTACAGTTTATTGCGGGAACCATGAATGCCAACATGTACTGTGACATACTGAAGCAGAGCATGATCCCCTCACTTCAGAGACTGGGCCACAGGGAAGTATTCCAACATGATAGCGACCCCAAACACACCTCCAAGACGACCACTGCCTTGCTAAAGAAGTTGAGGGTAAAGGTGATGGACTGGCCACACATGTCTCCAGTACCTAAACCCTATTGAGCATCTTTGGGGCATCCTCAATACTGAACGTGAAGGAGCGCAAGGTCTCTAACATCCACCAGCTCCCTGATGTCGTCATGGAGGAGTGGGAGAGGACTCCAGTCGCAACCTATGAAGCTCTGGTGAACTCCATGCCCAAGAGGGTTAAGGTCGTACTGGAAAATAATGGTGGCCAAACAAAATATTGACACTTTGGGCTCAATTTGGACATTTTCACTTAGGCGTGTAGTCACTTTTGTTGCCAGCGGTTTAGACACGAATGGCTGTGTGTTGAGTTATTTTGAGGGGACAGCAAATTTACACTGTTATACAAGCTGTACACTCACTACTTTACATTGTAGCAAAGTGTCATTTCTTCAGTGTTGTCAAATGAAAAGATAAATAAGATAATAAAATGTTTACAAAAATGTGAGGGTTGTACTCACTTTTGTGAGATACTGTATATGTATTGCCAGGGTTGCTTAGGAGGGCATCATCATCCCTCCAAATTCCAACAAATATCAAAAGACTTTAAGACCAAAAGTGTGTTAGGCTGAGCCGTTTGTGCATGACAAAGTACTCCATATGTTTTAATGGTTTTACAAATGTAATACATTGTTTGAATTTTAACCTCCCTGGCGGTATGATTATTTCGGATTTTAGGTGCTGAAAGCGGTACAATTATTTTGCATGGAAATTTGGCGTTTTATATTGTAGGTCTGTAAATCTTAACAATAACACACTTAAATCTGTCCAAACCAGAGTCTAGTAGATATCCCGGGTATGATAAAGTTTGAAACACAAAAACATAAATTATAATATAATAAATAAAAATAAATAATTAAAAAAAATAAAAAAAAATAGTAATAAAATAAATTTCCCCACAATTCACTATCGCTCAATTCTGCAAGTGTTCTAATTTACTATCGCTGTTTTCTAGCTGGTCTAAAGCCACTTTTGACGTAAAGGGACACTTTTTGGTTGCTATGGACAATCTCCAGTTTCCAGGCAGAAAGAACAGTGTATATCATGTAAAACTGCATGCAGGGCATGGGCCAGAGCACTGGGGACAAAAGGGACGTGAAATCATTTCATACAGTACTGTAATCTGTAAGATTACAGTACTGTATGTGTTATGATTTTGACATTTTTTGAATTTGCCGCCAGGCTCCGCCCCCCTGCGTCGCACCGCTCGCAGGGAACGGAGCCTGGCACGGAGAGGCTTCGGAGGAGGACGGAGCCCTCGGACACTGCGGGGGACATCGCAGGATCCCGGGGACAAGGTAAGTAACGCTGCCCCAGGATCCTGCAATGCGATCCCGAGTGTGGCTCGGGGTTACCGCTAATGGGACTGAAATTTAACCCCGAGCCACACTCGGGAAAACCGCCAGGGAGGTTAATAGTAGTTTACAAATTGTGTATTATTGGTCACCTTTATATTTACAGAATTTAGAAAGTCTTTTGGTATTGGTTAGAAAAAAATATATATTGGGAGTGATTGAGTGACACCTTTGGCCTTGTGGGAGGTGGGTAAAGACACAAACTGCAGCAAAGAGAGTCTTCCAGTAATATACCAAGCTGATGTGTGATTCAGCCTGGTGATGTCAATACACAAATGAAATGTCAGTATTGGATGGAATTCACCTAGTATTACAGCCACCATACTAACTTTAAATCCTCAATCAAGCCTTTGTTATGAAGAAGGAAAATCAGTAAACCATCACTGCTCAGAATGCTACATAGAAAATCCCAGTCTTGTTTGCCACAGGAGGCTGTATTGGTATGTATATATGATTAGGCAAGGCTTAGGGGTTACATAGCTAATAAAGGCTTCTGCCATAAAGTAAAAATTTGGCCAATATGTAGCTATATAAAATAGGCTGAATGTACTCTCCTCAGTTATGTTATATGCTCATTATACTGACATTCCAGACTTCAAAGACTCCCTCAAGCATCCATCATTTCATGGCTTTTCTTAAAAGTCCCCATTTCTCTTGTAAATCAAGGTCATTTAGAAGAGTGTATATTGCTGAAATCATATAGTGGTCTTTTGTTTCATTCAATCTCTCCTTATCCTGATTACATGATCTTGTCTGATGTAATTTCAGCTCATATTCTACCCGCTGTTAGAATGGGGAATTATCCTTTTTCAACCTCGCTCTCGCTAAAAAACGATGATTATGCAATCTGAGACTAATGAACATTTTAAGAGCTTAAACTCGATATCAACGAAAATAGAACACAACGTAAGGAGGCAATGCCGGGAAACAGAATAAACAGACACATCAAGCCAACAGAATACATACCAAGATAGTGTTTCATTTTTAACCACTTAAAGGGGAGCCATAGTCGATTTTTATAGTCTGTATATGAAAGTTATAAGCTTGTCAGCTAGTGTATGAACATGACCCATGAACCTATAAATAAAAATGTAATATGTTGTACCTTATTAGTCCTTATTCATAATGGCTGCATTAATTTACTTTTTTTCCAGGCTTTTTTCCTGTATTTTCATCTGGTAATCCCACAGATACCACACTGCCAGTTCTAGGGTGACAATACTCACTTACTGCACTATATCTTTGAAGGATCAGAGTTGTCATCCTTGGACAAGCCTACAAAAACCTTCCCCTCTCCTACTAGTAATTACTATAGATACAGCTTACAGTACATTAGTGTGAAGGTTACCTGGAAGAATGCCCCTTACATTTCTGGTTATTAGGAGGAATGGCCCTCATACAGATAGCTAAAAAGATCTTTGGCATCAGTGGTTACCTATCTGAGAGTCAGAAATGATTCTTTGCTCAAGGAACCCCTAGCAAGCTCAGGAAGAACTCTGGCCTAGAGAGTAGGGTTTTGCACCCTGCTGAGATAGCTGAAAACAATGTGATTTTTAATAGTCAGCAAAGGCAGAGAGTAAAGGAAGCTATTAGCCGACAAGATTTTTGGCAGGACCAGTGGTTATTTTTTTAATCTTTTTGAACATATATAATGGCACACTTTCATGGGCTTCATGCACATTGTATTCTATTGATGCTTTTTTTTTCTATAGGAGATTAGTAGCAAGCAAAACACAACAAAAAACATATTTTTTTGCATGCAGCTACCGCCAGCTATGGCCTTCTTGACCAGCTATGACCAGTTATAGCCTTCTTGACCAGCTATGGCCAGCTTTGGCTTTCTTGACAAGCTATGGCCAGCTTTGGCTTTCTTGACCAGCTATGACCAGCTATGGCCTTCTTGACAAGCTATGGCCAGGTATGTCTGCCTTGACCAGCTATGGCAGCTATGGCCTTCTTGACTAGCTATGGTCTTCTTAACCAGCTATGGCCTTCTTGGCCAGCTATGACCAGTTATGGCCTTCTTGAACAGCTATGACCAGCTATGGCTCTCTTGACCAGCTATGGCCAGTTATGGCCTTCTTGACCAGCTATATCCAGCTTTGGCTTTCTTGACCAGCTATGGCCAGTTATGGCTGCCTTGACCAGCTATGGCAGCTATGGTCAGTTATGACCTTCTTAATCAATTATAGTCATTTATGGACTTCTTGGCCAGCTATGGACAGATTTCCTGTGCATTACCACATTAGGGCATAGGTCTATATAGACTTTTATAAACTAGTGTTGCATGCCCATGGGAGTGATAAGTGCGTACATTTATGTGCACTGTATACTTGCTGCACACTGAACAGACTGGTAATGGCTGCATTCCTCTCAATGTGCCTCTTTGCCAATTCCTCATGATTATTGAGCTATTCAGTTCAGTATACCCTTTCAAGGCTAGCTTTAAGGATGATTTTCAGGATGCATCGGGAATAAATATATTGAGAACAACCACTAATGTATTGTTCCACAGAATTTCTACATTAATTGAAGATATTAATAGTTAGCAACTTAAAATATGTGTGTGCTTTTCTTAGCTACCAATCAAATTTTAAACCTGTCATGAACCTTGATAACAGAATTGACCATTTTAGCTAAAAGCTCCTTTTTCTGTGCTCTTGTTTACAGTATATACATCAGCCACTTGGAATGTAACATAAGTGGCACTTTAAAAAAAGGATCTGGTGAAGCAAATATTTGATTGATTAGCTGCAAATGTATCTGTTCATTGTTGATGGCTCTTTACCACTTGGGTTACTTTAAAGAAGCACCATTTTTTGAGGACAGTAAGATGAGTATGCTTTCTGAATAGCAATATGTAAAGTAAAAGCTATATGAATACTCCAGCAAACTAAACTAGTCCACGGGAGTCATACTGATACTGAAATGTAGGTATTATCAAGGGTATACTTTCATTACATGTGTTGCATCATGACACACACATACATCTGTGTGCACTCAAAGGAAGTTATAGAATGAAATCTAGAATAATGTGATGGATGACAGTATTACGACAAGAGACAGCTGTCTTCTCATGTATTGAATAGAATGTTTATAGAGCTATCTTAATAATCCACTTGACACATTCTGGAAGTTCGGGAACACCTGAATATTGTCATTTTACATTTTATGCCTTTGCATTCCATCAGCCCCGTACAGCACCATATGGCAGTTGTTTACTGGTTGAACATGATGTACAAATGACTAACGTAGAGCTTTCACAATTTCCCTGTCAGGAGGCCTTCTGAGTTTTTATGAGAGTGGTAAAGGAGTTTGTACCTAATATTAAATGTTAGTAGTTATTCCACTCTCTTAATATTATCAACAGACCAATTTGCATGGTTCTTCCTGGAGCGGCAGTTCGCCTAATATGGATATACATATATTTATGGGAGACTCATGCCAAAAATGTCTCTTTGTCATTATCAGTTCTTTGTGACCTTTGTCAGGCTTACCATGCTGCGCTGCATAGCCCCCTTTTCTCCACTGTGCTTGCCGCCTATCACCCAAACCACTACAAATTCTGAATGAACCCTCTGCACACTGCTATACACCCTTTCCAAGTGGTTCATCCAGAATTTGTAGTGTTAATATGTGGTCACAACACTTTAGCACCTGATAGTTTAAATACATGTACAAGCTAAGGATTTGAGCACAGGTATATTTTGTGTCTATCACCCAAACTAGTCAGGAGTGTTTGTACTATCGGACCCAACCCCCAATAGTACAGATTTTTAGTGCACTGGTGCTTGACACCTCCTTTCATTTCTTCTTAGCATAATCATTAGTCACTATGGTTTGGTGGCTATTTTCACAGTATTTAGTTCCATGATGTGTTTGGACCAAAAGAAGTGAAAGTTAGTTCCAGTGGATCCACTGCAAAGTGCTTTTCCCCCCAAAGAAGCAGATCCGATCCATGGTTGATTTATAATATAGGTGAGCAATGTTCTGTTCCTAGGCAGCTACCTCTCTAAAAGTGACAAAAGTATGGCTGGCCAGATAGTAAATTCTTAGATGTGTACTGAACAGCGCCTGGTACAAGGTCATCTCACTTAACGGACTTTTTGGAACATCTAATGTTTAAAAACATCAAATACTGTCAACGCCTTTTGGGGAAAACGCCTCTCTCTTCTTCAGGGCTGGAGCTGTCAATCACAGAATGCACTAGGGGACCCATATTAGGTTTGATGAAGACTAATGTCTCCTGTCAGCAGTAACACTGACAATCATCATCATGCTAAAAGGTCCATGCACACTGCCTTAAAAATCACTGCTTCTACAGGTTGTGTTTTGCATGTAGAAACAGCTCAATGTTATCCTATGTGTCCATGCACATTAGGATGAATACAGGCATATTTTAGGCTCAACGTTTAGAGGCAGGGAAAAAAACCTTCTGGTTTGCGTTTCTGATTGGAGCTTTCTGGCAGAAAAAACGCTAAACTCTCCTAAACTTGTCTAAACTACTGTGTGTTTTTATAGAGCTTATATAGAATTTTTTTTTCTGCCAAGGAAACTGGCATTTTTCTAAGTCCAGTATGCATGGAGCCTAATGTCGCGTACTCACGAGCGAACTTTTCAACCGGACTGGTCCGACGGTCTATCTGACGGACTTTCGGCGGACTTCCGATGGACTTTCCTAATGAACGGACTTGCCTACACACAATCACACCAAAGTCCGACGGATTCGTACGTGATGACGTACAACCGGACTAAAATAAGGAAGTTAATAGCCAGTAGCCAATAGCTGCCCTAGCGTCGGTTTTAGTCCGTCGGACTAGCATACAGACGAGCGGATTTTTCGACCGGACTCAAGTCCGTTGGAAAGATTTGAAACATGTTTTGTTTCTAGGTCCGTCTGACTTTTGGGAAAAAAAAGTCCGCTGGAGCCCACACATGATCGAATTGTCCAACGGAGTCTGGTCCGCCGGACCGAGTCTGCCGGAAACTCCGCTCTTGTGTACGCGAGATTACACAGCACATTTGTTCTTTATCAGCTGTCAGCAATTCTTTCCAAACCTACCTCAGGATGCTAGTCTCACAGAAAAAAAGAAGGTTGTTGTCACATGTTGGAAAGCAGGTGCTAGATAGGGTCAGTTCAAAGTTCTGTTAATGGCCAAGGATAAGAATTAAAGTGAAACAGTAAAATCAGTCTGTATATACAGTAAAGCATGCTTGTTATACTCACTGTGGAACCTAAGGGGTTAATCCTCTGCTTTGTGTAAAAAGACTGTTTGATCCTGTCTTCTCTGATCTTCCTCTTCTTCCACTGTCCCTAATCCATTTCCTGCTAAAATAGAGCCTTTGGAGTCACTCTGCACATACTCAGTTTGGTGTGTATTGCTACAGTTTTTTTTTTTCCTTCGAAGGGTGCATGTGATCAGCACAGGGCCAATCAGCACTGTCCAGACAGAGAGTCAGGGGTCCTGCAGCCTCATATGACAGTCAGAATAGAATGAAAATGCCTCCTACAAACTTTAATCAGTGCTCTGCTAGACACTGATAGAAGTCACACAACTGCTTCATACTGCTGATGAGAAAAGGTATTTAGCAATTTATATTTACTAAAACTATTGCATTTCCATATTCTGTGTACTGTGGGAGACCAGATATAGTGAATGCAGGTTCTGGGGTTAGTAACACTTTAAGCGGAACCAAAGCTACCAATACTTACTACTGGCTCAGTGATGAAACCCCTGCAATCTTCCTTGCCAGCACCATCAACTTCACCTTGTCTTTAGTAGTCTTGATTGGCCCAGCCGGGATGACGTAACTCCAATAATTCATCATGGCACCAAGAAAACAAATTTGCGAGTAGGCAAGTATGCATATCTTATTGCAAAAGAAATGTAGGTGTTGATTTACTAAAAGCAAACAGGCTGTTCGCTTTGCAAGGGAAGTTGTGCTTTGCATAGGAATTTTTCCCGAGTGAATGAGGTGAAGTGCTGATGACTTCCATCATCCAACCTTACACAAGCAAAAATGCAGGTTTTTTTTTCTCATTTTCTTTTAACATGATAGGGCATTCTTTTTAAAGTGAAATTTCACCACATTCACTAAGCTTTGGGGAAAATTACCTTGCAAAGTGCAATTTTCCTTAAACGTGAACAGTCTGCCTTTATAAAATCAACCCTATCGTATCTTTTTTCTGCAACAAAAATGCTTTTACATACAAATATGCTTTTCAACTTGAAGGTAGCAATAACAAAGGTGTATTCACTAGCATTATTAGTTGTGCAGCAATAAGCTTTATTGTCTCAGTCACTTAAGCACTCAAGCGCAATGTCAAGTAAAATAAAAAAAACATATTTCAAGTGCCATTAAAATGTCATCTGGATCTAAAATGAAGTGCAACATTGGATATATCGAGACACATTCCCGTGCTACTACTGCTAGTTCATGCATGTCAAATGCATGATTTTTGATAGCCTGTTCACCTTTGCAGTCACAACAGGACAATGAATCTGACATTTGACTCAGTGCCAGGTTACCACTCAGTCCTACTTTCTTTTTCCAGCAAAATAGTCTCCATTTCAGTATAATTGCACCCTGTTCTCAGTGTCCATTTTTTCTTAATCGCGGTGCCTTTATTGTTGATGAAAGCTGCACTAATTCTTTTGGGCAGGCTTTTGGTGAGGGTGAGGCTTTTTGGTACAAGAACTTCAGTTTAAAAAGTTGCATACCCATTAGGGTTGCATCAACACCGATACTAGTATCGGTATCAGTGCCGATACTGAGCATTTACAGGAGTACTTGTATTCCTGTAAATGCTCCCAATGCCTAATCCGATAACTGGACACTCAGGGATGATCGGTGCAGTGGGGGTTATAATCACCGATCTCCCTGTGTGGCTTTCAATAAAGCCGCTGACAGACACTTCTCCTCTTTCCTCCGCGGCTTTCAGCTGCTTTATTGAAAGCCACAAAGGGAGACCGGTGATTATAACTTACCCCACCGCCACACCAATCGTTCCTGAGTGTCCCCTGTATCCTCCCCCGTCTCCCCTCTGTGTCCTCCTCTGTGCTCCTCCGTGGGCTCCTCTGGGGCCTGTCCTCCTCCGGTCCCTCTCCGAGTGCTCCCTTGGTTCCACCCCCCATTCTCCTCCGGTCCCCCCCTGTCCTCCTCCGGTCCCCCTTCGTGTGCTCCCTTGGTTCAATTCTCCCCCCTCTTCCTTTGGTCCCCCCCTGTCCCAGATCTTTCAGGATGGAGAGCGGAGGAAGGAGCCAGTAAATATGTCATTTTCCAGCTCCTTCCTTTTCTGAATGGACAGAGTTAGTGATCACTGTGTTTATGATGCTTCAGTTTATGAATGAAGAGGAGCCGCTATCTCCTCTCCATTCATCTTCAGTAGACATGTGCACCGCCAAAAAGTTTGTTAGTTTTCGTTTCATTCTTTTTTTTTTTCGTTTTTCGGGTCATTTGTTATGATCGCTATTTATAAATTCGTACATTTGTAAATTCGTACATTATTAAATTTGTACATTCGTAAGTTTGAAAATTCGTAGATTAGTAAATTCGGAAAGTATAAAATTCGTAAATTTGGAAATTTGAAATTTGAAAATCCGAAAATTCAAAAATGTGAAAATCTGAAATAATAACTATCTATTAAATTATAGGTATTGGAATTTCCTTTCAAATTTGGCTGTTTGTGAACGTAACAAATTTATCCGGTTACAGGTTATCCAAAATAACAAATGCCGCATCTAAACAAATGGAACGGAACAAATTAATAATAAATAATAATAATAAAACGTTTTTATTATTATTATTGTTATTTATTATGTTTAATTCATTACGTTCTATTAGTTTAGATACTGCATTTGTTATTTCGGATAATTCGTAACTTCGGATAAATTTGTATTTGTTCTGTTCACTAACAGCCGAATTTGAAAGGAAATTCCAATACCTATAATTTAATAGTTAGTAATAGTTATTATGAGTTAATTATTATTTCAGATTTCCAAACGTTCAAATTTACGAATTTAAGAATTTATGAATTTATGAATTTATGAATGTGCCAATGTACGAATTTACTAATGTACGCATGTACAAATTTACGAATTTGCGAATATTCGAATTTATGAATATTCGGAAAAAATTTTTAAACGGGTTTTCGTTAATTCGGATATTTCTGAATTAACGAATTTGTTGAAATTCGTTAAAAAACAAATTCGTAACGAAACGAATTGCACATGTTTAATCTTCAGTACACCTGAGGCTGCTGAGAACGGGACTGGGGAATCTCTATCCTCAGTCCCTTTCCATGTCTCAAAGGGGAGATGTCAGGGGTCTGTTTAGACCCCTGATATCTCACCAAAGCCCCCCTACCCTCCAACAGGGTTGAATACAAAAAAAATAAAAGGAAACATTGTAATAAATAAATAGTTTAAAGTAAAATTGTAAAAATAATAAAAAATAAATAAAAAAAAACACTGACACTGTCCACTCCCCCCCCCCCCCCAAAAAAAAAGCGTTGTCAGAAATAATACAAAAAACTAATTGTAAAAAATAAGATTGTAAAAAAAAAAAAAAAATAGAAAACTACGGACACAGTCCACGTCTCATCAGTACCCATCAGTGCTGCATATTAGTGCCACTGGCACATGACACAAAAAAATATCGGTAATCGGTATCAGCGAGTACTTGAAAAAAGTATTGGTACTTGTACTCAGTCTTAAAAAATTGGTATCAGTGCTACCCTAATACCTATGTTTAAAATGTAAGTCTTAGAACAAGTGATAGGGTGGAAGAAAGCACTGAAAGTGATACAGTTTCTGTTCACGGTACCGGTGATGGTTAGATCACCAGGAGCAAGTCTAGAAGTTGAAAAGATGAAGGTTGGCGAGGAAAACTTGAATAGCTCCTGTCATAAATTAAGTAGATGCAGCCAGATCTTTGCACTGCAGGTCCTCAGGTACAGTTTCCTTTCCAGTAGTGACATCTCGAAGTTTCCCCCCAAATCTAGAAGATGTCCAGGCAGAGGCTCATTTTGGCAAGAACACAACAAATTTTCTGGAGGCATTCAAGACAAAAGATATTTCTAATCTTCCCCTATAATATAGCAAATGTAAATTTTTTGGAGTTAAGACTTACTTTAAATAAATGCTGATTGGCCAAGAAACGGGGGTGTCATTATTGTCATACTAGCTACTTGTAGCAATTAGCCCCAGGAGAGAAAACCAAAGAAAGTTTAAAAAAGTCAAAGTGATTCTAAAGATCACCTTGTAAAACAACCTATTCAGTTTAAAATAGAAATAAAAGGCAAAACATTTGTGTATAGATATAAAATATACTATAAATACCCTTTTCCCTTTTTCTGTAAGTGATCACATTCCCTCTGTTCTCAGCTGCATAAGAGCTTGAGGGAGGAGAAGCAGCAGCACACTGAGCTTCCCAGTGAATGGCTGTGCAGCAGGGACATATCAGGACACATCTGATCATTGGAGGAGAGCACACTGAGTTCCCAGCATAGCTAGAGAACTGACCATGTTCTGTTCCCCTGCTTAGTGTGGTCAGTTTTTATTAGGAAAGCAGAGGGAATGATAGGAACACCAGGGATTTTCCATAAAGGAAGCAAAACAAAGAGAACAGAATACTTTCTCATACAAGTACATGGTACAGCAGGTACATATCAGGAATATGAAGTGTTGGGGTAACAAACTCTTTAAATTACCAAACCACCATTATCTTGCAGTAGCAGGTGCAGCTATAGTTAGCAGTTCTGCCTTATCGTTCGAGCCCCAGGTGCATGGGGGGTCCCTGCAGTTTCCCCCAGGAAGAGAAATAGCATGTGGACAGAGCAGGTGATCGGTGAGTGGGTGGGGAAAATTGTGGCTCACCCTGCAGCAGCCGAAAGCTGACATCTCCTCATCCCTCCGGCTGTCTTTCAGCTGCAGAAGGGTGAGCAACAAAAGAATAGTTCCAGTTATTTTCCCCACCTGCCCACTGATCACCCAGTCCTATCCACTATTGGATTTTCCCACTGCTTGGGCCCCTCTGTGTGTCCCCCTCCACACCCCAACTGGGGAGGCTACCCTCTTCTCCCCCTGGCAGCAGCTACAGGCACACAGGGGGATGTTCAGGATGTAGAGCGGGGGAAGAGGATGGTAAATATGTCATTTACTGGCCCCTTCCTTTTCTAAATGAACACAGTGAGTGATTGGTACCTGTCTCCTGTTCATTAATCTGCAGTGCAGCTGAGACTTCAGAAAGGAACTGGGGAATGTGTTTCCTTAGCCCCTTTCTCAGTCTCAAAAGTGAGACTTCAGGGGTCTGTTTAGAACCCTGATCTCTCACCAAAGACTCCCTAACAGTGTTGTAAAAAAAAAAAGTTGTGTTTTTTTTGTTTTTTTTTAAATTGTAACAATAATACGAAAATTATAAAAAATCAGATTAAAAATCTGAATTTAAAAATTAAATGTCAAATTAAAAATTAAAATGTCCAATATGTAGCATAATTTAGCCACGCCTACTTTTTTCCCTACCATCTCACTGGTAGGGGCCCCAGAGCATTACATTGCCCAGGGGCACATGATGCTATGGAACTGATAGTTAGACATTATAAGCAACAAAGATGATGCTCCAAAGTTTCAGGAACACTGCCCTAATGAACTGGGTCACATTTCTTTGCACAGCCCTGATGCAGTACGATAAATATATATAACTCAATTAAAGCTAAAATAAGTAGAATATTTTATTGTGCCAATGTCATTTTGATTTAAATTAATAGTGCACTTACTGCTCTGTCTTATTTCTTTCCTGAAGTTGTTCATTAATTTATGGTGATGGTGGTGGAGAAGGGGGGAAGTGGTGCTTTAATTGTGAGTTAGGATTATATTTTCAATGATCCAAGTGTGGTTAATTTAGAGAGCTGTAGATCTTAACTACATTCAACTGAAACATCAAGTAAGTCTTTTTGGGAGTTAAAGAAGCATGGAGCTGGTTATACCAGTAGCATTTTTTGTCTGAATATCTTTATTTGTGAACAGTACTTTGATAATTGTCGTCAAGGTTGACAGAATTTTAGCACATGATCTTCTTGAAGTTTAGCTGTTGGGACCTGACAGCCAGAAAATATATGAAAATGCATCAGATTGGCAGAAAGCCAAAGATAAATTATGTCTTTGAAATGTCTTTTGTCTCCAAGAAAACTGGCCTCCTCCAGTTGGCAGTGACATGTATGCATTGTATATGTCTATATACAGCAACATGCCAGTGTGTTTATGAAACAGTAGGGCAGCTGAACTGACCACTTTCAAATTTCCATTTCATTTTTCGGAGAATAAACTTTGTGTAAAGGGCAAGAGGAAGCTGCAATTAATTGGGTCCTTAGAGGAAAAAACTTAAGGCGGAAAGCAGACGTGGGTTGTATTTTAAGTTTGCCCAGACAAGAATCTAACGCACCGCTTGCCTTTTTACAACACACACATAAGTCGCAATCTGAGTCCAGAGCTTTAATTATTGAGCACAGTTTGATAAAGATGAAGCTCAATTTTACCGAAAACTTGCGTTAATATTAATGCTATTATACTTTGTAATCCTTTTGCTCTCGTACAAATCTGTTCTATTTCATTCCTCTTAAAGTGATTTGGCTTGCCATTTTGTTTGAAAATGCTCAGAACATATTCTGCAGACATAAACCTAAAATAAAATATAAAACATTACAAAAATGATTCTGTACATATTTGCGGAGCTTCCGGAGTTTGAACAGAATAAGCATTAGCTATGTTTACAGTAGCTGCCCAGAAATAGAGATATCGATTTTTAAAGTTGGGGAATTAAAGGGATGGAAGGGATTGGCAGTCTGGCAGAGAGAGGGTTGGATAAAGTGTACTTTCAGTTATTTTTTTTTTTTAGTTTGGGATAGATTTTAGATGGGTTTTAACCTTGGTTAAGCTTTTATTGTGTCCATCTCTGGGAAGATTTTGCCTCACTTTCTGTTCTGGTGCTCATACACGGACATCAGTATAAATAAGACAAAAGACATAACCTTTCTTCACTCCACCATTGAAGATAATGCCTTCTGTGATCTTATACAGGATTTGTGAAGTCCTAACCCTTCACTGCCCTATTCAAAAAATGAATATTCTGACTGGAGTTCCAGTTTCATAATAATAGCCATGTATGTCTTTCATATAAGTCACACAATATGGCACTTCCAGGAGTCCATAACAACTCCTCAATAGCTCCTCATGATACTCTAAAGGTAATCTCTCATCAAAGATATACATTTTGCAGTAAGATCCCTTAGGGTACAGGTTACTTGACTTTCTCCAGTCATTTCGAGCCTGACAAAATCCATATCAGGTATTTCATGGTTCTGTGTGCCACCCTTGGTAGTTCTGAGAAATTGCATACATGACATTTGTATTGGAATATTCATGACCCCACTGTCTTCCTCATTTTCAGTTTGAAACTGGACCATGATTCTTCCTGATTGTATTATCAATATGGGTAATGGTGGATGCAACATATTACCATTGGTAGATGTAAGCTCCCACTAAAGCATGCATAGTTCCCAGTCTTGGTGACTCCCATGTTGGTACTTGGGATTGCTCCACTGGTGGTAGGTAGGTGGCAGGCTTCCAAGGAGCAGAAACTTGACAACATCTAGAGCACCAAATCATATGGCATAATAAAGTTCAGTCTAGAGCAGGGGTCTCAAACTGGCGGTCCTCGAGCTGTTACGAAACTACAAGTCCCATCATGCCTCTGCTTGTGGGAGTCATGCTTGTAACTGTCAGCCTTGCAATGCCTCATGGGACTTGTAGTTTTGCAACAGCTGGAGGGCCACCAGTTTGAGACTAGAGTCTTAAGCAGGTAATGAGTAGTCAGGAATAAGGCAGAAGGGCAGTAAACACGCACAATAAACAGATTGGAGACACGATAGGGTCAAATCAGAATGCCAATTAGGATACAGAATGAAGAATAGTAACACATTCAAAATCTGATAAAGCAGGAAGGCCTGTTGCCAGGATTTCCCCATTCTTTTTCAAAGTGAAAGATTTTTAAATTGTTTTTACTTTGAGGATTCATAGGATGAAAATCAACCCAAAACCTGGTTGTCTCTAGCACTTTAATATGCTTTTTTAGCATGCCTTTAAAATTACCTGCAAATTCATCTTTTATTATGTATTAGCTAGAAAGAGAACTTAGTGGTTACTGACTGTGGGAGGAAGCTGTTTTGCCTATAGGGACAATTTTACTTCTCTCTCCCCCACAACAAAAGGTTAATTAGAACTTTGGGGGGAAATCAATTTTTCTTTTGCCTTTTACAAAACCTCAGCATTTCTTTGTGCTTGCGTGCTGCAGAATCTTGATGACTCCCTATGCATGAGACATATTAGCATTAAGAATCATTTATAAAATGCCAAAATATTGGATGGTGTGGGATGTGGTGGATAACAAACTGGCTGCAAACTGAAAGACATAAAATGTATTAACTAAATGTATTTAGCAGTGCTAATTAGTAACCCTCACCAAGGTCATTATTGAAGGAGAATGCTTGTGATTGCTTATACTTAAGTTAAAACAGTCTATAGTTTTCGCTAGAGCCTTCCTTTTGTTGTATCCTCAATTCCCATTGCATTCACATTGCATGATATATTGAAGGTCAGTAAATTGAGAAGCAGTCATGCTTGTATTTACTGTTTAACATCACATCTTAGGTAATATTTGATTCATTAAAAATTTTAAAATGAAAATTGGATGTGATGCTCAGCCATAATTATAAGCAAAATCTTATTTGTACCAGGCAGGAACTTGGATTTAATTGTTCTTGATGTCTATGTGTTCAGAGCGCCAGCAAAGATCTTTGAAAAGGACTGAGGTTGGATTAAAAGGTCCACCTTATTGGAAAAGAAACCAGCAGGTTTCTAAATTCACAAAGATATCCTCTTCTGCCAAGGCTAATCTTTTTAGAACTTACCAGAGCTACTTTTTTTGTATATTCTACACTAACTGCTACAGGCACTGGCATCTGTTAAATACTGGTCCCTTCTTTTTTTTTTTCAAATAACGTTTTTTTATTAATCAAAAAGTCAGGTAAGTTACATAGACAATGACATCGTGTTGTACAAAATTTGCCATGCCAGCGACAAAACTGGCAAATAACCAGCATTAATAAACAGTTATTCAGATGTATAAAGCTTAGATTGGGTTCCATATATAGTGCAAAAGTCAACATATAGATATAGACATAGACCCTGACATCGTCTAATGAACAAAATAAGAGATAGAAACAGTAGAGAAGAGAAGGAAAGAGGGGGGAGGGGAGGGAGGGAGAAGGAGGGGGAGGCTCCATCAATGGCTCAAGGAGGATCTTCTCATCTATGCCAGTCTTCCCAGACCTTATCATGTGTTTCCAATCTGTCTTGTAATCTAGCAGTCATTTTTTCCATTAGTTCTATATCCTTGATTCTGGTATATAGGTCTGTTTGAGTAGGCGGGTCCCGTCTCTTCCAGTAGAGAGCTATGAGACACCTCGCGGCTGTCAAGATGTGCCGAAGCAGTTTCTTGGAGTGCTTAGGTATCTGTAAACCAGATACCCCTAGGAGGAATAATTTAGGGGTTCTAGGGACCTGTACTCCCAGCAAGCGGGTTAGTAAAGATTGCGCCTCCGCCCAAAAAGGCACTATCTTGGGGCAGGACCAGTAAATGTGATATAATGTTCCCCTATCTCCCTGACACCTCCAACATCTATCCGAGCTAGAAGGGTAGATAGCCCGGAGAACATCCGGTGTCATATACCAAAAGAAAATGATTTTATAGGCATTTTCCTTGTAGAGTGTACAAAGAGAACTTTTAGCTGCCTGTGACCAAATTGTTTGCCAAGTCGCTTCTGGTATCTCTTCTCCCAATGCTCTCTCCCATCGAAGCATGTATGCATGCTTACCCTGAGTGGCAAAACAATACGAATTTAGCACCTTGTATATATCTGAAATGAAACCTCGACGTGCTGAACCTTCTAACATCAGATTCTCAAATATGGGCGGGGTTGAGAATTGTAAGTTCGGGGCTATCGACTGGGCATAGTGCCTGATCTGTAGATACCCATAAAATACCTGACGGGGCAAGTCAAATTTCCTTTGGAGATCTATAAATGAGAGCAATTTACCCGTACAGGGGTGTACTAGATGACCAAAGTGGAATAAATTCCTTGTTGCCCATGGTGAGGACATTTGATGCGTAAGGCCTGCAGGCAGTCTGGGGTTATAAAGAAAGGATGTAAGAAGTGATCTCTCCGAGCCCAACCTATGTGTTCTGGATAATTTATGCCAGAGAGATCGAAGAAGAAACATAGGGCCTAGAAGCTGGGCCAAGTCCACCTCCACATTTGCATTCCAGAGCAAGCTATTTGGGTGTATGGGTGCCAGCCAGAGTTTTTCAATTTCAGTCCATCTATTGTAAGACCGTTGGGGAAACCAGGATGCCAGGGCCCGCAGTTGGGCTGCTTGGCAATATCTGTTCAAGTCGGGGAACGCCAGTCCCCCTTCTGAACGCGCCGCCATTAAAACTGATTGAGATATTCTATGCCTCCTATAGTTCCAAACAAACTTCACCAAATCCGTCTGAAGCTTCCTCAGATCTGACCGAGGGATTGGAATGGGAAGTGTCTGGAAGAGGTAGAGAAGTTTGGGAAGGATGTTCATCTTTACAGAGGCCACCCTCCCCAGAAGGGATGTATGGTGGGCCTTCCACTTTTGTAGCAAATCCCTTATGGATCTATAGAGGGGAGGGAAGTTAGCTCTATATAGGGTAGTGTAGGACGGGGTGATCTGCACTCCTAAGTATTTCAGGGCTGTGGTTTTCCAGTGGTAGGGGAAACATTGCTGTAAATGCTGTACCTCTACTGGGGGGATATTAACGGGTAAGGCCTCTGATTTAGACGCATTTATTTTGCAACCAGAAAGGGAGCGGTATAAATCTAGCTCAGCATGTAAATTGGGGAGTGATATCCTAGGCTGAGTCAGGGTAAGTATAATGTCGTCTGCGAATATTGCTAGTTTAAAATCCCTGCCCCGTACTGGAATCCCATGTATGTTTGGATTTTTACGAACCGCCGCTGCCAGAGGCTCAACACATAGCGCAAATAATAACGGCGAGAGAGGGCATCCCTGGCGGGTTCCATTCGCGATCGACAAAGCTGATGATAAAGCAAAGGGCGTCTTAACCTGAGAAGTGGGATTTGTGTATAAGTGTTGTATGGCCTGCAAGAAAGGGCCTCGGAACCCCATATATTTCAATGTGGCAAACAGAAACGGCCATCCAAGGCGATCAAAGGCCTTTTCAGCATCCAGCCCTAGTACCAATGTTTCCAAACCATCCCTGTTTGCCACATCTATGAGATCAATAATCCGTCTCATATTATCCCCTGCCTGACGGAGGGGTGCAAAGCCCACCTGATCCTTATGTATTAAGGAGGGAAGTATTAGGTTCAATCGCATCGAGAGGAGCTTAGTAAAAATTTTTAGATCAGAGTTTAGCAGTGCGATTGGCCTATAACTTGCACACAATGAAGGATCTTTTTCAGGTTTGGGGATCAACGTGAGGAATGATCTCTGCATATCTGAGGGAATAGGGGTTTGCTGAAGAAAGGCATTATACAACCTGCACATATGGGGCAAGAGGGTTGGAAGAAATGTCTTATAGTATTTATAAGGGAGGCCATTGGGGCCAGGGGACTTGCGGGACGGTAAGCTTTTAACGGTGGCTGTCAGTTCTTCTACCGATATCAGGGCATTGAGGGAAAGTAAGTCTGACGCCTGAAGTTTAGGAATTCCACTGTCCATTAAATATTGTCGCATACGTTCAGCTAAATCAGGGGAAAGTGGGTCATGCGGAATTTCAGGATCATTATATAGGGCCGTATAAAATTCTGCAAAAGCCTGAGCTATTTCCTGGGGGTGTGAGAGAAGTGTATCCCTTCTATTTTTTATTTGGTGAGGGGTGGTCATATGAGATCTCTCTGACAATTTACGTGCTAATAGTGAGTGGGCTTTATTGCCTATGTCGTAATACGTTTGTTTTAGTCTAAGGAGAGCTTTCACTACCTGGCCTAATGCTAGATCACAGAGTGTGGTACGCAAGCAAACAATTTTTTTAAGAAGGGGTAGGGATGGCGAAGTCTGTAGTTGGAGTTCTAAGGTTTTAAGGTCTCTCTCCGCCTGAAGTTTGGATGCCTTCGCATCTTTCTTCATGGCTGAGGATAGTGCTATACACCACCCCCTGAAGACCGCCTTGTGGGCCTCCCAAAGAGTGGAAAGGGAGACATCCGATGTGTCATTTTCAAGAAAATAGTTCTGTAAGGTTGTCTCGAGTTCTAATTTAGATGGGGTGTGTTGAAGAAGGAAGTTATTTAATTGCCAGTGACATGGCTTATGTATAGAAGTACCCATCTCCAAGGACATGGTCACAGGAGCGTGGTCGGACCAAGAGATGGGTAGGATCTGAGTATCCATAGTGGCACGAAGGGTGGCATTGTTCACAAAAAGGTAGTCTATACGAGAGTGCATGCGGTGAGGGGCGGAGTAAAATGTATATTGTCTGTCTCCCGGGCGTAGAGCCCGCCATATATCAAATAAAGCATAACGCCTAGTGAGTTGGCGAAATAGTTGTGAATCCCGTGCAACTCGGGTTTGTGGTTCTGTAGAGTTCATTACATGGCGATCTAAACCCACCGAATGGCATAAATTAAAGTCTCCTCCAATGATCAAATATTCGTTGGGGGATTTAAATATTTGCGCTAATACTCTGGTTAAAAAGTGTATTTGGCGGGTATTAGGAGCATACAATACACAGATAGTGACCCCCTGCTCTTGCCATTGGCCACGTAGGATAATGTAGTGCCCATGCGGGTCTATAAGAGACTCAGTGCATGTGAAAGGGGAGCCTTTTTTAAATAGGATTGCCACTCCAGCTCTTTTGCGGGGATTAAACGCCTGGCAGGCCTGAGGGAAGTATCTGGATGCAAATGTGAAGGCGTCTCCTTTATTGAAATTTGTTTCCTGCAACAGGGCAACGTCCGCCCCAGACTGCCTGAGCTCTCTCATTGCTAGATGCCTCTTTTTATTTGAGTTCAGGCCATGAACATTAAGTGATATTATCTTAACCATAATCGTGGGTGTGTGTGAGCTCAGCGTTACTTAGCTTATCCAGCCGCGAGGGTGTCCAAACATCCAAGGAAGAGGGGGACCCATATACAGGACATATCCAGTTAGCTCTCCAGAGCCGATGAGGAGCCAGAGAAGGAGAAGGGGTGGGGAGGAGAAAAATGAAGAGGAGAGAGGAAGAAAGAAAAAAGATATTAGTTATAAACACAACCAGTAGAAGCAAACATTGCAAAGAGATCCCAAGCAATGCAAATCGCACGGGATCTATTAAGTTCCGGTAAGTCTCCCCGAGCGGGACCCCCAAAAAGGGTCCGGTCCGGGGGGACATAGAGAACCACGTAATCAAACACAACAGTGTTCAAAAAACCTCCTATTAAATAGGAAATAAAACGGGAACTTTGGTTAGGTAAACCTATAGGGGGACTAGTGACCAGAGAAACCACTACTGTAAAGTCTCCAATAAAAAGTGCCTGATAGGTAGCAGGAGTTAACGGGCTTTGGGCCTAAAGAAAAAAGGGGGGGTGCAAATATATCTAATGGGTGGGCCAGGGGAACCCAATGTGGCAGTTAGGGATGAGCCGAACACCCCCCTGTTCGGTTCGCACCAGAACATGCGAACAGGAAAAAAGTTCGTTCGAACATGCGAACACCGTTAAAGTCTATGGGACACGAACATGAATAATCAAAAGTGCTAATTTTAAAGGCTTATATGCAAGTTATTGTCATAAAAAGTGTTTGGGGACCTGGGTCCTGCCCCAGGGGACATGGATCAATGCAAAAAAAAGTTTTAAAAACGGCCGTTTTTTCAGGAGCAGTGATTTTAATAATGCTTAAAGTCAAACAATAAAAGTGTAATATCCCTTTAAATTTCGTACCTGGGGGGTGTCTATAGTATGCCTGTAAAGGGGCGCATGTTTCCTGTGTTTAGAACAGTCTGACAGCAAAATGACATTTTGAAGGAAAAAACTCATTTAAAACTACCCGCGGCTATTGCATTGCCGACAATACACATAGAAGTTCATTGATAAAAACGGCTTGGGAATTCCCCAAAGGGGAACCCCGAACCAAAATTAAAAAAAAAAAATGACGTGGGGGTCCCCCTAAATTCCATACCAGGCCCTTCAGGTCTGGTATGGATATTAAGGGGAACCCCGGCCAAAATTTAAAAAAAAAAATGACGTGGGGTTCCCCCTAAATTCCATACCAGACCCTTCAGGTCTGGTATGGATTTTAAGGGGAACCCCGCGCCAAAAAAAAAAAAAAAACGGCGTGGGGTCCCCCCAAAAATTCATACCAGACCCTTATCCGAGCATGCAACCTGGCAGGCCGCAGGAAAAGAGGGGGGGACGAGAGTGCGGCCCCCCCTCCCTCCTGAACCGTACCAGGCCACATGCCCTCAACATTGGGAGGGTGCTTTGGGGTAGCCCCCCAAAACACCTTGTCCCCATGTTGATGAGGACAAGGGCCTCATCCCCACAACCCTGGCCGGTGGTTGTGGGGGTCTGCGGGCGGGGGGCTTATCGGAATCTGGAAGCCCCCTTTAACAAGGTGACCCCCAGATCCCGGCCCCCCCCCTGTGTGAAATGGTAAGGGGGTACATAAGTACCCCTACCATTTCACGAAAAAAGTGTCAAAAATGTTAAAAATGACGAGACAGTTTTTTACAGGCACACTATAGACACCCCCCAGGTACGAAATTTAAAGGGATATTACACTTTTATTGATTGACTTTAAGCATTATTAAAATCACTGCTCCTGAAAAAACGGCCGTTTTTAAAACTTTTTTTTGCATTGATCCATGTCCCCTGGGGCAGGACCCAGGTCCCCAAACACTTTTTATGACAATAACTTGCATATTAGCCTTTAAAATGAGCACTTTTGATTTCTCCCATAGACTTTTAAAGGGTGTTCCGCGGCATTCGAATTTGCCGCGAACACCCCAAATTGTTCGCTGTTCGGTGAACTTGCGAACAGCCAATGTTCGAGTCGAACATGAGTTCGACTCGAACTCGAAGCTCATCCCTAGTGGCAGTCATCCATTCCTAGGCTTAGTAAACCCTCGAGGAGAGTCCCTGTCCCTGGGGCGTTTCCTTGGAGGTATCTTCTGCCAGACCACTGGTGGTGGCGTTGGTGTTTCCACCAAGTCCCAGTTTTGAAGACGGGGAACAGGGATCTCCAAAGTGTTGCAAAAGTTATCTAGATCCTCCGGGAAGCGTAAGACTGCGGATTTTCCTTGATGGCGGGCTGTTAGACTGAAAGGAAAGCCCCATCGGTAGGTTATGTGGTTTTCCTGTAAAGAAGCTAGTAGAGGCTGGAGGAGTCTACGCTTTTGTAGGGTGATCCAGGAAAGATCTGGGTATAGCTAAATTGGTGCATTTCCATGAACCACCTTCCTGGTGGCTCGGGCTTTTCGCATAATGTCTTCCTTTAAGGGGAAGGAGTGGACTCTGCATATGACATCGCGTGGTCTGGAGGCAGGCCCTTTGGGACGCAGGGCACGGTGGGCACGGTCCATCTCTATAGGTTTATTCAGGGGGTCCCCCAATAAATTGTTGAATAAAGATTGCAAAGTTTCGTGGAGATCCTCCGGGCCCTCCGGCTCTGGTAGACCCCTGATCCGAATGTTGTTTCTACGACCCCTGTTATCTAAATCTTCAATATGGCGCTGCATATTCCGAAGCATTAGATGGTGATCAGCTCCTTGTATTTGAATGCGATGCACAGCAAGTTTGGTCTCCTGAATCTCCTCTTCACCCACCTCTACTCTCTCAGATAGATGTTTAAGGTTGGCATGAATTGTTTGGATTTCCGCCCGACAGGCAGACTTAACTTCCTCAATAAGGAGTTTAAAGTCCTCTTTAGTGGGTATGGCTTGGAGACATGCCTGCCATGTGGCGTTTTGCTGGAGTCTTGGGTCATCACCCATATGTTGCTGAGGATGTTGCAAAAAAGGGGGCTCCCTTCGTGGAGCAGGGGGGGCTCAGATCTTAATGCCTCACAGGGCTGCATGTGGGTGTCTTGCAAATTTCCCCATCCTAATGAAGAAGAGGGAAGAGCTGTTACTAAGCCATCTCTGTGGGTCACATTCGGAGAGCTAGTCACTTGTGCATAGGACAATGCCTTATCTGTGCCCCTTTCTGTTGTTGTGGGGATATTGTGCCGGACCTGTCTTTGTGCCTGAGGCAGGACTGAAGTATAGTGGCGTTCCTGCAGGGGGGTACTTTCCCCAGTTTACTTTGTCAGCGGGAGTCCCGAGGCCTGAGCATATTCCGGCTCCGGTAATGGGGGAAAGTCTCCTGAATTCAGTGAGGGGGAAGGTGACACCGCTCCTCCCATAGAAAGAGCCGGGTCTGAGGCCGTCCGCAGCAACCACGGGTAGGCCTCAGAGCACTGGGTGTAACTGGCTGCTGCGAGGCCTTGTATAGTGTCCCGGGGGTCATGCTGCAGCCCGTCCTGGGGTGCATAGGGTTGTGATGGACTCACCCCTCCCGGGTCCTGAGAGCTCGAACCGCTCCTCTCTCGATCCAGCACCAGCGCACTCTGTGGGTACAGCAGCGGAGGAGAGTTTGGCGGCTGCTGCGGCCTCGCGGAGGAAGCGCATGGCGGCGGCGCCATCTTGGCCATCCCGTCGTCGGAGCCGGAGGGAAGTTTAAAGTACTCCCGGAGGGTCGTAGAGGATGCGGAGGGTGGCACGGATGGTCCCCTGAGTTTAGAAGAGCGGGTTCTCCGATTCCCACCCATATACAGGTGCTTAAAGTCCCCTTAATAGGCCGTTAGGCTGCAGGCAAGTGGAGAGCTACAGGTTCAGGCTTCCATACAGGGCAGCTTCCGGTCACGCCCCCCCTGGCCCCTTCTTAAATCTGAAGCTTGGCCAAAAAAACAAACACAAAAAAACCATTTACTGTATAAAGCTTTAGTGAACTTACTTACATGAAATAAAGTATACTATAGTATTGGGACGCCTGCCTTTACACGCACATTAATGGGGTTGTAAAGGTACATGTTTTTTCACCTTAATGCATTCTATGCATTAGGGTGAAAAAACATCCGACGATTAGCGCCCCCCCCCCAGCCCCCCCCCCCCCCCCGTTTACTTACCTGAGCCCTCGAAAGTCCTGCGTTGTGAACACGCTGGCTTCTCGACCAGGCTTCTCGGCTCATTCATTGGATGATTGATAGCAGCACAGCCATTGGCTCCCGCTGCTGTCAATCAAATCAGTGACGCGGCACGCCGGCGGGGCAGGGCCGAGTGATACAGTCGGCGGCTATAGCCGCCGACTGTATCAATGTATCATGGGAGTGCGCCCGCAAGCTAACCCCCTTGGGAGAGCGCTTCCCAGAACGTGGGGTTAGCTGATGCGGGGAGGAGCCAAGACAGCCGCCGAGGGACCCCAGAAGACGAGGATCGGGGCCACTCTGTGCAAAACAAGCTGCACAGTGGAGGTAAGTATGACATATTTGTTATTTAAAAAAAAAAAAAAAAGGAACCTTCACAACCCCTTTAACTTTAATGACATCCCAGTCTTAGTCCGTAGGTTCAATATTGAGTTGGCTCACTCTTTTCAGCTACAACAGCTTCAACTCTTCTGGGAAGGCTGTCCACAAGGTTTAGGAGTGTATATGGGAATGTTTGACCATTCTTCCAGAAGCACATTTGTGAGGTCAGGCACTGATTTTGGACGAGAAGGCCTGGCTCGCAGTCTCCGCTCTAATTCTTTGCAAAGGTATTATATTGGGTTGAGGTCAGGACTCTGTGCAGGCCAGTCAAGTTCCTCCACCCCAAATTCACTCATCCATGTCTTTATGGACCTTGCTTTGTGCACTGGTCCAAATCAATTGGTGGAGGGGGGGTTATGGGGAGGGGTTGTTTTTCAGGGGTTTGAGCTTGGCCCCTTAGTTCCAGTGAAGGGAACTGTTAAGGCATCAGCATACCAAGACATTTTGGACAATTGCATACTCCCAACATTGTGGATGGCCCCCTTCCTGTTCCAACATGACTGTGCACCAGTGCACAAAGCAAGGTCCATAAAGACTTGGATGAGCAAGTTTGGAGGTAAAGCTGTTATAGCTGCAAAAGGTGGGCCAACTCATTATTGAACCCTATGGACTAAGACTGGGATGCCATAAAAGTTCATGTGCGTGTAAAGGCAGGTGTCCCAATACTTTTTTTGTTCAAAAAAGTTTTTTATTAAACAATTTACATATACAACATAGTCTTTCGTGTTTCTTAAAGGCAATACAATTATCACGTGTGGAAAATTAGAATATAGCTTGGATACAGAACAAATTCCATGAGTGGTCACAATTTAGGCAAAAGGAAAAAACCCTTGCAGAGTACAGATCGTAATACCCTCTAACAGTCCACTTAACAGTTCAAGTGTGAGCAGTGGGTGACACCCCTGAAGGACCTAAGCCATTATTCACATACAGGTGTCTGAGTCCGAAAGCCACCGGTCCCAAATGTTATTGTACTTGGCTGGGCACCCTCTGTTGATATATAAGAATTACTTATAGGGCAAGGTGTCATTTACATCCACCTTCCAGTCATTGAAACTAGGGGGTGATGGCCTCATCCATTGCTTAGCTATAGTTTTCCTGGCTGAAAATAGCGTTTAATGTAGGAATGTCTTTGTGAATCTATCAATGTTCGAATCCGGGAATATCCCCAGTACACCTTGTTTCGGGTCTAGAGTGAGTGGAGAGCCCATAGTGTCGTATAGAAAATCTATGACCTGCTTCCAGAATCCCTGTATAATAGGGCAGGTCCATATGAGCTGGAAGAATGTGCCCACCTCCTGGTGGCACAAGGAGCAGGTGGTAGAGTGACCCCTCTTAAATCTAGCTACTCTAAGGGGGGTAAGGTAAGCACGGTGCAGAATATATATTTGAGAGATTCTATCGGAGAGTTTAGGGGATACGGCTTTACAGGAGTCCAGGGCCTCACTCCATTCCTCATCCTCCAAGTTTCCCACCTCTCTCTCCCAACGTGGTTTAATGCCATAAGCTAACTTGGTGGAAGATGGGGTAATGAGCATATTATAGAAGGTGAAGATTAGTTTTTGAGGGTCTTTGCTTCTAACTACTTGCATGATAGCATTGGGGGCAGGCTGTGGGCACTGGGATTGCATGGCATGGCGTACCTGTAATGCCCCGTACACACGGTCGGATTTTCCGATGGACAATGTCCGATCGGAGCGTGTTGTCGGAAATTCCGACCGTGTGTGGGCTCCATCGGACATTTTCCATCGGATTTTCCGACACACAAAGTTGGAGAGCAGGAGATAAAATTTTCCGACAACAAAATCTGTTGTCGGAAATTCCGATCGTGTGTACACAAATCCGACGGACAAAGTGCCACGCATGCTCAGAATAAATAAAGAGATGAAAGCTATTGGCCACTGCCCCGTTTATAGTCCCGACGTACGTGTTTTACGTCACCGCGTTTAGAACGATCGGATTTTCCGACAACTTTGTGCGACCGTGTGTAGACAAAACAAGTTTGAGCCAACATCCGTCGGAAAAAATCCTAGGATTTTGTTGTCGGAATGTCCGAACAAAGTCCGACCGTGTGTACGCCCTATAAGAATCTAAAAAACATAACGTTTGGGAGCATAAATTCACTGTGAAGGGTATCAAAGTGCTTCAGTTCCCCGTCTTAGAGTAGGTGGTGCAGATAATAAACTCCTCGGGTGCCCCAGATCTCCGGGTCAGGAATCTGCAGGAACTCAGAGAGTAACCCATTGTGCCAAAGAGGGGTGAAGTCATTAAATTGAGGAATCCCTAGGTTATTAGAGGCGATGTCCCATATGCTTCTGTAATGATACAATAGGGTCTTGCTATCTGCTTCAAGTCTGGTACCTCCAGAACCCACTGCAATTGCACATAGAGGGTCTAAGGTCCGTTTTGCCCAATGTGGGGGCACAAGAATGTGCCAAACCTCTCTCTACCTGTCTTATCTATATGGTACAATTGGGATAACTGGGAAGCAAAATAGTAGAGATTAAAATCTGGGAGGGCCGTGCCACCCAGATCAGTGGGATTCTTAAGAATTCGCCAGGCAAGTTTATGTCTATTAGTTCCCCAGACAAATGGTTTGAGAAGAGCCTCGTCACAATACTTTTGACAATATAATGTATGTCCCACGTTGAGCAGGCAGGTGGATCATATGGAAGTCTTCTGTGCAAGGATGCCCTGTCCTCTTCCTGTCTCTTAAATTCCAACACTGCAATGGTTAAAGCAGTATTAAACCAAAAACCAAACATGTAATATATTTCTGGAATACATGTTTTACCTCTTTAAAACTACAGAAAAGTTGTTGAACCTGCCAGAAACCCAGTGAGCTTCTACCTTCTTGACTATACTGATTTGCACAAAAAAAATCAAGCAGTGTTGTTGGCCCTGCCTAAGTTCTCCTCTACCAAACTACAGAACATCTCCCCCCTGTGTTATGGAGATGAGGAGAGAGAGAGAGAGGGAAAACAAAAAACTTGAAAAATTGTAAGATACATTACACAAGCATATTTTTTTATTTTTTGTGTAGTTTATTATAATTTATAAGTTGTTATTTGGACTCCACCCAGAACCTCCAATAGGAATAAAAAAAACCCCAAAAAGACCAATATTTACATGTTTATTCATTTTTGGGGTATTTATTTTTAGGTCATGTTTTTGATAAATTGGAGGATGATGAATAAACAAGAAATAAAACAATAAACCAGTCTTTGGCGCCTACTCCAAAATCAGACAAACATCTGATTTTCGAATTTTGAATTTTGGAATTTCCAAAAGAAAACAAAAAATGAATGAAACAGAAACAAACTAATTTTTCGACAATGCACATGTCTAATCACAATAGAAACGATAGAAGAATTCAATTTCTGTCACAATTTCATGCATACTCACTCCGAATATTTTTAAAAAACATTGGGGTTTACTGAGAGAAAATTACCCCAATATAACCGAATTCCAAGCTCCTTCCTTATCATCATACAGGAAAGGTAGAACTTTAAGAGACAGGTTTGTCAGGTCTGACCAATATACCTTTCCTAGCCGGATTTCTACTTTCTTGGGGTTATACAGGGTCATACCCATGTCTATCATGTATACAATGTAGCTCCATGATAAAAGGCAAATGTATATCCCATCCACAAAGGGTATGATATTAAAATGAAAGGTTATTACACTTGCCAATTGTCATATGTAATATATGCTATAAAATGTCCATGTGGGTTACAAATTAGTTCAGTTGCCTTTAGTGAGACATTTCTTGAAAAAAGGACATTCAATCGCTCAGTTAAAATTTATGGTGCTAGAAGGGATACATAAAAATAGGAGAGGGGGTGATCGGGAGTCAATTTAAAAAAAATGTGAGGTGTATTGGATCAATTTTCTCGATACTATTGCCCCGAAGGGGTTAAACGCAGATTTGGATTTATATTTATCTGAATTTGGTTGGTTTTATAGGTATTTAATAAAATAATGACATGATTTTTTTCTATGTGATTGCTAGATAGTGATTAACGTGTTGGAGGCTTTTGCTGAAATAATGAGAGGGTCTTATATTCTGCTAGCCATTTCCTCACCAGTAATATTAAGATGTATAAGATAAGGATGTAATTTGCATTAATTAACCTGATCACGTAATTGATTCCAAATGTGTAAGGTGAAGGTATGTAAACAGTCATGAGTGCAAAAGAACTTTAGATGTGTTTTTGATCTGATAAAGGGCGTAATCTTGTGAGCCCGAAACAGAAATCATGTATTTCCACATCATGCAAAACTTGTTTGTAATACATGTTTGAACTATTGGTTCAATAAAGAAATTTTAGGTGCAGCAATCCTGTGGACTTTTCTTCTTATATTCGGTCGGTGGGATGACCAGATTGCACTGCATGAATTGAAGACTGGGTGCGGCTTTCCTCTATTTTAAGTATATATATATATATATATATATATATATATATATATATATATATATATATATATATATATATATATATATAATTAATTATATAGTCCAGTCCAATCTTTCAACGCAATTTTCAAAAATCCTTCATCATCATCACCACTTGTGCTCAAAATATGGATGTGCACTCACCAGGGAAGTTTGACCCCTTTTTACTGATTGGTCAAAAAGAGCTTTTTTTTTGTTATTAAAAGCCAAGATTCCTCCTGGAGTGTGCTGCAAGGATTCCTCCAATTTTGATATCACTAATATGTATGATGACCAAGCGGGAGATAGATATAAAGCATCATAGTGCAGTAACTTTATTTAAAATCGGTTGGCAGTTTAAACAAAGTTAGTTACACTCACATGTATGGGTGCCTGAAAACCCTTACCAGCATATACAACATGTAGGGATGAGATGTCACCACCACAACAAGCACAGAGCCAGCGTGCATTTCAAGCCTCGTTCTCAGATCCTGGGCCCAGACATCATGTATTATGATGTCCGTTTCGCTTGAATTTGCTTCTTCAGGAATAAATGAGATTTGACAAAGAACCCAGAAGCTTTGAAATGCATCATCTGATTGGTGAGAGAGCCCCCCTGGCCCCTTTCCTTCCTTTGACACGGGCTGCCAGAGTGGCCACATCATCTCCCTTGGCCTGCTGCATTATTGTCTCCACCCTAGGAGTGGTCATCTTGCTGGTGGGCTCCGGCTTTACTACACACCACACTAAAGCGTGCCTTCCCCGTGGGACATCTCCAGCTGGTCCCAGCAAGCCTTCCGGCTGGTATGTGACCCTTGAGCCTCTTTCCATCACAAGTGCTGGGCCCTTCATTTAGTGTTTGAGGCTGGATGAGACTTGGGCTTTTACCTTTTAATTAGACTGTGCTGTGGTAATTAGACTGTGTTTTTATCTAGACTGTGTGCTTTATCTATGGCCACATGATATATGTTACTTCATGGTTTATATGGAAGCAAGTTTTATTCATTTATTCATCATCCTCCAATTTATCTACTTGTTTCTCATGGATACCCCAACTTTACCAGTGCGGAGTAGATAGCCTTTGTGTTTCTGTTTTGGATATCTCCATTCCTCCATTGGACTGGGTCAATAGAATGCTTGTTACTACCATATATAACTGCTAGCCCATTCTATGGTTGAGCGTCTTGGGTCTGTTTGTTGCATTTTTATCATGTACCAGATCGGGTAGAAGTGTAAGGCTTAGGATGGGTGATGGTAACATGTTGTTGACTGCATTCTTACCATCCCCCCTCCTGCTTCTTCTAAGCCTCAAAGGAAGCCAGACAGGGGTTATTACATGCCATGGCTGCGATGCTTCATATTGTGGTGCAGCAAGAATTATCCCTGCTGTATTGTTCGGCAGGCAATACCACCTGCCAAATGTGACCTATTCAAGTGAATGGGGCTGCGTTGCAACCAGGTGCAATGTATGTGGTTGCGGTGCTGTGGTGCTGTGGTTTGCCTCTATACCACCTGCCCAACACACTCTGAAAATTATCCACCACAGCTTGTTCTTTAGAACAGGCAGGTGGCTAGTGTAGTAGAGAAGGGTGATTTATCAGACCCCTAGGGTTGGGTAGGGTCTTAGATTGATAGAGCGTAGTTTAACTTAAAGGCGAGAATGGCTTGGAAAAACTTATAAACTGATAAACTGATCTAAACACAGTTGAGAATTCAAATCTTTTTTTTTTTTTCTATTAGAATAGCCAGGAATATGAAAAGATGTTTGTTGCTTGCTAAAGATAACACCAATACTTTTTCCTTTGTCCTAGTTTTTTTTTATGACCACAAGTTACATAGATAGCTAGATTAGGAATAAATATACGTCTATCAAGTGAAATATTCCATGAAGCCTGGTGCTGTTCATCCAGAGGAAAGAGGTGTGTTTGATCACTCCGCATGGGTTACACAAGAGACACTGTACCTAGACAATTTTACCAACTTAAATCTTTCCATGGGATTTTGTTATAATAATATTACCGTATTTATCGGCGTATAACACGCACAAGCATATAACACGCACCTTCATTTTAAGAGGGAAAGTTTCAGGGAAAAAAAATATTTTTGTAATAAACAACTTTGAATTAGAATAAGGGTCAGTGCCCATCATTGCAGCCTGATTAGTGACCATCTGCAACCTCCTCATCTCCCATCAATACAGCCTGATCAATGCCTATCTGCAGCCTCAATGCAGCCTGATCAATGCCTATCTGCAGCCTCAATGCAGCCTGATCAATGCCTATCTGCAGCCCATCTCCCATCAATATAGCCTGATTAATGCCAATTTTTAATCTCAATGCTCATCTGCAGCCTCGCCATCTCTCATCAATGCAGCCTGAACAGTGCAGGAAATCACCGAGCCGTCATCTCCTGTTCACTCGGCTCTCAGTCGGCAGTCACACATACAGTCTCGCCTCCGCCATCGGCATTAGACCAGCTTCTGTGATAGACAGAACACTGGTCCAATGCCGCTGGTGGAGGCGGGACTGTGTGTGTGACGTGAGAGCCGAGTAACCGGGAGATGACGGCTCGGTGAATTCTGGCGGCACTTGTTCCCCTCCCTTCCCTCCGAGGTACACTATCAGCATATAACATGTACACGTGATTTGCCCCCTATTTTCAGGCAATAAAAGTGTGTGTTATATGCTGATAAATACGGTATATCTTATTCCTGTTAAATGTCCTTAAAGCGGACCTTCAGTAATTTTTTCCTCTTTCCATCTATTAAACCTTCTGCCCTTGTTGTTTTAACTTTGGATAGTAAAACTTTTTTTTTTCTGCCAGTAAATACCTTATACAGCCCACTGCCTGTTTCTTGTCTGGTAAAAAGCCAAGGCTTATGACATCATGCACAGCTCTCGTAAGAGTTTGCCAGAAAAGGAGGGGGGGTGAGTCATAAGAAGGCAAATGAGAGCTGCAGGGCTGCAGAGCTGGAGGTGTGCCTCTGTGTGTTTGTGTAAATCCAGGAAGTGAACAAGAAGCAGCTTCAGCTGCCCACAGATAAAATGGATGCAGCCAGACTCAGTGGAGGGCAGGGGCGGACTGACCATTCGGTCACTCGGTCGCCGACCGAGGGCCCGACGTCAGGAGGGGCCCAATGAGCGGCTCAGTCAGCAGCGGAAAAAAGCCGCCTGCCGCACCGCATGAAAACCCCATCCTCCTGGATTTTTACAGCTCCCAGCACCGCGGCCAGCCCGCTGCCCGAGCAGACCTCGGCTTAGGCTGAGAGAGGCTCTGTCAGCAGGGAGGGGTGGGGCAGGGAGCTCCACTGATGCTCTGACCCTGCCCTGCCCCGCCCCTCCTCTCCTCATGTAGTCTGAGTCTGAGCGTCTCTCCTGCACTTCTGAGAGCTCCGCTCTGGACCACAAAAATCCCCGCCCCTACAGACGAAAGCTCCGCCCCTATCAACGAAAGCCCCGCCCCATACCGACAAAAGCCCCGCCCCTTACCGAAGAAAGCTCTGCCCCTTACCGGCGAAAGCTCCGCCCCCTACCGACGAAAACTCCGCCCCTGGACCTCTGAGAGCGGGAGGTGAGCCCGAATGGTCAGGTAGGTCCTTCTGCCTACATTATATAAACGGCCTGTAGACCCCTTTTTTTTTTGCTAAACCATCCCTGGAAATGTTGTTTACCCCCCTGTATAGCTGTGCATTGCTGAAAGTTTACATTTTAAAACTGGCTACCTGGTCATCTCCTGTAGTCGCATTTGCAGTCTGGTCATCTCCTGTAGTCGCATTCGCAGTCTGGTTATTTCCTGTTGTAGCATTCGCAGTCTGGTTATTTCCTGTAGTCGCATTCGCAGTCTGGTTATTTCCTGTAGTCGCATTCGCAGTCTCTGGTTATTTCCTGTAGTCGCATTCACAGTCTGGTTATCTCCTATAGTTGCATTCGCAGTCTGGTCATCTCCTATAGTCGCATTCACAGTCTGGTCATCTCCTGTAGTCGCATTCGCAGTCTGGTCATCTCCTGTAGTCGCATTCGCAGTCTGGTCATCTCCTGTAGTCGCATTCGCAGTCTGGTCATCTCCTGGAGTCGCATTCGCAGTCTCTGTTTATCTCCTGTAGTCGCATTCGCAGTCTCTGGTTATTTCCTGTAGTCGCATTCGCAGTCTCTGGTTACTTCCTGTAGTTGCATTCGCAGTCTCTGGTTATCTCCTGTAGTCGCATTCGCAGTCTCTTTATTTCCTGTAGTCGCATTTGCAGTCTGGTTATCTCCTGTAGTCGCATCCCCAGTCTCTGGTTATTTCCTGTAGTCGCATTCGCAGTCTGGTTATTTCCTGTAGTTGCATTCGCAGTCTCTGGTTATTTCCTGTAGTCGCATTTGCAGTCTGGTTATCTCCTGTAGTCACATCCCCAGTCTCTGGTTATCTCCTGTAGTCGCAATCCCAGTCTCTGGTTATCTCCTGTAGTCGCATTCGCAGTCTCTGGTTATCTCCTATAGTTGCATCCCCAGTCTCTGGTTATTTCCTGTAGTCGCATTTGCAGCCTCTGGTTATTTCCTGTAGTCGCATCCCCAGTCTCTGGTTATTTCCTGTAGTCGCATCCCCAGTCTCTGGTTATTTCCTGTAGTCGCATCCCCAGTCTCTGGTTATTTCCTGTAGTCGCATTCGCAGTCTGGTTATTTCCGGTAGTCGCATTTGCAGCCTCTGGTCATCTCCTGTAGTCGCATTTGCAGTCTGGTTATTTCCTGTAGTTGCATTCGCAGTCTGGTTATTTCCAGTAGTCGCATTTGCAGCCTCTGGTTATCTCCTGTAGTCGCATTCGCAGTCTGGTTATCTCCTATAGTCGCATTTGCAGTCTGGTTATCTCCTGTAGTCGCATCCCCAGTCTCTGGTTATTTCCTGTAGTCGCATCCCCAGTCTCTGGTTATTTCCTGTAGTCGCATCCCCAGTCTCTGGTTATTTCCTGTAGTCGCATCCCCAGTCTCTGGTTATTTCCTGTAGTCGCATCCCCAGTCTCTGGTTATTTCCTGTAGTCGCATCCCCAGTCTCTGGTTATTTCCTGTAGTCGCATTTGCAGTCTGGTTATTTCCTGTAGTTGCATCCCCAGTCTCTGGTTATCTCCTGTAGTTGCATTCGCAGTCACTGGTTACTTCCTGTAGTCATTTATGATATCTATGGCTATGCATATTTATTGAATCCATATTGAGCACTATATTTGATTGGCTGTTTGCTTCTGCTTAGGCCTGGCAAACACGCACAATCGCACCTGATGATGACTTCATCATCATGTGCGTGATTGTGATTGTGCGTGTGTGCCAGACCTAAGCAGAAGCAAACAGCCAATCAAATATAGTGCTCAATATGGATTCAATAAATAGTGGGAAGAATGCCCCTTACATTGGTGGTCAGTGAGAAGAATGTTCCTTACATTGGTGGTCAGTGAGAAGAATGTTCCTTACATTGGTGGTCAGTGGGAAGAATGTTCCTTACATTGGTGGTCAGTGGGAAGAATGTTCCTTACATTGGTGGTCAGTGGGAAGAATGTTCCTTACATTGGTGGTCAGTGGGAAGAATGTTCCTTACATTGGTGGTCAGTGAGAAGAATGTTCCTTACATTGGTGGTCAGTGAAAATTATATAAAGTTAATAAAAATAATTAAAAAAAAAATGTAAAGCACCCCCATGATCCCAGCACATGCTCTATATGAAAAGCTTTATGTAGGATGAGCACATGTATGTAAACATGTGTCTATAGACGCAAATGCTGGACACAGGAGCCCACCTGCAAGGTAACCCCCCCCCCCACCCGGGAGAGTGCTTGTCCTAGGGAGTTATCTGATGTGGGGAGGAGCCGCGAGAGCCACCCCCAGATGTCGAGGTTCGGGGCCACTCTGTGCAAAACGAGCTGCACAGTGAAGGTAAGTATGATATGTTTGTTATTTAAAAAAACAAAAAACGAGCCTTTACAATCACTTTAATTTTGGAAAGGTACCAGTTGTTGCACTTTCTTTAATGTAATTCTGTGACGAACGCATGTAGTGTGGGCAGTGCAAAATGTAGGTGGGGATTTGTGTGGGTGTGGCTTGAGTGTGGGTGGGAACACATGAGCGGGGACAGGGGGCCCCAGGATCTCCTATTGCCCGGGGGCCCCATGAGTTGTCAGTCCGCCCCTGGTGGAGGGAGATTTTCTGAAGTATATTTGGCAAGTACAGAATCACAGTATATATAGAATAATATGCAAAGTGGAGGGAAGCTTCAGAATGGCAAAGATGTTTTTATTACAAATTATGTGAGCAGACTGTAGTTCCTCTTTAACCACTTGAACTCCAGAAGTTTTACCCCCCTTTATGACCAGGCCATTTTTTGCGAAACGGCACTGCGTTACTTTAACAGATAAATGCGCGATCGTGTGACACTGTATCCAAAAAACATTTTTGTCCTTTTTCCCACAAACAGAGCTTTCTTTTGGTGGTATTTGATCCCCTCTGTGTTTTTATTTTTTCCGCTATAAACAGAAAAACCCGTCAATTTTGAAAAAATACAATATTTTTTACTTTCTGCTATAAAACATACCTAATAAAAAATGTAAAAAAAAATCAAACTTCTTCATTAATTTAGGCCAATATGTATCCTGCTACATATTATTGGTATACAAAATCCCAATAAACGTATATTGATTGGTTTACACGAAAGTTTTAGCGTCTACAATCTATGGGATATTTTTATTTTATCTATATTTTATTACATTTTTTTTTTACTAAAAATGGCGGTGGACAAATTGGACACTTATGACGCATACACACGACCGGACTTTCCGTCAGAATAGACACCGACGGTCTTTCGGACGGAGTTCCGACAGAGTTCTGCTGAAACGGACTTGCCTACAGATGATCACACCAAAGTCCAATCGTTTAGAACGACGGGACTAGAAAAAAGAAGTCCAATAACTTGTAGCCAATAGCTGCCCTTGCGTCGTTTTTGGTCCGTTGGAATAGCACACAGACGAGCGGTTTTCCCGATAGGAACTGATTCCATCGGAAAGATTTGAAACATGTTCTATTTCCATTATTAGCATCCTGGTTCCGCCGTGACCATCAGTACACTGCAAACATCCATAGTACGGAATGTCTTACTCATGCGTTTACTTTTCTGTAGAAATGTGAGTGTAATGAAAAGGGTTTCACTTTTATCCAATAAATGGTTTTAAGCTTTATTACGCTATTGGAGGCTCTTTTCTCTTTTACATGGTATTATCACCTCACCCGATGAAAAGCCTAGCCCGTTAAGGAGGTCCTTCTGTCTTTGATCCAACGTGCTTCAGCCTGTGTCACCCCTTGGGGGGCCCTACACTAAGCCCATGTGCCGCGCATGAGAATGCAAGGCATATTCATTTGGTGAGTGCGGTTTCACTAGGGGAATCACATTCACTACCGGTGTGGTGAAGGCATAGAGGCATAAGCGATTGAAGATTCATTGCACATTTACCTCATCAGTGGCACTGGGTTTCTTTTCATTTATTGCTCACTACCTGGACTCTAGGAGCTTTTTGGAGTCTGGACTTTTTCGTTTGCTTCACATTATTGATTCACTCATTATTTAACTATATGGGACTCTAATTTATTTATTTGATTGATTCAATTGTTTTATTTAGCCACTTTATCAGTCACCTCATGGTATTAGTTTTATTTATGATGACTGTTTGCTTATGTGGTTTATTCACATTTACAACTAGAGTTAAGGTATATTTAGTTTGTATATTAGCGCCACTATTCCATACATTTATTTTGGAATATTGTGATACTGTTACATATTTTTTAAGTTGGCAGCTTTAATCCTTTATTTTACATCAGCGCAGTGGAGGGTCACCAAGTTTTTTCTTTGTGCGCAATACTTGATCACTCTATATATTATTCTCTATTTCTAGGTCCGTCAGAATTTTAGAAAGAAAAAGTCAGATGAAGCCCGCACACAATCAGAATGTCCGACGGAATGATTCCGTCTGACCTTTTCTGCCGGAAAGTCATAACTGACACTTTTTGGGGACCAGTGACACTGATAACAGTGATCAGTGCAAAAAAATATGCACTGTACTAATCACACTGGCAGGGAAGGGGTTAACATCAGGAGCGATCAAAGGGTTAACTGTGTGCCTAGGTTGGGCTTACTTACTGTGGGGGAGGTGCTTTGACACAGGATCAATCCCTTCCCTTCTGACAGAAGGACAAATTGCCTTGTTTATATAGGCAGATTGTCTTTCTGCCTGTGCCCTGTGTAATCGGCAGGTGGCGGCAGGCACCGAGTCCGCGGTACCTGCCACTGGGCTCCCGCTGTGTATAATCACATTGGGAGTGGGTTACCAGTGGCACGCGCGTGCGTCCCAGACCTGGAGGTGTCAGATCTCGTACTAGGTACTTGATCTGGTGCAGAGCGGCCGCCCTGCTGCAGTATATCTGCGGTGGGTGGTCTTTAAGTGGTTAAAAGCCTCCTTGTTACGGACATGCTGCTGGGTGCCGCCATCTTGGATGTATTGTCAGCAGCCCCAACAGATTCAGAGCTGTCACTCAAGTGCTACTCTTTAGTATTCCTATTCACTGCTTCCCCAGCAGCTACATAAAAGGTTATGTAGAGGGGGGACAGGGGAGGGGCAGAGGAGCTGGGCCAGCATAGAGAGTAAATAGACAGTCCCAGAAGAGAAGAGGGTTAGCTGTGCAAGAAGAGGAGTGACTAGTTACTTTTTCTAGCAAGTTCAAAAGGCGCATTGCAATTGAATAAAAAATAATTTATGGAAAGGAAAAGCACTGCAAGTACTTGATTTTACTGTGCTTTAACCTGCAAATTTTTAATACGGTGACCACGTCTCTTTAATCATTTATTTGATTATCTGTTTGTACTTTAATTTTACAGGTCAAATGTAATAACATTGCATTGTACCTTTAGCCCCATTTCCCGTGGGCCCATTTCCTCTGGTTTCCGAAGTGAATTTAATGTCAGGTTCTAGCATTAATATCTGGCATAAAGCCCAGTAATGTACGTGTTCAGAAATAGTCAGGTGTGTTCAAACCCAGTGACAAAGAGAGACCATAGAAGTGAAAGAAGAGGAAAAACTGGTCTGTAGTTAATTGAAAAACCAAAAGCAGAATCCCAACTAATAAAGAGACTCTTCACAGAAGCAAAGCAGAAGTGAGAAAATCTACTACAGACAAAGGTAAAGGGATACGAGCAAAACAACTAAGGTGCGAAAATTGTGTGTGCTTATACAAAATGTACCACTGAAATATTTTTAAGTGAACCGGTCACCAGAATATGCTTCATATTTCTTTTGAAGTTGAATCAGAGAACCCCCCCCCCCCCCCCCACCAGTGCGAGATTAACCTCTTCAGCCCCGGAAGGTTTACCCCCCTTCATGACCAGGCCACTTTTTGCGATACGGCACTGCGTTATTTTAACTGCCAATTGCGCGGTTGTGTGATGCTGTACCCAAATAAAATTATTGTCCTTTTTTCCCACAAATAGAGCTTTTTTTTGGTGGTATTTGATCACCTGTGCAGTTTTTATGTTTTGTGCTAGAAACAAAAATAAAAAAAAAAAATTGAAAAAAACTATATTTTTTACTTTTTGCTATAAAACATATCCAATAAAAAAATTTAAAAAATCTAATTTCTTCACCAATTTAGGCCAATATGTATTCTGCTACATATTTTTGGTAAAGAAATCCCAATAAGCATATATTGATTGGTTTGCACAAAAGATATAGCGTTTACACACTATTATTTCTTTTCTTTTTTTTTTACTAATAATGGCAGCAATCAGCAACTTATAGTGGGTCTGCGATATTGCAGTGGACAAATCGGACACCTAACTGACACTTTTGACACTTTTTGAGAACCAGTGACATTATTACAGTGATCAGTGCTAAAAATATGCACTGTCACTGCACTAATGACACTGACAGGGAAGGGGTTAACATCAGGGTGGATCAAGGGGTTAAAAGTGTTCCCTGGGAGTGCTTTCTAACTGTGGGGGGGTGCTTTGACTGGGGGAAGACAGAGATCCGTGTCCCTGCTTAAGAGAAACACAAGATCTCCATCTTCCTCTCTCACACAAAGGCGATCTGCGTTGTTTATATAGGCAGACCGCTGTTCTGCCTCTCTCAGGAATGAATGTGGGGTGCCAGTAACATCGGGTCTGCCAGACCCTTTGATTGGCTCCCGCTGTGTCTAATCACAGCAGGAGTGGGTCACCCCAGACCCAGAACTAGAAATCACATATAGGTACATGATTTCACCCAGGAGGGCCATCCTGGCGCAGTATATCTGTGTGGGGTGGTCCGGAAAAGGTCAAAGTATATCTAAACTCAAAAGCAAAAAAAGGAACAGTTAAAAACTGCCTACAGTCATTTGTTACACTACACTTTTTTTGTGAATGAATAGGGGTATTATGTAGCTTATTCTCATTCATATGGGGGGAAAGATCTGGGGGCCAGATTCTTATTAGTTGTTTTTTTCTAAATTTTCTTTCTTTTTCCCCATTTATAAAATAAAAAACCCAATGGTGTTCAAATACCACCAAAAGAAAGCTCTGTTTGTGTGAAAAAAAAAAAAAAAGATATAAATTTAGTTTGGGTACAATGCAATTGGCAGTGAAAAATAACACAGTGCTGAAAAGCAAAAAATGTTGTGGTCATCAAGAGTTAAAACCGTCCTGGAGCTGAAGTGGTTAAGTGAGATTTATCCTCACTTCCTGTCTTGCTGGTTTAACCAGACAGGATGGGACATGAACAGGGATACACAGATATAAAAATCAGATAGGGGTTCTAGGCTTCTGTTCTTTCTTAAGCATTTTACACACTTCTAGTTTTTTTTCGTGCAACTCAGCAGGACTGAACAAAAAAAAAAGCTCAGCCGCTATACTAACTGTGCAATGTTAGTACAGCAATCTCCCCGCTGAGCTATTGTGTTCTAGCAGGGGGACGGCCCCTCCCGCCAGAACACTCCGGTCAGCACTCTGGGAGCCAATCGACTGATCTTTTTTGTCCCCTTTGTCATTCTGCCAGACCAGCTGTAGTACACGCGAATGTCGGTCGGTTTCTACTAACATTGACTTTCTGACATTTGGCCAGTGGCAGCTGGTGCTGGACGATTTTTGGGGGGGCAGAGCTCCCCTGGACTGTCCGATGCCACAGCTTCTGTCTTCACCTGGTTTTCTTTCTGGGTTCTGAATGGCCAAGAAGCCAGAAGCCAATGCTGATTCGCTGACATCGTAGGGTGGGAGGGCTCAGGGAGTAGTGCTCTGCAACAAAACAAAAACTCTTGCGCATAAAAGTGTAAGCCCGACAGCTCAAAGTTCTAGATGGACGGTAGCTTTCAGCCTTGCTGCCCTCAAGGATAGGGATATCCTAACAATCAAACAATCAAACAAAAAACAGAAAAGAGAGGGCGCACCGGCCTTGTGCATTATCCTTAAAAAAGAAGAAGAAGGTGCTACCTTCGAAACGCGTCAGCCAGCAGCGGTCCGCACGTCTTGTCGATAGGTCTGGAGACTGCCTGTGGTGGATTTATCACCACCATCATTAGACCATTATGCGTGATTTTCATCTACCCTTGTGAGTAGTGACTTTTACGTTTTCGTTTTTAATAAACTTTTTTAAGGATAATGCACAAGGCCGGTGCGCCCTCTCTTTTCTGTTTTTTGTTTAGTAGTGCTCTGCACCCAGAGGTCAATATAAAACTGGCCAATTGGGGTCTCGGGATGTGGTCAGTTGCCTGTGAGGGGGTGAGGGACTTGGTAGGATCCTATTGGTCCGGTGCCCCGCACAATGCACGACCATACAGATCGTGCGAGCTGAAAGGCGGCACTGCAGGCTGGGGGGGGGCAGCCTTTGTGGACCGGCTGCCACTGTATTCGGCCCATGCGTACTAGTCTTAATGGAGCCCCAGATTGCCAGGGTTCTAACCCTTTCACCTTCTATCTGAAACTAGGTAAAAAACTAGGGGAAGAACTTCATCATCCCAGCTCGGTTCCCCTTAAGACACTGACTTCATTAGCATTGGATGTGGAAAGTAATTACTTTTTTTTTTATCTGCCCTTTCTTTCAAATCAGATACCTTTCCTTCCTGCATAAAGAGCAAAACTAATATACATGGTGCCCCATCGTACGTGGGAAGACAATCCACATACGCTCAGCGGTATAAATAACTGTGATTCAGCTTAAGCGTTGTGGGTAAGTATAGCCGCATTTGGACAGTTATGATGTGAAGTCTGCAGAGAAAGCTTTAAGACAGAATTTGCAGTCATTTAAAGTCACCTTTGGGGGGGAGTTAGACGTCGAGCAAGACTCCTTATCTATTTTTTTTACTCTGACTTTCACAGCTTACGGTAGAAAACCAGTTTTATAACCAACAGCTACTGTACATCAAAATATTGAAATTCTGTTTTAAATGTCGTTTACCGGAGCAGCAGCTTTGCGCCAGTAATTGCCTTGTCAATCACTCCGCTTCCTACTGCTCGAGAAATAACAGGTTGGAATAAAATGTGGTGTTTTTTTCTCCAGATAGCAATAAAAGTCAGTTATATAAATAGTATGGAACCTCGAATACTGTGCTTCAAGAACAAGAAACACTTATAAAGAACCTGCCAGACCCAACTCTGCATCCTTTCATCCTGAGAGACTGACGCACACACATCAATATGTACAGTATTAGTGTGTGTAGATCTATAGATAGAAGCAAACCCACGTCTGTGTGTGTGTGTGTGTATATACTGTATGTATATGTGTATATAGATACATATAAACATACATACATTCATGTGAAAAAGAAAGCACACCCCATGGAAATTGTTGACTTTTTAAACATATTTGGACAGTCAAACAGTAGATCTTGATTCAAATAGTACCTACAAAAAAATATATACTGTACTTGAACAAATGACATAAAACCGGCATAGTGTATTACATTTCATTATCAAAATAGGGGTCTCCAAACTTCATAAACAAAGAGCCAGTTTATTGTCCTTCTGATGTTGGGAGGGGACTGCAGCCAGTTGGAGTAAAAAATGTTCTGGCATCGGTGAGAGTAAACAATGCCCCATCTTTGGTATTGTGTAGAGAACTAGTACCCCATCATTGGTGTCAGTGGGAGGAATAGTGCCCCATTCTTGGTGTCAGTGGGAGGAATAGTGCCCCAGCGTTGGTGTTAGTGGGGGGAATAGTGCCACAGCATTGATGTTAGTTCAGGGAATAGTGCCCCATCGTTGGTGTCAGTGGGACAAATAGTGCCCCATCCTTGGTGTCAGTGGGAGGAATAGTGCCCCAGCGTTGGTGTTAATGGGGGGAATAGTGCCCCATCGATGGTGTCAGTGGGAGGAATTTTTTTTTTATTATTATTATACAGGATTTATATAGCGCCGACAGTTTACGCAGCGCTTTACAACAACATTAGGGCAGACAGTACAAGTACAATACAATTCAATACAGGAGGAATCAGAGGGCCCTGCTCGTTAGAGCTTACAATCTAGGAGGGAGGGTCAAGTTATACAAAAGGGTAATAGCTGTGGGGGATGAGCTAATGGAGAAAATAATGCAGTTGTTAGATGGAGGCAGGATAGGCTTCTCTGAAGAGGAAAGTCTTCAGGGATCGCCTAAAAGTGGATAAATTTGGAGACAGTCTGACAGATTGGGGTAGGGAATTCCAGAGGATGGGTGAGGCTCGGGAGAAGTCCTGGAGGCGGATATGGGAGGAGGTGATGAGGGAGCTAGAGAGCAGGAGATCTTGGGAGGAACGGAGATGGCGTTTAGGTTGGTATTTTGAGACTAGGTTAGTGATGTAGCTGGGGGCACAGTTGTGGATGGCTTTGTAACTTATTGTTAGTATTTTGAATTTAATTAGTTGGGCGAGTGGTAGCCAATGGAGGGATTGGCAGAGAGGGGTAGCAGACACTGATCGGTTTGAAAGGTGGATGAGTCTGGCAGCAGCATTCATGATGGACTGAAGGGGGGATAGTCTATTTAAAGGTAAGCCAATGAGGAGTGAGTTGCAGTAGTCAAGGTGAGAGATAACCAGGGAGTGAATCAGGAGCTTTGTAGTTTCACTGGTTAGAAAGGGACGTAGTTTAGAGATGTTGCGGAGGTTGAGGCGGCAAGCTTTGGAAAGTGATTGGATGTGGGGCTGAAAGGAGAGTTCAGAATCTAGGATAACACCTAGCACCCTGACATGTGGGGACGGGTGGATGGTTTTGCCATTGCTCTTCACAGAGAAGTCAGAGGAAGAGGCACGTGGGGGAGGAAATATTATAAGCTCGGTTTTGGACAAGTTGAGTTTGAGGAAGTGGTGTGACATCCATACAGATATGTCAGTTAGTAAGTTAGTGATGCGTGAGGAGACTGATGGAGTGAGTTGAGGGGTGGAGAGATAGTTTTGTGTGTCATCAGCATAGAAATGATATTGAAAGCCATGAGAGGCTATCAGCTGACCCAGGGAAGAGGTGTAGATTGAAAATAAAAGAGGTCCAAGAACAGAACCTTGGGGGACCCCGACAGAGAAGGGAAGAGTAGTGGAGGAAGTAGAATTGTAAGTGACACTGAAGGTGCGTTGGGATAGGTAGGATGAGAGCCACTGAAGAGCACAGTCACGGAGACCGATGGAGTGAAGTTTTTTGAGGAGGAGGGGGTGGTCAACCGTGTCAAAGGCAGCTGAAAGATCCAGAAGTAGGAGTACAGAATAGTGTCCGTTGGTTTTTGCAGTTAGTAGGTCATTTGTGAGTTTTAAAAGAGCAGTTTCTGTGGAGTGTTGAGGGCGAAATCCAGATTGAAGGGGATCAAGAAGGTTGTTTTTAATGAGGTGGTCACTCAGTTGGTTGTAAACCAGGCGTTCAAGGAGTTTAGAGGAAAAGGGGAGCAAGGAGATAGGGCATAGGTTGTTAAGATTGGTAGGGTCCAAGGATGGTTTTTTGAGTATGGGAGTGACCAGTGCATGTTTTAGAGCATCGGGGAAGACGCCAGAGGTGAGGGAGAGATTGAAGATGTGGGTTAGAGAGTGTAGGATGGGGTCAGAGGGTGACCGTAGCATTTGAGAGGGAACAGGGTCCATGGGACAGGTAGTTAGGTGGGCGATAGAAAGGAGTTTAGCAACTTCGTCTGGAGTAGTAGATTTGAATAGAGGTAGTGTCAGTTGTATCTGTTGACATGGGGTCTTAGCTGGGGGAGATACCTGTAGAGTGGAGATTTCATCACGGATTGTATCAATCTTGTTTTTGAAGTGATTAGCGATTTCCTGGGCAGTGAGTAAATCAGTGGGGGGAGGCGGTGGAGGACAAAGTAGAGAGTTGAAGGTAGAGAAGAGTTTACGGGGATTGGATGAGAAGGTATTAATAAGAGTTGTAAAATAGGTTTGCTTGGCAGTGTGGAGGAAAGAATAGTATTTTTGGAGGGCAGATTTGTATTGGTTGAAGTCTTTGAGAGACTTGGTCTTGTGCCACAGACGCTCAAGAGCGCGACTACGTTTTTTGAGAATTTTAGTGTCATCTGTTTGCCAGGGTTGTAGGGGTCGAGGCCTGATTCTGCGTGTAGTGAGGGGAGCGAGCTTGTCCAGGGTGGAGGACAGAGATTTATTGTAGATGGATATGGCTTGGTTGGGGCAGGAATAGTGCCCCATCCTTGGTGTCAGTGGGAGGAATAGTGCCCCATCCTTGGTGTCAGTGGGAGGAATAGTGCCCCAGCGTTGGTGTTAGTGGGGGGAATAGTGCCCCAGCATTGCTGTTAGTGGGGGGAATAGTGCCCCATCGTTGGTGTCAGTGGGAGGAATAGTGCCCCATCCTTGGTGCCAGTGGGAGGAATAGTGACCCAGCATTGGTGTTAGTAGGGTGAATAGTGCCCCAACATTGATGTCAGTTGACGGTACAGTTCTTTATCGTTGGTGTTAGTGGAAAGAATAGATGCCCATTGTTGGTGTCAGTGGGAGGAATAGTGCTTCATCGTTAGTGCTAGTGGGAGGAAAAGTACCCTAACATTGATGTCAGTTGAAGGAATAGTGCTCCATCTTTGGTGTTAGTGGGGGGAATAGTGCCCCAACATTGATGTCAGTTGAAGGTATAGTTCTTCATCGTTGGAGTTAGCGGGAAGAATAGTTTCCCATTGTTGGTGTTAGTGGGAGGAAAAGTACCCTAACATTGATGTCAGTTGAAGAAATAGTGCTCCATCTTCATTGTTAGTGGGAGGAATAGTACCCCATTATTGGTGTTAGTGGGAGGAATAGTGCCCCACCCATTATTGGAGCACAGGTGTGTCAGGAGGAGGCTGTCTCTCTGGAGCTGCTGCAGATCTGTGTGAGAGGGGACTAGTGAGGAAATCTATCCCAGCTCTCCTGGCCCCTTTCTGGGGAAGCCATGGAGGCCAGCAGGGCCTCTCCTGCTGGAAGCTCACAGCCATCTCCTGGGCCATCAGGTAACATACCTGCCCCTATACAACCCATGGTTGGTGATCTCTCTGCCCCTGGTGAAGATGAAGGTTCCGGGGCCATCCGGGAGCGAGTGGTGGCCGGGATTAAGGTCCTGAATAGGGAAAGAGACAAGCTCTACAAGCTCAGAGCGGAGCTGAAGCGCCTGAGAAGGCAACGTGAGGGCTTGCATAGCCAGAAACGTGGATCCATGGATCCGGAGATCCAACTGGCCAAGGTCCGGGTGGAACACCAGGAGACCATTGTGGCCATGATGGAAGGCAGAGATGGGCCATTTAAAGAAAAGTTTTGTAACGATAAAAGATTTGCGAGGATGACAAAGATGGAGGTGGAGGAGGAGACCCCCAGTTCTGACCCCCTGCCCCCTCAGGGAGAGGTAAGCAGCCCCATGCCTTCCCAGGACTCAGGAGGCATGCTCAGGGCCATCCAGGTAATGGAGTCTCCTATGCGGGGGGATCAGCTGGCATTTAATGATGAGGACATTACAGACAATGTGCCTGACAAGGTAAAGCCTGTCAAGTCCCATATTGTGGATAAAACAATTTTTGTGCCATTCAACACTGTGACTGATACAGACAATGTGCCCAGTGAGAGTCAGGCTGCTAGTCCTATCTGTAGTAATGCTGTGCCTGCTGATGCTGCAGTACAGCAAAGTTTGCTTTTAAAAAATGACATTCCTGCAGATGAACTACAAGATTCAGCAGAGCCTATTAACCCCCCTTTGGCTGAAGCTGTTTGCCCCACAGCTGCTGAGGACTCTACAGCACAGCTTCAGGAGACAGCTGATATTGCAGCAGAAACTGTGATTATTCCTGATGGGAATGTGAAGTTTTGTGTGACTGATAAAAATCATCCCAGTACCAGTGTGATGAACAATGGTCCCAGTTCAAGTGTGATGGACAGTCCTACCAACTCCGTTCAAGCAGTGAATAATAATAGTAATGTACAGACTGCTACGACTTCAGTGTGGGGCCTTGGCCCTGAAAAACTTACCTTTGCTCAGGTGGTACGCTCTGCTCCTGGTAGCTCTGCCCCCAAGCGGGGTTTTCCCCTACAGGCTACCACTTTGAGCACCCCAGGATCTGGTCTTGGGTCTCTGGCTTCTGCTGGGGGTCCCAGACGTAATGTTGTTATTCTGAAATGGGAAGGTGGTGCGATCCCTCCAGCACGGCGTGCAGTGGTGGACATGATTTTAGAGATGGGTTTTGGGGCAAATGATCTGTATGCCTTTATACATGTAGCTGGGAGCCGGGATTATACAGTTAGCTTCACCAGGCCAGAGGGTCTTGACCTGTTCTGGGAGAGATATGAGGCTCGTTGCAGGTCAAGACCTGAATGGGAAGGTCTGGCCCCAGTTGCAGTTTCTCAGAGGTCTACAGTAAAAAAAATCACAATTATCCTCACTAATGAGAGTGTCCCTGCCCGGGATCTAGAGGTTTGGTTAAGGAACTATGGGGAGGTTTTGACCAAGCCCAATAAAATCCTTGATGAGCGTAACATCTGGACTGGGGGTTGGTCAGTTACAGTCAGGTTGGCCAGGGATGGGAATGTTGTCCGTCACCTGCCCTCCTCAGCTTTTATAGGGAGGGATAGGATGACTGTTTTTTACCCTGGTCAGCCGAAGCTGTGTCACCGCTGTGGAGAAAAGGGGCATTTGAGTTCCTCCTGTTCAGCCTTGATATGTTCAGTGTGTCGAGGTCAGGGTCATATGGCTAAGGACTGCACCGAAATGATCAGGTGCAACCTGTGCCTGCGCCTTGGCCACCCCTACAGCAGATGTCCTGAAGCCTGGCACAATATGGAGAAGGAGGTAATTGATGACATGTCAAGGCTGGACAGGATGGAGGGTGAGGCCCCTGGTGTACCATCCTCCTCTGCGGTGACTGACTCCCCTGGTCCTGCTCAGGATCCCTCTCCAGTTCCTGTGGCCACCCCTCATGTGTCTGTAAGTATTCCTTCTGTATCTGTATCTGTCTCCCCCCAGCCTACTGTACCCTCTCCTCTTGTGTCAGAACCTTCCAAGTCTGTGCCCCCTGAGTCAGTTACCCCCCAGGAGTCTACCCCTCCTAAGTCTGATTCAAAGGGAGCACCCCCCCCTCACCAGCAGTGGTAGTGGGTACTAAAAAGGTTGCTTCTTCCTCTGTAAAGAAGTCTTCTGTAAAGACTTCACAGAAAAAAGTAAGAGATGAGGGCATCTCTGAAGCTGACCTGCAGTACCTGGAGGAGAGAAGGAAGGTTGGGAAGCGGAAGAAGCAGGTGGTGAGGACGGAACAGGCTCCAGTGCCTGTCTCCAACCGGTATAGGTCCTCTAATTGGGATATCTCTTCATCTGGAGCTTCTTCGGAGCGAAGTTCTGATTCCGAAATGGAGTTTGAGGCGGCCACAAGAAAGAGAGAGGCTTCTGGTGATGAGCAGCAGAGGGGAGCTAAGAAGCAAACCACCCAATAACCCAAATGGCGGTTCCCCCTCCGTTAAAAGTGGTGACAATAAATGTCGCCAGCATTAAGTCAGTAAGAGCTCGTTCTATGGCCTTCTTTTTGTTCAGCCAATTAGATGCTGAAATTTTATTTTTGCAAGAGACTAGGCTCACCTCCTTGGCAGATATTCATATGGCCAAGAGAGAGTGGAGGTATGGTCCATCTTACTGGTCTCTTGCGGCCGAGCCTTACGGCGGTGTGGCGGTGTTGTTTAAAACCGGCATGGTAACTGTCCGGCGGGTTATTGAGGTGGAGATTGGGAGATGTATGGTCTTAGACGTCCTTGTGGGAGGGCAGGACCTGCGCCTAATTAATGTTTATGGACCGCACACAAAGTGGGACAGGAAATGCCTTTTTACAAGGATCAAGCCATTTCTTTTTACATCCCGGCAAGTGGTCTTTGGAGGTGACTTTAATACAGTAACTAGGCCCAAGGACAGGAAGGACTTCAAGGACAGGCTGGGATATGATAGCGTTTTTTTAAATAGTATGGTTAGGGATGCTGGTCTTGTGGATGTGCACATTAAGCACCTCCCGGATGACACTGGGTTCACCTTTCATCGAGGTAATAGTCAGAGTAGAATAGATAGGTTTTTTTTTAAGGAGACCTCTGCTTTCTCACCCCCAGTGGTGCAGGCAGTAGAGTTCTCTGATCACTGTATGCTATCTGTGGTCCTGAATGCTTCAGACGCCCCTCAGAGGGGCAAGGGCATCTGGAGATTGAATTCGACTCTACTCAAGGAAGAACATGTTAGACAATCCTTTGAGGAATTCTTTCAGGCACAGGTGACCATCCTGGACTTTTGTAGCAGCAAGGCTGAGTGGTGGGAGCTGACCAAAAAGAGGATTGCTGGATTCTTCAGGGGCCTAGCCAATAGAAAGCAGTTTAATAAATACATGACCTACCAACGTTTACGGAGGAAGCTGGATATTCTTGTCTCGAGAGGAGGAGATCCTGGGGCAATCTCCGAAGTGAAACTCCTTCTCAGGAAGTGTCAATATGACCGGCATGCCTCTTTGGTTCTGGAGAGGGACTATGGGAAGTACCACTCGCCTGACCCTTACCAGAACTGCAAACAAGGTGTAGCTGTTAAAACGGTCGTTGGCCTTAAGGACAGTACAGGTTCCTTGACAAAGTCCAGGTCAGGGATTCTGGAGGTCGTGAGGTCCTTTTATGCTGACCTTCTTGGGAGGAAAGAGCTTGACCGTGACAAGATGGAAAGCTTTTTGGACTCTACTCCAGGTCTAAATGATGAAGATGTCCCATTGATGAATTTGACAGAGGAGATCACAGTTGAAGAGGTGATAAGGGCAATTGAACAGCTTGCCATCAAAAAGTCACCTGGACCGGATGGCTTGACGGCTGAGTTTTACAAAGCTTTTAAGTCTATTCTGGCCCCACATTTGGTAGAGGTTTTTAACAGTTGCCTTGCTGAGGGGGTACTTCCCTCTTCCATGAGGCACTCAGCTGTGATTCTTCTTTCAAAGGGTAAAGATCCTTCGATGATTGAGAATTGGCGCCCCATCAGCCTTCTTAATGTCGATAGAAAGATACTGGCAAAGATCATTTTCTGGCGCCTATCGTCAGTAGCAGAGTCTTTGCTTTCTCGCCATCAGCACTGTTCGGTCCAGGGTAGGTGCACCTTCACAGCAGTTTTAGCTGTCCGGGAGGCCTTGGAGCGGTGCAGGGCTGCAGGCTGGGGAAAGTATTTGCTGACATTGGATCAGGCAAAGGCTTTTGATCGTGTTAACCATGAGTACCTGTGGTTGCTCCTTAGTAAGTACGGTCTGCCGGGTGGTTTTGTCGATTGGTTAAAAGTCTTGTATGAGGGGGCAGAGAGCTTTCCTCTTGTTAATGGTTGGGTTGGGCAGTCCTTTGAGGTTGGCTCCGGGGTGCGCCAGGGTTGTCCCCTGAGTCCCCTGCTCTATGTGTTTGCAATCGACCCCTTCATCAGGAGGCTAGAGAGCGGCATGTTGTGTGGGGTGCCAGTGGGGCTTCCGGGTGAGCCGCCTTTGAGGGTTGTTGCCTATGCGGACGATGTGTCGGTGATTGTCACTGGGGCGGATGAAGCAGAGGAGGTGGTCTCTCTGACATCACGGTATTCTGAAGCATCAGGCTCCAAGATCAATCAGGAAAAGAGTGAAGTTTTCTGGATGGGAAAGGAAGGTGAGGGGTTTGATCTCCCGGACACCTTTCCAGTGCCCCAGGAAAGAATTGAGATTTTAGGCATTGAATTTGGACCTGGCGATTATGGCCTAAAAAACTGGGAAGGCAGACTGGAAATTGCCAATACTAAGGTGGTCAGCTGGAAGAGATGGAAGTTATCTATGAGGGAAAGGGTTGATCTGATTAAGACTTACCTGATTCCGATCTTCTTGTATGTCAGCTTTGTCTGCATCTTGCCAGTGTCTCTCTATGCTAGGGTCAGTAGTGTGTTCTTCCAGATGTTGTGGGGGAACAGACTGAACCCCATCAAGAGGAATGTCACCTATCTATCCAGGAGGGAGGGTGGCTTAGGTATGGTCAACCCAGTTCTTTTCTTTTCACTGCTTTTTCTCAAGTTTAATATTGGTAATATGCTTGCAGTGGAACCTCCTGGATGGGCAGGCATATTTAGATCTTGGTTTAGGCCTTTTCTACGACTTTGGGAAGAAGGTGGCCAAGTGAAGAATCTCAGGGGTCATCGTGGTCAGCTACCAGCCTATGTCGCTCCGTGCCTGAAGTTACTACGGCAGTGGTGATTGTCGGCTGAAGATCTCAGATCGGTTCCGAGGAAAGTCCTTATGAGTCGAGTCTTGAGCGAAGTCTTTCATGACCCACTGGCCTTAAGGGATTGCCCAGGCCCAGTTTTGAGGGCAGGGTTAAGACTTATTAATTTGGACAGAGTACCCCCTAAATTCAGGGATCTGGCCTGGTTGTGCTTCCATGGGAGACTCTATGTTAGGGGCAATTTGAAATTCCGCAGTGGGGTGGATCGTAGCTGTCCTCGGGAGGAGTGTGCAGGTGAGGAGGAGACTATGGACCATTTTCTGCTTCATTGCCCTTTTAACATAGAGGTGTACAAACAGGTGGGACGGGCCCTCGGTGTCCCTTTCCTCTCCAGGCTGGGTTATGCCGAGTGGGTGTATGGAGCATTCAATACTGGTGGGGTTTTTTGTTTAGATACACTTTTTCTAGTTAGCCTAGTAGTCCGTTATTTCACTTGGAACGCACGGTGTCAGGTCTGCATTCGGCGTAAAATCCTTCCTGTTCAGGTGGTGGTGTATGACATTCTGCATGAGGTGGAGAAGATTCGGGTGCTCGAGAGAGACAAGCGGAGTCAGGGGGCTTGGTTGAAGGCGTGGAGGGGTTTCAGGCCTCCCTGACTGCCAGGAGTCTCTTTCCCGGGTGTGGCTGTCTGTCTCTTATCACCCTAGATTATTTTTTTTTTTTTGGATTAATTTTTGATAAATGGCTGCGTACATAGGTGATGGGTTGTGCCTCTTAGGCCCTCTCTGCTGCTTTATGTAAATAATTTTGGTAGTGGATTATGTATATATTGTATATATTCTGAACATGGATGTGTATTCCTTGGATTTCTGTTGAAGTTTTGTACTATGGTTTTGTTTTTTACTTTTGTATAAAATTGGTTGCTTGATTCTTTTAATAAAAGATCAATAGTGTCCCAGCGATGGTGTTAGTGGGGGGAATAGTGCCCCAACATTGATGTCAGTTGAAGGTATAGTTCTTCATCGTTGGTATTAGTGGGAAGAATAGTTTCCCATTGTTGGTGTTAGTGGGAGGAATAGTACCCTAGCATTGATGTCAGTTGAAGAAATAGTGCTCCATCTTCGGTGTTAGTGGGAGGAATAGTGCCCCATTGTTGGTGTTAGTGGGAAGAATAGTACCCCATTTTTGGTGTCTGAGGGCAACAATTACGTCCCATTGTTGGAGTCAGTGGGAGGAATAGTGCCCCAAGTTCCAGATAATGGCAAGCCCAGGGGCGCAGTTTGGAAATCACTTATCTACAGTAAGTAAAATTCAGATCTGAATGAGGTGCATAGAGAGGAGCTTACTGTCATCATTGACGCACATAAACATGCGTGTAATTTGATTTCAGTGTCCATAAAAAATGAATATTCTAGCCAAAAGAATCAGTTTACACATTTATGCTTCTTATGCCGTGTACACACGACCGGACTTTTTGACCGAACTGGTCCGACGGAACGAGTCCGTCGGACAATTCGATCATGTGTGGGCTTCATTGGACCTTTTCTGTCAAAATCTGTCAGACTGTAGAAATAGAACATGTTTCAAATCTTTCCGACGGACTTGAGTCCGATCGAAAAATCCGTTCGTCTGTATGCTAGTCTGACGGACAAAAAAGCTATAGGGCAGCTATTGGCTACTGGCTATAAACTTCCTTATTCTAGTCCGGTCGTACGTCATCACGTTCGAATCAGTCGGACTTTGGTGTGATCGTGTGTAGGCAAGTCCGTTTCACTGGAACTCCATCGGAACTCCGAGGAAAGTCCTTTGGAGTTCAGTCTGACGAAAAGTCCGGTCGTGTGTACACGGCATAAGTGCCATACACCTGTAAGCACGCATTATTGTTTGCCAAAACAAGCATTTTTGCCAGTAGCTGGCAGAAAAATCCAGCGTAGATAGGAGTATTTTAATACACCTGTGTGCAGCAAAGCCTAAGCGGGGATTTCCTTCACGTTGAAAAGCGATCTTCTCACTGTTGAGTCTACAGGGCAGGAATTGAAGAGGAATCTCACTAATGAAATGCAGATGGCAAAAAAGGCATACTCCAGAGTTTCTCAGTCCTTTTACAGTCAAGGCACCCTATAAATAATCATAATCTTGAGGCACTCTATTCAAACTACTTGCTGAGTGCCCTATAGCAGTTTTACTTGCTACAGGGCGGCAGCTGTGCGGCGGATCATGTATAAATACGTGATTACACACTTCCGGGTAAGGGGCGCAAATGTGCGCTGCCAATGGCTCGCTCCTGCTATGATTACAAACAGTGGAAGCCGATCGGCGGTTACTCGATGTCCGCTGGCACACGCCAATGGTCAGGCAGAGACACAGAACTGCCATCTGTGATGTAAACAAGGCAGATCGCTGTTCTGACGGGGGGGGGATGAAATTTGGAATAAATTCCATCTCTTCTAGTAAAAGCACCTCACACAGTTCACAAACACTGGTTAGGCACACAGTTAACCCTTTGATCGCCCCCGATGTCAACCCCTTCCCAGCCAGTGCCATTAGTACAGTGACAGTGCATATTTTTAGCACTGATCACTGTATTTGTGTCACTGGTTCCCAAAAAGTGTCAAAAGGATCAGTTAGTGTCAGAATGTCCCCTGCAATATGGCAGTACGGCTATAAGTCGCTGATCGCCACCATTAGTAGTAAAAAAAGAAATATACAAATAAAAATAAATAAAAATATCCCATAGTTTGTTGTCACTATGTTTGTGCAAACCAATTAATATACGCTTATTGGGATTTTTTTTTTTTTTACCAAAAAAATGTAGCGGAAAACATAGTGGCCTAACTTGATGAAGAAAGTAAAAAATCTAGTCAATGATTTTTTTTCACAATTGTCGGTCTTTTTTTGTTTATAGCACAAAAAAATAACAAAACGCAGAGGAAATCAAATGCCAGCAAGAAAGCTCTATATGTGGGAAGAAAAGGGACATAAATTTTATTTGGGTACAGTCGTGCACGACTGCATAATTATCAGTCAAAATAGCACAGTGCCGTATCACAAAAAATGGCCTGGTCATGAAAGAGGGTAAATCTTCCAGAGGTCAGGTAGTTAAAATGTAAAAAAACGAAATGAATAGTTTTACATAATGCAGCAGCTTCCACACAAGTAGGACACCCAACATTAGAGGTGATTTATTTTTACAAAGCAAATATACCTTTGCACACTGGTACTGGCTATTATTCCAGCCTTTCTCTTCTCCCTCAGTTTCTTTCTCATGCAGCTAATGTGACCCCAGTGGGACGCTGCGCACAGGGCAAGACTTAGGGTGGTCTTTAGTCACTTTCAGGCCCTGCCCTTCTATACATATGCACAGCTCTATAAAACAGAATTAGAAAAGGACAAGGTGCGCCAGACTCAGTGCAGTATTAAAGAACTTCTGTTTAATTGGACAAGACAAAACAGCCAAATGGCTACTCACAAAAGTAGATAATATATAAGCATATAAGTGGGGTATACTGTACTGGTATTCGTCCTGGGTCCACGATTAATAAAAGCAAAAAAAACTGATAAAATGATAATTACCTTATTTATTGGCGTATAACACGCGCCGGCGTATAACACGCTCCCCAATTTCAGGAGGGAATTTAAAGGAAAAAAACTTTTAGGAGGAAAGTTTAAGGAAAAAAACTTACATTTAAATGCTCATCAATGCAGCCTTATCAGTGTCCATCTGCAGCCTTGTCAGTGTCAGTGCAGCCTTGTCAGTGTCATTGCAGCCTTGTCAGTGCAGCCTTGTCAGTGTCATTGCAGCCTTGTCAGTGCAGCCTTGTCAGTGTCAGTGTAGCCTTGTCAGTGTCAGTATAGCCTTGTCAGTGTAGCCTTGTCAGTGTAGCCTTGTCAGTGTCAGTGTAGCCTTGTCAGTGTCAGTATAGCCTTGTCAGTGTAGCCTTGTCAGTGCAGCCTTGTCAGTGTCAGTGTAGCCTTGTCAGTGTCAGTATAGCCTTGTCAGTGTAGCCTTGTCAGTGTCAGTATAGCCTTGTCAGTGGTCAGTGTCATTGCAGCCTTGTCAGTGTCATTGCAGCCTTGTCAGTGTCAGTGTAGCCTTGTCAGTGTCATTGCAGCCTTGTCAGTGTCATTGCAGCCTTGTCAGTGTCAGTGTAGCCTTGTCAGTGTCAGTGCAGCCTTGTCAGTGTAGCCTTGTCAGTGTCATTGCAGCCTTGTCAGTGTCAGTGTAGCCTTGTCAGTGTCAGTGCAGCCTTGTCAGTGTCATTGCAGCCTTGTCAGTGCAGCCTTGTCAGTGTCAGTGCAGCCTTGTCAGTGTAGCCTTGTCAGTGTCATTGCAGCCTTGTCAGTGTCAGTGTAGCCTTGTCAGTGTAGCCTTGTCAGTGTCATTGCAGCCTTGTCAGTGCAGCCTTGTCAGTGTAGCCTTGTCAGTGTCATTGCAGCCTTGTCAGTGTCAGTGTAGCCTTGTCAGTGCAGCCTTGTCAGTGTCATTGCAGCCTTGTCAGTGCAGCCTTGTCAGTGTAGCCTTGTCAATGTCAGTATAGCCTTGTCAGTGTAGCCTTGTCAGTGTCATCGCAGCCTTGTCAGTGTCAGTGTAGCCTTGCTCCAGTGTCATTTGCAGACTTTCAGTGTAGCCTTGCTCCAGTGTCATTGCTGACTTGTCATTGCAGCCTTTCAACTAAACAATGGCGCCGCCGAGATACAGAGTCGGCTTTCGGCGGCTTTCGGCCGCTCTCGGCGGCTTTCGGCGGCTTTTGACCGATCTCGGCGGCTTTCGGCGGCTCTCAACCGCTCTCAGCGTTTTTTTTGAACGGACGGGGCCCCCTATTGGCCGTGGGCTTGAGCCCCATCAAGCCCAATGGAAAGTCCGGCCCTGGCTGCGCAGGTACCCAATGGGCTCCTTAGGGCAGTGCTGGCTGGCTGGCATGATGCCCAAGGTTGTAATACTGCACAAAAAACACCTGTGGCCTTGTGTAACACAGAAAAGGTAGGCCTAATCCACCTGCCGGCTTGTTGATCATTTTAAGCATTTTGCCATGCCATCCCTGAGGAATCCAGATAGCAACCCTATTGAAAGACTGCCTTACTTTATGCAAAATTAAAAAAAAAAAAAGTTTTGGATCTAGATATACTTTTAAATATGAGAATTATCTGTGGAAAAAAAAAAGGTTTTCACCCACAAGCTATAAGCTATAAGAGCAGATGGAGCGTGCTATGAATGGCTTTATGAGTCCATCTCATCAGAGAAATATAGAGGCAAGTTCGATGGCAAAGTTTCACCGTACAGCTGCCCATTGTCATTCTGAGAGTAGCACTGAAAGAATACTTTACTCTGATGGTCATAGATCTCTCCACATCAGCCGCTGACAATGAAAAGCATGTGAAAGTAAAAATAACACAAGGTAGGGGTCAAGTGGATGGTACAATGAGCAGCTCGATTTCACTACAATGCAAGAATAGCTGTCTAAAATGAAACATTTTCCATTTTCTCATCTCTCTCCTTGGCAGATCACTTTCTTTTTCAGTGGGGATTGGGCATTGTGCTGGAATTCTAGTGTTCACATTACTGTTAAAGTAGACCACCTTATTCCTCCAACCCACAAAAAAGCCAGATGCATGCATCGCTGCATGCTGATCTAAAATATCTTAAAATCCACATGTAAAAAGATATTTATGTTTATAATTACTGTATTTTTTCCACTTCTACTTTTTCACCCCAGATCTCATATTTAAGAGGTCCTGTCATGCTTTTTTTATTACAAGGGATGTTTACATTCCTTGTAATAGGAATAAAAGTGACAATTTTTTTTTTTGAAACAGTGTAAAAATAAAAAATAAAAGGTAAAATAAAAAAAAAAATTTAAACGCGCCCTGTCCCGCTTGCATGCAGAAACGAACGCATACGTGAGTAGCGCCCGCATATGAAAACGGTGTTCAAACCACACATGTGAGGTATTGCCGTGATCGGTAGAGCGACAGCAATAATTCTAGCCCTAGACCTCCTCTGTAACTTAAAACATGCAACCTGTAGAATTTTTTAAATGTTGCCTATGGAGATTTTTCAGGGTAAAAGTTTGTCGCCATTCCACGAGCGGGCGCAATTTTGAAGCGTGACATGTTGGGTATCAATTTACTCGGCATAACAATATCTTTCACAATCTAAAAAAATTGGGCTAACTTTACTGTTGTCTTATTTTTTAATTTAAAAAGGTGTATTTTTTTCCAAAAAAAGTGTGCTTGTAAGACCGCTGCGCAAATACTGTGTGACAGAAAGTATTGTAATGACCACCATTTTATTCTCTAGGGTGTTAGAAAAAAAAATGTATAATGTTTGGGGGTTCTAAGTAATTTTCTAGTAAAAAAAAACAGTTTTTAACTTGTAAACAACAAATCTTAGAAAGAGGCTGGGTCCTTAAGAGCCCTTTCACACTGGGGCGGGGGGCGGCGTCGGCGGTAAAACGCCGCTATTATTAGCGGCGTTTTACCGTCGGTATGCGGCCGCTAGCGGGGCGGTTTTACCCCCCGCTAGCGGCCGAGAAAGGGTTAAATACCACCGCAAAGCGCCTCTGCAGAGGCGCTTTGCCGGCGGTATAGCCTCGCCATCCCATTGATTTCAATGGGCAGGAGCGGTAAAGGAGCGGTATACACACCGCTCCTTCACCGCTCCGAAGATGCTGCTGGCAGGACTTGTTTTACCATCCTGCCAGCGCATCGCTCCAGTCTGAAAGCCCTCGGGGCTTTCACACTGGATACACAGCAGCGGCACTTTCGGGTCGGTTTGCAGGCGCTATTATTAGCGCAATAGCGCCTGAAAACCGCCCCAGTGTGAAAGGGCTCTTAGTGGTTAAACATGTAACCTGTAAAAAATTTGAAAGCGTCACCTATGGAGATTTATAAGTACTGAAGTTTGGCGGCATTCTACAAGTGTGCGAAATTTTTAAGTGTGACATGTTAAGTATCTATTTACTCAGCGTAACATCATCTTTCACATTATACAAAAAAATCCAGCTAACGTTAGTGGTTTTTTTATTTGTATTCTTGAAACAGTATTTTCCCCCCCCAAAAAAAACGCATTTAAAAAATTGCTGCAAAATACCATGTGACATAAAGGGTGCCTGCTAAAACAATATATATAATGTTTGAGGTTCTGAGTAATTTTCTAGCAAAAAAATTATGATTTTTACATGTAGGAGAGAAGTGTCAGAATTGGCCTGGGTGGCAAGGGGTTAATTACCATAAGTAAGTAATATACAAATAATGATTATATATTGTTTTTAAGGTAATTGACTATATTTTCAAAATCTGTACTCAAGCAGGTGGCTTAACGGACAAATTACTGAAGTTGGAAGTTATAACTTCCAACCAGTAATTTCACAGTAAATAGATAAATAATAAAAAATTATTATGTTATAACATATAGCATATAAATATATGATTTAGCTTGAATATAACAGTACCTTTTTAACAGAATCAGTTTCTTGCTCTTAACTGTGTGAGAAAAACATGGGATTAGTGGTAAATCTTATACACATAAACACATGTTTTTCCTTGTAGATAAGAGGGCTGGGCTGGAAAGGAGTATTTGTCTTTTAGACACATGCCCCCTTCTATGACACTGCATTTAGAGGTGTGTCTGTACTGCAGCATTTTTATTGGACAGCTGGGCCATTGGTACTTTACCATTGGTTCAAGTCTCCAAGCTGTCCATTGAGCTCTGACAAGAAGTGAGAGGCAATGTGAGCTCATCCTCTCAGTCTGCTGCAAACAGAGTGTGTCAGCTTGTATTTAAAGTGGCCGCTCTGTATGTAGCTTCTGACATATCTCTGGAACCATAGGGCATAAGAGACCCACATTTTTACCAGTGGTGGGGTAGGACTTAGGCTACATACCACCCATTTGTGGTCTCTATGACCCCAAGTCACCAAACTACGACCCTCGAAGCTCGATTTTTTTTAAATTTATTTTTTTAATGTTCATGGCAGGTGAGGGCCTCCCATGACTGCACATTTCTGATCTAAAACTACCTAAACTTAAATTGATTTTGAATAACAAACATGATACACTTACCTGCTCTGTGCAATGGTTTTGCACAGAGTAGCCCCAATCCTCCTCTTCTCGGGGTCCCCCATTGGCACTCCAGGCCCCTCCCTCCTGCCTAGTGCCTCCACAGCAAGCAGGTTGCTATGGGGGCTCTCAAGATGCTGTTCTGTGTGTCCATTCACACACGGAGCATGACTTGGCTCTGCCCGTGCTCTCTCCTCATTGGCTATGATTGACAGTAGCAGGAGCCAATAACTATCACTGCTGCCTCAGCCAATGAGGGGGGAGAGACCCGAGAGAGATGAGGCTCTCATGCACATCATTGGATCGAGATGGGGCTCAAGTTGTGGAAAAAGGGGGGGCGCAGCTGCACCCAGAACGTTTTTTACTTTCATGCATAAAATGCATGAAGGTAAAAAACCTTGAGCCTTTACAACCACTTTAAATAGCACTTAACCCTTTCAATTTGGGGAGGCCCCACTGCAAGGATAACTTGTTTTTCTTTTAACAGAATCAGCACAAGGGACCATACTTACATTGAATGAAAACTGTCTGTTGCTGATGCTGGCTGTCCTAGTTGATATCTGAAGCCCTCTATCCCCATACCCCCACAGCAGTAATCTTATGGTGCTTTGGGGGTTAAGAAAGCCAAGGGACCTGTAACAGGTACTCATTAAGAGTGCTGACTATGCCCCCCTTTTGTCCCCCTCCTCCATTCATAGAAGCTGTATTCTAGCTTCCATTAGTGAAAAGCAATCTATGAATGGAGGAGAAAGCTTTCATTTATCCAACCGTCTTCCATTTATAGAGTGTGTTCCATCAATGGAAGCTATAGTACAGCTTCTATGATTGGAAGAGGGGTGGTGGAAAGGGCAGGCATAGTCAGTACTCTTCACAAATGCCTATTACAGGACCAGCCCTTTGTATTAACCCCTGCAGCACTGGAAGATTATTGTAGAAAGGGTATGGGGGAAGGGCCAAAGAATGGAACTAGGAACAGCCGGTGCCATCACTAGAAACACTTCTTATTAAAAATAAGTACCATCCCTAGTGCTGATTTAAAAAAAATGAATCTCTAGACTTAGTTTTTAACTATTTCCTATCCAAAACCTAAAACGAAAAGTTTGGGCTTCACTTACTGTACAATTTATATATGAACATATGCACAGAGAATATGACCAAGGCCTATAAAATAGCTTTTATTTAAAAAAAGTCCCAACATAGTAATGTAAAGTTACTATTTGCACTAATTGCAATCCAAGAGCAGCATTTTCTACATAATATGTAACAAATGAATAGTAAAATCTTCACTCAAAAACATACAGAGAGAGAATAATGCAGATGCAGCAATACTGATCGTTGGTTCATTAATAGGGTTGTGACTAGTAAACCTGTTTCTGGACAGATTGTTAATAAGCCATTGTTTATAGACTAGATGAGCTGAAGCAAGACATGCAGTTACTGGTGAGCAGTGTGCATCATAAAACCTACCAGTTAAGATTATAGGATGTCCCAAGAGGGGGAATTATATGGAGAGTGTTGAATTCTATCAAGGTTAACAGTCATATGTACTCCACAGGGAAATTTCCGAAGTCTGTGGGCTCTATAAAACTCCACTTTAGAAATGAGTATTTATGGACAGCACAATGGTTATTAGCATGTCTGCCTTGAGTTGCTGGTATGCTGGATTTAGTCCCCATCAAGGATGTCTGCATAGAGTTTGTAAGTCCTTCTTTAGTTTTCATTCACTAAGCTTCACCGTTGCGTCAAATGGAGCAGATGTTTATCGAGACCTAAAATATATTTGGTGCAAGAATTAGATCATGCATTTAATTGGACACATAATATGGTGAGGCCTAAGCAATATAATAGCAAATGAAAGTAGATCTCTGGGCAGGATCCCACTTCGACCCAATCCCTCCTCCCCCAATGACCATTCAGTAGTTAAAAAAGAAATAAAAGTTTCCTTGTCTAGAGGTGGGTCAACCATTATCATTTGACTTGCTTCAGCTTCATTGACTAATATTGGAAAGCCCAATAGCATACATTCACCAGCACATGTACAGCCAATGCACATGTACATTACCATGCTGTACACTTCAATTTTTCCCAACTGAGACATGTACCAGTTCAAAAGATAGGCCATTGTCTAAATGGCTAATATTATTTATGCTTTTGGCAGTAAGAATAGTGATAGCATGTTGTTGGAAAATGCCTGTGGTGCTATCACGTACCTGGTGCTGGAGGCCAAAGGTAAGAGGGCTTCCCTTGTGGCAGGCAAAGTTCCAGACCCTCCTGAAGGTGATACAGGGGGAGTCAGGCCCAAAGTAGCACAGGTCACCTGCTGGAATGCTTGCAAAGATGTTCTGACTAAGATGCTTGTCAGAGGAACACCCGGTAGTACAGTTGATGCACTGGAGTAGTGTCTGCAGACAGGTGGAGTCTGTGAGAAGCAGCAGGTCTTCTGTAGCACAGAGAACAGGAGAGAAGTCGGTTTAAAGCCAAGGTCAGGTGCCAGGTGGGGATCAGAGCAAGCATAGACAGGTGGATAGCTGGGGTCATACACAGGAGAACAGACAGAGAGGATCCGTTAAACAAGCCGGGTCAGGTCAGGAGGCAGGCAGGAGACAGGTCCAGGGCAAGCCGAGTCGATAACAGAAATTCACAGAAGCAAGGGGATCACAGGAACAAACACACTGGAGGAGCTGAAGATCAAACAGCAATTTCAGAGAGTGACTGGCTCCCATATAAAGGCTGTTTGGTGTCAAACTGTACTGAGAGCATGCGTAACTTTGTGCCAGTGCCCACGCGCATTCCGGGGTGCATCTGTGCGAGCACCTTGCGCTAGTGAGCATGAGTGCGCCAATGCGCATCCGTGCATGCCCTTGTGCACCTATGCAAAGTACTGGCAGGAATGCCAGATCTTCGGATACCTCTGCTGTAAACAGTGCTCTAACAAGTGCACTTAGATTATGTCGAACATAAATTGAACTGGATTATGGTGAATGATAAACTCACCTGCACCCTCCATAACAACTAAATTTCATAAGACCCGGGACCCCTGAATTAAAGTGGACCTTCAGTCATTTTTTCAACTTTCCATGCATTAAATATTCTGCCCTTGTTGTTTTAACTTTGAATAGTAAAACATTTTTTTTCTGCCAGTACATTTTTCTGCCTCTCTCTAAGTCTTGTGAGAGTTTGCCAGGAAGGGAGGGGGGTGAGTCATAAAAGGGCCAATGAGAGCTGCTGGAGGAGTGCCTCTGTGTGTCTGTGTAAATCCAGGAAGTGAACAGGTAGCAGCTTCAGCTGCGCACAGTTAAAATGGTTGCAGCCAGGCTCAGTGGAGAGAGATTTCTGCAGCATATATATATATATAAAATAATATGCAATAATATAAAATAATATGCAAAGTGGTTGGAGGGAAGCTTCAGAAGGCAAAGATGTTTTTATTACAAAATATGTGAGCAGACTCTTTAAGTACATTTCCCCTGAGGACTGAGAGTGGACATGCCCCATTATTTCTTCCGCTATCAGAACACTATTTTTTTTTTTTTTTTTCATTTCTCTTTTTGCTAAACTCTCTTTTTTTCTGTTGGATTTGATCCAACTCTATTCTAGTGGACATTGATTTTTCATTGGTGCCTTATTTCACTGTTCTGAGCGTAGGAGCACCTATACAATTATTAATTATAGCCCTGCTAGGTCCTGATGTGTTTAGGTTCACACCTTGCTAATACTGTACAAAAGGGGCTTTAGGTATCATGATGTTTGAGCTGATCATTGGGTGGGCTTTAAAAGAACAAGAGTTGCCATTGACAAGTACGCAATGTACTCTTTCCTTACTTTTAGAAGATGTTCACTTTTGTTATTGTATGTATGTTATTTGTTCTTTTTTCGTTGAAGCACACTTTATTGAGCACTTGCTTTGTATTGCTTGAAAGCTTTAGTAAACAGATTGAAACATAAAAGATAGGCCATTGGTAACAAGAAGAGGCAAGTCCAATACACTTTCAAAGCTTTACTTTCACAACTTCAAGACCGACAACTTCAGTGCACACAACTTCAGGGAATACAGATTCTCACCGATTCTGGTTGCAGTAGTTGGCATATTCCCAGATAAGGCATTCTCTGTCCTGTCCCCAACTCCCTCCTATCCAGGGCACCAAAACCTCTCCAGGTATTTACTAGCCAGGGAATACCAATGGCTGGAAACTCTACATCTCTGTAGAAAGGACCCCAACAAGTCACATGAGGGCCAGCTATGGATTCTCATTCCTGTCCTCTAGATTCTCTGCCCAAACTCTTTCTATTCTCTAACATAATCTACTTTTTTCATAGAGGGGAATGGCGCCACCCAGTGGCCAAACTGGGAGTTGTACTAACACCCCTTTACAGACTGTCACTACAGTGGTTTGCTCAGGGAGAAAATTCAATGCCCTATGGGTTGATGCTGTAAAAGATAAATCATAGTCCAATTTTCAAGGTTTCACTTTAAGATAATTATATACTGTAGATCACAGAGAATACCCAAGTTAAGCAGCCTCCCCCTAAACATTTTTTTTTCAGTTCAAGTTCAGGTTTTACTATAATATCGCATAATGTAAGTAATGTGCCAGTGACAAAGTAATTTATTACAGGTATTTATTACTCAGAGCTCTCCCTGATATTGCATTCGTCTGCTTTGCTCTCCCGATGGACAGGTACAGTACATCTATGTTCAGACATCATCCAAGGTCAGTGTCTGATTCCTTGTTTGAGATACTGGCTTGGAGATGGCACAATCATGTAAATCCCGGTACCTATGTAGTGCTGTCTAGGCTGTGATCATAAGCATCTGTCACAGATCAGCCCCCTGCTGCAGTCTCTCACCCTATGACCTGCTACAAAGTTACAGTCTTGCAGTCTGATCACTGGTGAAAAGGGGACTGAGTAAATACTTCTTCCCACCTGCAGCATACTAAAATCAGTTTAGGCAAAGTTACTGAATGGAGATAATGAACCGCAATTCAATGATAAAAGGTAGAGATTTTTGGAAAAATGACACTGTTGCTGCATATTGTGATATGTCAGAAATTTAAAGTGAAACTAAACTCTGGTTTAAACAATTACATTCTAATTGAGTATATATTCCTAACTCAAAAATGTACCTTCTATTGCTCTCAGCCTCACGAAATCTCAAAATCCATTTCTTTTTTGCTGCTGTGATTTGACTGCCTGGTGGTGGTGGGGGGGGGCACGTCTATGTTTGTTCTCCATGGCCACCCTCTTTTGCTTAGTCTCAGTGAAATATGGGCTATTAAGTAGTGGATATGTATGGATTCTTTTTGGAGAATAAAGATATTGTATAGAATCACTTTTTTTATGCCAACTTGTAAAGGTACTAAAAAGGTTCACTTTAAACCATTGCTCTCACTGCACCATTAAATAATAGTTAAGTACCTGTCTAAAAATGTATACTGGACTGGAGTAGTCTGCTCTTAGGGCCCTATACAGTATCGCATGCATGAGAATAAGATAATATAATTGGTTATTCTTCGGGATTAAAGTGGACAAACCCTTTAAACAATGTACGGGGTGATGGACCAGCCTCGGTATAGACAGATTCATTCTGTATACTGAACAATTCTGCTTAGATAAATACATTCCATTATATTGACACAGTAGAAGAAACCTGCAGAATGTGATTCTGGTAAATGTGAAGCTTAAATTCAGCTTTATCTACTTGCAAATAAAATCTATAGATTGGATTTTGTCCTGGAAGTTCAATGGTAGTTTATTTTCCTTGATGATAGCTTTGCAGTGTAATTCATTGCACTTCAATGCTTCACAGTTCTCCCAAAAAAGTAAAGTGTTTCATTAATAGATTTTAGTTTCTGCAGTGAACCTAGCAAAGCAGAAATTGAGTTTCATCAGAGCACAGATCAGTCAGTTCTCCAGCAAGCCTGTGCATTCCTCCCAGATACAATCATTTGCTAAATGTTTCTCTGAAATGAAGAGTTTGCTATTACACAGTTGTGCTCCAGCATATTATGAAGTCCAAAATAGTTGTTAATGGAATAGGAAGTGAGACATGATCCTCAGCAGGTCAGGAGTTCACCAGGATGTATGTTTAGTGCATTCCCAGTACAAAGCACATATTTAGACAGACATTATACATAGATATCATAGGCGTGCGCAGCCTATTGCATTAGGGTGTGCACCCCAAAGCTTAAACGCACACACTATATATATATATATATATATATATATATATATATATGGCAGTAGAGCAGTAGATGGTGTCAGTAGGGCAGGGAGTGGTGTCAGTAATTTATTATTATTTTTTTTATTATTATAACTTTTTTACAATTGTATTATTTTTTCCAATAATTTATTATTATTATTATTTTACAGTTTATTAGGAGCCCTATTGGGGGACTTTGGTGAAATATCAGGGGTCTAAACAGTCTCACTTTTGAGACAGAGAAAGGGACTGAAGACAGAGATTTCCCAGTCCCTTTCTCTGCAGCCAAGCAGTAAGGGGAATCTGCGCAGCACAGTGTGATTAGGGTGTGCCCAGGTACACCTGGCACACCCTGTGCGCACGCCTATGATAGCTATACATATACATGCATAAATTAGAAGCTATCTTAAAGCAGATCAACCCCCCCCCCCCACACCCCCTTTTTTTTCATCTCTGCTTACTGGAAGGTTGTTTATTCACAGTTCATATACTCACTCATGTAGCAGATCAAATGTTGTCCCACTGAGATCCTCTCATGCCCTGCCATCACTCTGTCGCAGGCCAACATGTTCTTTCTGACATCATCGAGAGGCCCGCTGGCTATTCTGTATTCCGCAGGCAGGCTTCCTGATGATGCAACAATAGGCTTGCCCCCTACCTCCTTCTCCTCAATCAAGGGCTATGCCTCCTGGGATATGTGATGTGCAGGGCCGGACTTACCATAGGGCTTGAGTGGGCTCAAGCCCATGGGCCCTGCCCAATAGGGGGCCCCGCAGGCCCTAGCCGAGTGTACTTCGGCTATACTCGGCTAGTTCTGCTCTCAGTCACGCCTAGTCACGCCCTATGATGGACATAACACAGGGACTGGGTGTGACTGTGAGCGGAGCTAGCCGAGTACACTTGGCTAGCTCCGGCAGCAGCTTTCGGCTCCACTCACAATCATGCCCAGTCCCGCCATTGGACCTGTGTTATGTCCATCATAGGGCAGGACTGCGAGAGGAGCCGAGAAAAGCCGACAGGAGCTGAGATACACAGGACCGGCTCTGTGTATCTCGGCAGCGCCATATTTAAACTGCAGTGACACTGACAAGTCACTGCAGTTTATTCTGCAGCCTGGGCAAGGCTGCAAATGACACGGACAAGGCTGCAGATGGACACTGATAAGGCTGCAGATGGAGGCTGCAAGGCTGCAAATGACACTGACAAGGCTGCAAGGCTGCAAATAACACTGACAAGGCTGCAAATGACACCAATAAGGCTGCAATGTCACTGGGCAAGGCTGCAAATGACACTGGACAAGCATGCAGATTGATGCTGTGCAAGGCTGCATTGATGAGCATTTAAATGTAAGTTTTTTCCTCAAGTGCTAGTTCACACCAGATGCAGTTCCATTCAGTTCCGTGCGCTTTTTTTCTGCACAAAATGCATACACAGTGTTTTCCATGTATTCCAATGGCTCTAGTTCACACCATGCAGTCAGTTTCTGCACCCGAAACTGACCAGAAACCGACTGCATGGTGTGAACTAGAGCCATTGGAATACATGGAAAACACTGTGCATACATTTTGACTGCAGAAAAAAAGCACACGGAACTGAACGGAACTGCGTCTGGTGTGAACTAGCACTAAATAGTTTTTTTCCTTAAAAGTCCTTAAACTCTTATCTTGAGGTTTTCTGATTGGTTATTAGCAGTTATGTAGTGCCTCGTTTACTGCCCTTGAGAAAACCTTTCTGCATTAGGCTGGATTCACACCGATGCAGTTTTAGTGCTTTTTGCATTTTGCAGATTTGCACTACAGTCCATTTAACATGGTTTCCTATGGAACACATTCTGTAGTGCAAATCTGCAAAATGCAAAAAGCACTAAAACTGCATAGGTGTGAATCCAGCCTTATGCCCCGTACACACGGTCGGATTTTCCGATGGAAAATGTCCGATCGGAGCGTGTTGTCGGAAATTGCGACCGTGTGTGGGCTCCATCGGACATTTTCTATCGGATTTTCCGACACACAAAGTTTGAGAGCAGGATAAAAAATTTTCCAACAACAAAATCCGTTGTCGGAAATTCCGATCGTGTGTACACAAATCGGACGGACAAAGTGCCACGCATGCTCAGAATAAATAAAGAGATGAAAGCTATTGGCCACTGCCCCGTTTATAGTCCCGACATACGTGTTTTACGTCACCGCGTTCAGAATGATCGGATTTTCCGACAACTTTGTGTGACCGTGTGTATGCAAGACAAGTTTGAGCCACCATCCGTCAGAAAAAATCCTAGGATTTTGTTGTCGGAATGTTCGAACAAAGTCCGACCGTGTGTACAGGGCATAAGACAGTGATGTAATGGCGAACAAACGGTATCAGAGTGGCACGCTTAAAAGAAAACGAAAGGTTTAAAGTAATGTATAGAAGGTAGGGCCCGAAAGTGACTCAAGCCCAGGGGCCCCCACCACCCTAAGTCCTGCCCTGGTGATGTGCATATCCTGGGAGGCACAGTGGGCAGTATGTGTGCTGTTCACCTAGGCGGATGAGGTACATAGGGAGGGGGGGGCGGACAGTTTTGGAAAAAAAACTGTAAACAAAACAACAAAAAAGCGCTATACATGTACAGGATGGGAGGAGGAGTGGAGTGGAGGGAAGATGTTTCAGAGGGTGAAGATCTGCTTTAATAGTACAGTGTAGGACGCAGGCTGGATATTCAGAGACCCTGAGTTATAGGCTGCCACCTTCACGTAATTGGACACTTTCAAAGCTTTTGGACACATCTTCCTTATACATACCCCTACAAATCTACCACTCTCTGTGAGTCCTTAGTTTTTTGGTGGTGTCCTGTGGGTGATGGACCTATTCTTCCTTATGGAAAAGCTTACTAGTTCGTATTTGCTTAAAATTATTCAACCCTTTACTGTCTTCTACTACAGCAATAGTAGAGTGGGTCCTCATTTTGAAAGGGCTGACAAACAGTAACGGTGTAGTGTAGAAAGAACCTTGTTCTGTTCCCGGGCTGCTGCCTTTATGATGGCCTCAGAGAGAATGTTCAGTAGATGACAAACTCTGGGGTGGGTTTTGAGTGCCCAGTACAAAAGTACATAACACCCAGAAGCTTAATCCATATATTTAACAATCAAAGTAAAGAATGGCGCTCACAATATTGGATAAATGCAATACATCATAAGATTTTATGTGACCATGAAATCAAACGGTGATGTCATAGCTTAGTGATAAACATAAAAGTATAAACTGCGATGAATTGATAAAGCAATAAAAAGAAAGTCCAATGTGACAATTCCCAACACCAAATAAATGCTTCAGTATGGAGAGGTCTTCTATTTTTTTCACCACTGGTGCTCAAGTATTAGATGTCAACTCACCAGTAGGGATATGCTCTATGTTCGAGTCAAACTTAAGTTCGACTCGAACATCGGGCGTTCGCCAAACAGCGAATAATATGGGTTGTTCGCGGGAAAGTTGAGTGCCACGTAACACCCCATAATGCACTGCGAGATCACAGTGCATTGATGTCTGATGATTGGCCAAAGCATGCACATGACCTGCATGCTTTGGCCAATCACAATGCGCTCTGCTGCGAGAGCCATAATTGGCCAAAGGCAAGGTGCCTTTAGCCAATCATGGCTCAGGGGGACTAAGTCCTTGTCCCACACTATATAAGGCTGCTTACATAGTGGCCGTGTGTAGTGTGTGACTGTGGATGGAGATAGATTGAGCTAGATTAGGCAGGCGTGTTAGTTAGTAGCAGTGTATTTAATATATATGTATAAAAACAGTATCTCACAAAAATGAGTACACCCCCTCACATTTTTGTAAATATTTTATTCTAAATGACACTTTGCTACAATGTAAAGTAGTGAGTGTACAGCTTGTATAACAGTGTAAATTTGCTGTCCCCTCAAAATAACTCAACACACAGCCATTAATATCTAAACCGCTGGCAACAAAAATGAGTACACCACTAAGTGAAAATGTCCAAATTGGCCCCAATTAGCCATTTTCTCTCCCCGGTGTCATGTGACTCATTATTATTTCAAGGTCTCGGGTGTGAATGGGGAGCAGATATGTTAAATTTGGTGCTATCGCTCTCACTCTCTCATACTTGTCACTGGAAGTTCAACATGGCACCTCATGGCAAAGAACTCTCTGAGGATCTAAAAAAAAGAATTGTTGCTCTACATAAAGATGGCCTAGGCTATAAAAAGATTGCCAAGACCCTGAAACTGAGCTGCAGCATGGTGGCCAAGACCATACAGCAGTTTAACAGGTCAAGTTCCACTCAGAACAGGCCTCGCCATGGTTGACCAAAGAAGTTGAGTGCACGTGCTCATCGTCATATCCAGAGGTTGTCTTTGGGAAATAGATGTATAAGTGCTGCCAGCATTGCTGCAGAGGTTGAAGGGGTGGGGGTCAGCCTGTCAGTGCTCATACCATATGCTGCTCTCACTGAATCACTGATCACTCGGCGGGACACCTCCCATCGAGACAGAGCTTTTTTTTTTTCTATTTTTCGGGTCCGTCAAGCGCCATGATTGAAGATGGATGGACATCGCGGGACACTTTTTTAAAAATAAAGGAATTGTCAAAAACTGTCTCCAGTCATTTCTACTTTTTGACACCTTTTTTTGGTGAATGGGTAGGGGTACAACATACCCCATACCCATTCACATAGAGGGGCCGGGATCTGGGGGCCCCCTTGTTAAAGGGGGCTTCTAGATTCCGATAAGCCCGCAGCCCGCAGACCCCCACAACCACCGAGCAAGGGTTGTGGGGATGAGAGTTTTTTCCTTTAGAAATGTAATTTTGCTGCGGCATAGTACAACACATGACCTGAAAGACAAAGTGAAGCACCAGTAGAATTGCTAGTAGAATTACCCCATAGAGGGGTAATTGAGGTGTTGTGGGAAACTGGCAGCCCTATGGAGACTTGGGACTAATATACCTACTATACTTCAGACCAGTTGTTTGGTTCTCTAAGATGCTTAGCCAGGCTTGGATGAAAGATATTATGGAGGTCTACAGATGTAAGATTGTTGCCTGATTCAGCTGTAACCAGACAAATTGGGTAAATGTTATCTTAGGCACCTTAAAGCATGCCTATCTTGTCAGAAAAGGTTACTTACTAGCCATATGTAGACTTTTTTTCATCATTTAATACACAAGTAGTATTCAGTGCAGGAGCTTATGACGCCAATTTATCACTACAAAAAATATTTTTTAATGCCATTATTAGTCTAAAAACAGGTTTAACTGCAATAAAAGTGTAGTTAAAACTAAGCCAATCCAGATCCCTCAATATATCAATAAAAATAAAGCAAACTACCAGACCATTGCTGGAAGTACCAGGGAGATCGGGGGGATATTCAACACATATTCTGGTTGTGTCCGTAACAAACACACATTTGGACAGAAGTATGAAGGATCTCTTAAAAATGTACTGATTATACCCTCCCAGAAGACACATCTTTTTTTATCCTTCATGTTTCAGACATCCCAGCAAAAATGTATAAAAAAAATCTGTTTTGTGGAACCTCAATGCCACTAAATTGTGTATTGCCCTAAAATGGAGCTACTTGCCCCCCCCCCCTTATCACTTTGGATCTCAAATCTTTGGATCGCCAAAGTTTAAGAACTAAACTCAATGGAAGAGCTAGTTCTTGCAGCTCATAAAACAGTTTACTCCACAACCTGGTTCTTTTGGAATGTATTCTCAGAAAAATGACTGTCCTTTTTATCATTCGATATCTGAACAACACTCTCTTCTCCATCCCGATGCCCATTACCCATTCTCTCCTTCCCCCTCCTTTCATACTTTTATTTTTTCTCCCCCTCCCCCCATTTTTATATATTTATTTATTGTCATCTTATCATTCCCTTTCTCTCTCTGCTGCTTATCACTCTATTTCTATAATTTTTGGATTTTTAGAGTATATGATAAAATTGTATCTGTCTGTACAACTCTTTGGTAAAGGCCTTATTCTGAAAAAAATGTGTTTGTATTCAGGAGCTGAATACTTTAAATAAAGACATCCCCCCCAAAAAAAAAAAAAAAAAGAGTCTAGCCCTTAACCTAACCCCTAAACCTAAATCTAAACATTACCCCCTTTTAATCCTGAACATAACTCTGATTCTAAATCCAACTCTTAAATTTAACCTTAACCCCTAAACCTAACCTTTTTGCCTGATTAAAGAGGATTTTCAGGATGTAAGCTGTAAGGTCATAGGTGCTGTCTGGAAGACAAAACATTTCTTGAAATAAGCAATTTGTTGAACATACACAGTTTATTATTTTTCATTGCTGAGTAGTTTTGGTTTGTTCAAAAACACCTAATTATAGGTTTGCTTTATTATACAAGGACAACTGTGTTCTCAGTGACACTTCACTGAATAGGAACGGGTTAAAGGCCATCAGAAAGACTTGGCTAAGGCAAGTTCTTACTCTAAAGTACAATGACTACACATTAATGGAATTCTTTGAGGCATTGAACCTCCTTGACTTTTCTACCCCCAGGAGGCTGCCTGGATAAGACAGGGATCTAACCTATTATAGATTTACATGATGGAGTTATAAGAATGGATTGTTTTTCTGTTGTGCTCTCATTGTGTCTGCTGGGAGAAAGATGAGAAGGAAGCTGGCTCTCCCGCTGGGCCGCTGCAATAACCAGGGCCGAGGAAGTGGAGCCCTAATTGAAAAACGCAGAGAGCCATAATGAGTTTTTATTAGACTTTGATATTTGAGACATTTTAAACGTTGATGAAATTCATCAACATGCGGCCATTATTAGGTCGGCATGACAAATACCTGCGGTGATCTGATATGAGTCACTTCCTATGGCATGCACCCAGGAGTGCTTATCTGCCACATGCTATATGATTGAACACAATTTAAAGGTTAATCATTTTTGCTCTAGGTTGCTCTTGTAATATTTTGCTTGGAGTCAAAAATGATCACGGGAGTACAGAAAAGTGCTGAATTCAGAAGCTATAAAGACAGGTTTAAGCTATTTCCATTCCTTCAGTATACATACTGTGTAAAAACAGAAGTAAACTAAATTTGCAGGGGGCATAGGGAAAGCATAGTACCAATGGCACAAATAGCAATTCCTAGTATCAGCCTAATATATTATTTAAAACCCAACTGAACTTTCAGTTTAAACCAGCTAAATATATTCCAGGTACATCAAAACAAGAAATGTGCATAGTCTTACAATGTTTTATTTGGAAAGCAGCCACAGCCTGAGTTGAATAGTCTGTCCCCTGCCAGCATGCTGCAGGGAAAGATCCTTGATCTTTGCTTGAAAGCAATGATCTCACTGAAGAGGTCCGACACCTCCTGCTGAGTCAGAACTAGAGCTCTTTAATCATCTGGGAGCATGATCTTTGCTGATTGCAGATCTATAGGTCTACCCACTGATAGGAAATGAGATGCAGTCAATAAAAATCTAATTGGAAAGCAAGTACATGGCTTTACTTAAAAAACAGAGACTGTTAACCTAGGTATCTGTATGTACATTCAATCAACCAATCATGCATTAGTAAAAATCCATCTTTTTTTCAATTGCTCTCACACACAATTGGGAACACATGTTTATTTGCTAACATTCACATAGCAAAGGGAACAAACACTTTGGAAAGTGAACCTACCTTTTCACAAATGATTATCTGCAATATACTGTATTCTCCCAGATCGGCACCATTGCTTTCCCAAGGTAAATCTAAACTGGATATGTTTTCTTAGTGCATTAACATGCATGTTTACAGAGGTCTATAGTAAATACATTATTTTGTTGTTGAGTCTTCTGACCACTACTGCAAGTCTATTATCAGCCTTTATTTCTACACTGACATTTCCCATTACTGTTTGAAAAAATGTTGAGTTGTTGAATCAGTCTTTTAGTTAATTTGCTTTATTTAAGATTTTGAAATATGTTTAAATTTCCACTTCATCTGAACTATGCTAAACTGACTTCAAACTAAACTCCGGGGAGATTTAACCACTTTAAGACCAGGCCGTTTCTGGAACTTTTGTTTTTAAAGTTTAAATTAGTATTTTTTGGTAAAAAAATCACTTAGAACCCCCAAACAATATAAATATATACAGTGGTGACGGAAAGTATTCAGACCCCCTTAAATTTTTCACTCTTTGTTATATTGCAGCCATTTGCTAAAATCATTTAAGTTCATTTTTTTTCCTCATTAATGTACACACAGCACCCCATATTGACAGAAAAACACAGAATTGTTGACTATGTATTCAGACCCTTTGCTCAGTATTTAGTAGAAGCACCCCTTTGATCTAATACAGCCATGAGTCTTTTTGGGAAAGATGCAACAAGTTTTTCACACCTGGATTTGGGGATCCTCTGCCATTCCTCCTTGCAGATTCTCTCCAGTTCTGTCAGGTTGGATGGTAAACGTTGGTGGACAGCCATTTTTAGGTCTCTCCAGAAATGTTCTATTGGGTTTAAGTCAGGGCTCTGGCTGGGCCATTCAAGAACAGTCATGGAGTTGTTGTGAAGCCGCTCCTTCGTTATTTTAGCTGTGTGCTTAGGGTCATTGTCTTGTTGGAAGGTAAACCTTTGGCCCAGTCTGAGGTCCTGAGCACTCTGGAGAAGGTTTTCGTCCAGGATATCCCTGTACTTGGCCGCATTCATCTTTTCCTCAATTGCAACTAGTCGTCCTGTCCCTGCAGCTGAAAAATACCCCCACAGCATGATGCTGCCACCACCATGCTTCACTGTTGGGACTGTATTGGACAGTTGATGAGTAGTGCCTGGTTTTCTCCACACATGCCGCTTAGAATTAAGGCCAAAAAGTTCTATCCTGGTCTCATCAGACCAGAGAATCTTATTTCTCACCATCTTGGAGTCCTTCAGGTGTTTTTTAGCAAACTCCATGTGGGCTTTCATGTGTCTTGCACTGAGGAGAGGCTTCCGTCGGGCCTCTCTGCCATAAAGCCCTGACTGGTGGAGGGCTGCAGTGATGGTTGACTTTCTAAAACTTTCTCCCATCTCCTGACTGCATCTCTGGAGCTCAGCCACAGTGATCTTTGGTTTCTTCTTTACCTCTCTCACCAATGCTCTTCTCCCCTGATAGCTCAGTTTGGCTGGACAGCCAGCTCTAGGAAGGGTTCTGGTCATCCCAAACGTCTTCCATTTACGGATTATGGAGGCCACTGTGCTTTTAGGAACCTTAAGTGCAGCAGAAATTTTTTTGTAACCTTGGCCAGATCTGTGCCTTGCCACAATTCTGTCTCTGAGCTCTTCAAGCAGTTCCTTTGACCTCATGATTCTCATTTGCTTTGACATGCACTGTGAGCTGTAAGGTCTTATATAGACAGGTGTGTGGCTTTCCTAATCAAGTCTAATCAGTATAATCAAACACAGCTGGACTCAAATAAAGGTGTAGAACCATCTCAAGGATGATCAGAAGAAATGGACAGCACATGAGTTAAATATATGAGTGTCACAGCAAAGGGTCTGAATACTTAGGACCATGTGATATTTCAGTTTTTCTTTTTTAATAAATCTGCTAAAATGTCAACAATTCTGTGTTTTTCTGTCAATATAGGGTGCTGTGTGTACATTAATGAGGAAAAAAAATGAACTTAAATGATTTTAGCAAATGGCTGCAATATAACAAAGAGTGAAAAATTTAAGGGGGTCTGAATTCTTTCTGTCCCCACTATATATATATATATATATATATATATATATATTAGAGAAAAAAAATGGCAATTGTTGCAATATTTTATGTCACACAGTACAGGCAGTCCCCGCCTTACGAACGACTCCTACTTACGAACGGCCTCAATGCCAGGTGCTTGTGCTCCACGCTGGTCCTGGATACCTCCGAGCAGCTATCTTGCCACATTCCACACTGCAGTACTTCATGTACTGCATGGCCAGAAGAGCCCCAGAAGCGCCCGGAACAGGCGGAAGTTACACTTACAAGCAGTGTTTCGACTTACGAACAAATTCCACTTACGAACAAACCTATAGTCCTTAAAGTGTTCGTAACCTGGGGACTGCCTGTATTTGAGCAGCTGTCTTTTAAATGCAATTTTTTTGGAAAAAATACACTTTTTAAAATTCAATTATAAAAAAAAAAACAAAACACAATATTTACCCCAATGTTTTTGTATAATCTGAATATATAATACAATAACGCTGAGTAAATAAAATTTAAAAAATGGAAAGTTTCCCCAGGGGGTTTTTTAAGCAGCAAAACATTTGAATATTGATATAAGAATATGGAGTAGATCAGAAATTCAAGATAGATTCAAATATGCAATAGGTTTATTATAAAATACAAACTCTGGTTCACGTTTATAAAATACAAACTCTGGTTCACTTTTAACAAACAACAACATAAAACATCACTCATGGCAAAGAGGCCCCCAGGAGAACAAAATTTGCCGATTGCGTTTACAACATTAATATCCACATGAATACCCCAATGCATTTCGACCCATTCTGGTCTTCTTCAGGGGGATTTAGATTCTAGGGAAATATATCAAAAATAAAATTTAACTTAAGACTTTTGTCAAGCATCACTGCAACATTTCAAATTATGCAAAAAAATGTCTCTCCATATATATGGAGGTATATTTCCCATTAATTAGATGATAAAGTGAGGATGCATCGCACAAACCAGATTGTTAAAAACATTCGAGTTCAAAGATCCCATTGACCATGCATGTCTCCTCCGTGCTCTCCAGGCGGATCCATCAGACTTGCAGGGGGCCACATGCTTGGACCTGGAGGGGAGGATGAGGGGCAAGGCACCTGCAATTGAGTATTGAAAGACCATATTATTTAGGTATTCTATAAGTATCTAGTGCAGTTTTGCGACTACAGACTGGCCCGTACTACAACAAATATTTGATACATATTGATTGGACCTATTAGTTTTATTATATGATTTAATCATGGGTTAGATAGTTCCCACACCCTTCTTATCATCACACGTTGCACACCCAGCACACTCACTTTCACACTCTGACGAAATTGGGTATCATACCCCATTTATTGTATTGTATTCTTATTTAATTTATCCCACTTATATTAATCAAAATTAATTAAACTACAAACTATCTAACCCATGATTAAATCATATAATAAAACTAATAGGTCCAATCAATATGAATCAAATATTTGTTGGTTGTAGTACGGGCCAGTCTGTGGTCGCAAAACTGCGCTAGATACTTATAGAATTCCTAAATAATAAGGTCTTTCAATACTCAATTGCAGGTGCCTTGCCCCCCGTCCTCCCCTCCAGGTCCAAGCGTGTGGCCCCTTGCAAGTCCGATGGACTGTGAATCCGCCTGGAGAGTGTGGAGGGAACATGCGCGGTCATTGGGATCTTTGAACTCGAATGTTTTTAACAATCTGGTTTGTGCGATGTATCCTCACTTTATCATCTACTTAATAGTAAATAAACCTCCATATATATGGAGAGACATTTTTTTGCACAATTTGAAATGATGCTTGACAAAAGTTAAATTTTATTTTTGATATATTTCCCTAGAATCTAAATCCCCCTGAAGAAGACCAGAATGGGTCAAAATGCATTGGGGTATTCATGTGAATATTAATGTTGTAAACAAGTTTGTATTTTATAATAAACTATTGCATATTTGAATCTATCTTGAATTTCTGTTCTACTCCATATTCTTATATCAATATTTAAATGTTTTGCTGCTTAAAGCGGGGGTCCACCTATCTATCTTTTTTTTTTTTTTTGAGTTCATTCACAAACTTTTCTTCTCAGCATTACATACTCACATATTGTGTGTAATATGTCCGCCTGTGTCAGATTTCGTCGGAAAGAATAACTTATATTATTCACTGCAGGCGGTTTCCATCTTCATTGTGGGCATTTGAAGCCCACAAGCATTTATTTCCTGGATGTGGTGAATGCTGTGCTCCCAGCATTCACCGCTCGTTCCCGCACATGCTCAGTGGCATCTTGGGAAGCCTGAGACTAGCTCCCAGGAGTCTGGGAGAGGCTAGAAGCACGCCTACTCCAACGGGAGGAGAACCAGGAAGTGCGAAGAAGAATAGAAAAATAAAAGGTAATTACGGCGATTTAAATTTTTTTAAATGGCATGTCAGCATCTAGGCAAGGAAGAGAATACATACAGATATTGTTAAAAATTTGGGTGGAACTCCGCTTTAAAAAACCCCCTGGGGAAACTTTCAATTTTTTGAACTTTTTTTGGGGTTGTGCAGCCCCGGGGACTCTCACACATGTGTTTCTCTATTTTTTTGTAAATAGATACCTAACATTTCATGATTTTAAATTGCGCACACTTGTGGAATGGCGACAAACCATGGTACTTAAAAATCTCCATAGGCGACGCTTTAAAATTTTTTACAGGTTACCTGTTTAGAGTTACAGAGGAGGTCTTGCACTAGACATTTTGCTCTAGCTCTAACATTCGCAGCAATACCTCACATGTGTAGTTTGAACACCATTTGCATATGCTTCTGCGACTTACATATGCGCTCGCTTCTGCATGTGAGCACGGAGGGATGGGGTGCTTTAATTTCTTTTTTTTATTATTTATTTTACTTTTAATTTTACACTGTCCCTTTATTAATTTTTTTATCACTTTTATTCCTATTACAAGGAATATAAACATCCCTTGTAATAGATATATGGATGACAGGTCCTCTTTATTGAGAGATCTGGCGTAAAAAAAGACCCCAAATCTCTCATTTACCTTTAAAAGCAAAAGGAAAAAAAAATCTTGGAATTTTTGCTTTAAAAAAAAGAAAAATATTTATACTATGGCCCTGGAACTGGAAGTGATAACTTCTGGCTGCATTGGATCGTTCTCAAGCTTTAAGTCTTTACGTCTTAAAGTTTTACTAAACCCAGAACCTGCATTCACTATATCTGGTCTCCCACAGTACCCAGAACATGGAAATGCAATTATTTTAGTAAAAAAAAAAAACCTGCTAAATACCTTTTTTCATCAGCGGTATATAGCAGTCTTGCGACGTGTATCAGTGTCTGCCTAAAGATTGTAGGAGGAGTTTTCATGCTCCCCTGATCCTCTGTCTGGACAGTGCTGATTGGCCCTATGTTGATCCCATGCACTCTCCCAAGAAAAGAAGAAAAAAACTCTCTACCAATACACACCAAACTGAGCATCTTCAGCCCGACTCCTACTGCTCTGTCCTATCAGGAGATGGGTTGGAGTCAGTTAAAGAAGAGAAGGATCAGAGAGACAGGATCACACAGCCTTTACACAATGCAGAGGATTAACCCCTTAGGTTCCACAGTAAGTACTGTATAACAAGCATGCTGTACTGCAAATACAGACTGATTTTACTGTTGTGGGTTTAGTGACAGTTTAAGGTATTACTAAAAGCAATAATAATTGAATGCAGAGGCAACTGTTTATTTTGATAAAGAGTAGATACATTTATATAGTCTGTGACATGTTGGGGTTTTGTATCTCAATGTTAGTGCCAAAACAGTGAGTTTACTCCACGCCAGAAATCGTTTTCAGGGCTTTCCTGCCCACTTTTATTTAAAAGAACATCAAAAGTTTATACAGGAATATCCTCCCACTCAGGAAGTTCTCACCATCAATATAAACAAAACCTAATGTCCTGGCTCTTTTTGGCAGCTCTGATTAGTACCTCTTGGTCCTCCTGATCCTTAGTACCTTTTGGTCCTCCATACCATTAAACATATCCCAGTGTTCATGCACTGATGCTGCACCTCAGCTCTGCATCTTTCCTTGCAGCTCCCTATCTGCTCTGTCCCTCATGGACTCTCTCAGGCTCAGGCCTTGGTTTGCCCTGACCTGGACAGTTTGGTGCATGCCTGAACCTCTCACAGCACCCTTCGCACACACTGACACCTTGGGAGAGTGGGGCTCTGAGCTCTAATTTGGGCTCTCGTATGAAGCCAGAACACACCTGTGCCATTAGTGTGCTTGCTTCTTACAAATTCTAGTGTAAACCACCATTTTAAACAGTGGTATGGGCTCGCTCTGCCACAAGTCTTACAGACACAACTGACCCTTTGAGGGAAAACATAATGCTGATGTGGCCTGCAATTAAATTGCGTTTGACACCCCTCTCTAAAGCAAAGGGATCTGTCCAGGTAAGAGGAGATCTCCCCAACAGTCAAATATCTTCATGATCATTGTTAACCTCCCTGGCGGTATGATTATTTCGGATTTTAGGTGCTGAATGCGGTACAATTATTTTGCATGGAAATTTGGCGTTTTATATTGTAGGTCTGTAATTCTTAACAATAACACACTTAAATCTGTCCAAACAAGAGTCTAGTAGATATCCCGGGTATGATAAAGTTTGAAACACAAAAACATAAATTATAATATAATAAATAAAAAAAAATAATTAAAAAAAAAAAATTAATAATAAAATAAATTTCCCCACGATTCACTATCACTCAATTCTGCAAGTGTTCTAATTTACTATCGCTGTTTTCTAGCTGGTCTAAAGCCACTTTTGATGTAAAGGGACACTTTTTGGTTGCTATGGACAATCTCCAGTTTCCAGGCAGAAAGAACAGTATATATAACATAAAACTGCATGCAGGGCATGGGCCAAAGCACTGGGGACAAAAGGGATGTGAAATCATTTCATACAGTACTGTAATCTGTAAGATTACAGTACTGTATGTGTTATGATTTTACACTTTTTTGAATTTGCCGCCAGGCTCCGCCCCCGTGCGTCGCGCCGCTCGCAGGGAACGGAGCCTGGCACGGAGAGGCTTCCCTCACTTTCAGTTTTCAGTGGTCGTGGTCACCAAGACAAATAGAGCACCTGTTCCCATCAGAAAAAAAGACAACAAATAAAACCCTAAAGTCAATGGGTTGAGTGCTGGATTATTCTTCTGCTTTACGGTGTCATGCTAGCTGAAAACAATTGAAAATGGAAACAAAAGGGTTTAATGCTGGGTGGATTTGTTTCAAAGCAATAAAAACCCAACAAGGGCTTATAACATGCTGCCACTCAAACCAAAAAAAACCCCAAAAAGATTATGTTTACTTTAGTTACACTTTAAATTAGCCAACAGAAGATATCCCTCCACATATAACTCCACATTTTCTGTATTAATCTATGGCAAACACAGTACTTTTCTACTGATAAAATAGGAATAGAAATGCAATTACTGAATATCACCTCTTGTAGCAATCTACTAGGTGAAATAAAATAAGTTCTCCCCGAGCTTCTCTCTTCCAAGACTTTGACGCCAGGAACTGTCACCGAGTTTTCTGCATCTACGGAAACGTAATTCCAACCCTCTCTTCTCCCACACACAGTTTCAAATAGCACAAAAGTCATAACTAGAGAACATCATCGGATCCCACTGACAGCCACAACTGCTGTTTCAGAGCGCAAAAGATTACTCCCTCAGCTCCTGACGTGTCCTCGGGGAATGTCACTTGTACAATTCTCCCAACGTGTTCTGTTTTATTTTTTCAACCTCTTTACTACAGACAAGCCCTTGTAGGGATTTAATAACAGGTGTTTTTTTTTTTTTTTTTTTTGCCTGGAGTACAATGCGGGAAGGCAGAAAAGCCCAAAAAAAAGGCAATAAAATGAAATTTAAAAATCTTAGCAGCCCTCGAGCAGAGCGAGTCGGGAATCATGAGCGCTTGGTGAATTGAGCTGAAGATTACTTAATTAAACAGGGTTATGGATTCAACTTTAAACTTGAAATTTAAGTGAATTTCCTTGGCGAGGAATTTCTTAATGACTTCTTGAATGTCATTCTGCCTTTTTATTTTTTTTTCCCCAACATCGCTGGCACTAAATGTCATTGCATTTTGAATAAGAATGAAAAAGTAATTGCTTATTTGTTTCAACACAGATGTTTTTACACATCAGTAAGCACAGTGTTAGGAGCATTTTTTTCCTTTGGTCCTCAGAGATGTTTTGTGACAGCTAAAGAAATTACCGAAATTACCCGATGATATTTGAAACATATTTATTTGTGCAGCTTTTAAAGAGGCCACTTCTTCGCATTTGATCTCAAGTTATTATTAAAAAAAAAACATGCTCTTTATTTTAAATGGTTATTTTAAATGCCTGCAATGATCTGAGAGGAGCGAGAAAAGGAATTCTAAGCTAAAACGTAAAAAACACTTTTAGCTTTATGATTGGCCATAAAACAATCTCAGGCAATTGTAATTACTTTCAACTACTATTCAACTGCAAAAACAACTGGAAAGATCATTCCAACCTACCAACACTATATTATTGCTCAGTGTAGAAAGAGACTGTTGGTGGTAGGTTGCAGTTATCTATCTGGCCATGCAGCTTCTCCATGGCAGGGCCTGACATATGAATGACATATGAGTGACATGTCACAAGTAATTCATTTTAAAATTGTCATTTTTAGTTTTTGATATAGTGGCCCTTTGGTTTTTGGCTAGCAGTTTGGGCCAAGCATAAGTTCGGCCCAAACATCGCCTGTTCGCATATTTGGCGAACACCTGAATTTGCGTGGCGCTCGGCTGGATGTTCTCCTGCTGAGTGCTGCACAGTGCATTCTAAGCCCCGATTGGCCGAAGCAATGTACCTGAAAACTAAATAGCAAAAGAGAAAAAAGCAACTCCTGCGCACAGGTGGATCACCATATATAATATCTAGGCACAGGCCTTGCTGCCCTCAAGGATGGGGATCCTAGTAGAAACCGAAATAAAAAGAAGACAGGGGCGCACCAGCCTTGTGCATTAACTTTTTAAAACATTTATTAAATAAAAATAGTAAAAGAAATAACTCACAAGTAATTGGTAGAGGAGGCACAACATAAAATTGCACCAGTGGACAGCCTGCGATTTGGAATGAGCGAAACCTTCCAAGGGCCATGGAGGAACGCACAGGCGTCACAATCCGCTAACACGTTTTGAGGGGATAGTCCCCTCTTCATCAGAGCTATGCCTATTACTATTTTAATTTAATAAATGTTTTCAAAAGTTAATGCACAAGGCTGGTGCGCCCCTGTCTTCTTTTTATTTCGGTACCTGAAAACTGAACAGGTGCAAGGCTTTGTCCAATCAGGGCACAGTGAATAGTTGGTTGTTAAGGAGTGGACTGGGAAGCCGGCCTCCTTGCTGACAGCTGAATGAAAAAAGAAACATTGCCGCAATACAAAAATGTGGCATGGGGGTCCCCCACAATCCATACCAGGCCCTTTGGTTCTTTATTTAAACAGCGTGGGGTCTTCCCCAAAATCCATACCAGACCCTTATCCGAGCATGCAGCCTGGCAGGTCAGAAAAGGGGGGGGGCAAGTGAGCGCCCAACCTCCTGACCCATACCAGGAGACATGCCCCCAATTTGGGGGGTATCCCCCACCCCACAGCACCTTGTCCACATGTTGATGGGGAGAAGGGCCTCTTCCCCACAACCCTGGGTGGTGGTTGTGGGGGTCTGCGTGCAGGGGGCTTATTGGAATCTGGAAGCCCCTTTAACAGGGGGCCCCAGATCCCGCCCCCTTCTATGTGAATGAGTATGAGATACATTACACCTACTAATTTAGCAAAATAAGTATCAAAAAGAAATAAAAACACACACAATTTTTGACAATTCCTTTGCTAAAAATAAAAAAAAAATGTCATCCGATGTAGATCCATCGTCAATCACACCCACCGCACCACCAGACCCAAAAAAAAAACTCCACCCGCAACAAGGGCACCCCTCCAACTGCCTGCTTCCCCGTATGACAGTTCTTAAATCGGATTTCCGCCCCCCCCCCCACCCAGCAAAACGTTTAAAGTCAGCAGCTGCGTATACCATAGCTGCTGACTTTAAATATTAGGACCTGGAATCCAGCGATGTCGGTGTCCAGCCAATGTTTCCATGGGCTTTTAAGTGCTGCCGTCGCCACTGCCAGTAAGGGATACTGGCAGTGAAGCCTTGCAGCTTCATGCCGGTTTCCTACTGCGCTGTGCTTTCTGAATGGCTTGGTGGTGGGGCAGGGGGGGGGCTGAAATTCCAAGTGATCTGGCCGCGGCGAGATCTCTCAGAAGTGGATACAGGTACCTGTCAAAAACAGGTACCCGCCCCCCCCCCCCCGAAAGGTGCCAAAAGTGGCACCAGAGGGGGGGAGGAGGCAGATAAGCGGAGCTTCCACTTTTGGGTGGAACTCTGCTTTAAGTAGGTAAGGGACGGAGCTACCTGGCGATACTGTCCCCATGTGACGTCACTGACCAGTGCATGCTGGGTTGGTGACGTGAAGGGAAAAGATTAGACACAAATAGCAAAAAAAAAAACCTGATAGGGGTTTCAGTCATTCTCTGCTCTATCCAAAATGTAAATGAATTAAAATAAAAAACCCATAGTTTGGTGAAGATGGTGTTGGGTTGAATCTGGGGTGACAATATACACTTAAAATATTACTATAGGTAAAACTTTTTTTTCCTTTTGGACAGAGTAAGGGAGGGTTATAACCCCTGTCAATTTTTCTTGCCATATGCGTGCCATTGGGGAGATTTCCCTTCACTTCTTGTCCCATAGCCAAAACAGGCAAATAAAGAGAATCTCTTGGGGTCCCCCAGGTCACCAGATCTAGTGTCCCCATTGGAAGATTTTACTTCTTTGGAAGAATTTACTTCATTACTTTTCTGGGAACAATCAAAATTTTCTTTTACTTTCACTTTAAATTACAAAGAAAAACAGGACAAATAGAGAGGGTAAATCTCCCTAACAGGGGCACAGACAGAAAGTAAGACTTAATAGGTGTTCTAATCCCTCTCCACTCTGTCCAAAACTAAAAAAAAAAGTTTTGCCTTTAGGTACACTTCAACATTTTTTTAAGACCACCCGAAAACTGGGAAAACTTATTGACTCGAGTATAAGCCTAGGGTGAGAAATGCGCAGCTACTGTAAGTGGAAAAGAGGGTCAACAATGCCCATTTGCAGCCTCACTGTGCCCATTTGCATGCCTCGCTGTGCCCATTCGCAGCCATAGGTCCCCCGAACTTCAAACTCGGTAGTTAAGGGTTCCTAGATGCCCCCTAGCTGGGTCTCTGGACCCAAAGGGTCCTGAAATGACATTGCTGCAGATGGACGCAGTCGACCGAATTTGGGGCTCCGTATCTCAGGGCCACTTGGTGTTAGGAACCCCACTTGGTGCTAGGAACTAGCACTACAACATATCCAAAAGCTAGGGTTCCTAGCACCAAGTGGCCCTGAGATACGGGGCCGCAAACTCGGTTCGGAAAATGTCACTTTTCTGCAGCAGAGAATAACATTTTCTGAACCGACATTGGGGCCCCGTATCAATATGTTGTAGTGCTAGTTCCACTGGGTTTGCACACAAGATTTGGGGTTGCTAGCACCAAGTGGCCCCGAGATACGGGGCCCCAAAGTCAGTTCGGAAAATGTCATTCTCTGCTGCTGGACTCAAGTATAAGCCGAGGGGGGCATTTTCAGCACAAAAAAATGTGCTGAAAAACTCAGCTTATATTCAAGTATATACGGTACAACAGTGGCCCAGCATTTGAACTGCTTGCCGACCAGCTGCCGTCATTATGGAGAAGGAAAAAGAATCCTGGACGGCCGCACTCAATGAAAAAGAAAGCACCTTTATTGTGATAAAAATACCAGAACAGGTCACATAAAAATTGGATGATGCAGGACAGCAGTTAACGCGTTTCACACCTTACTGATGCTTACTATGCTTGAGTAAGCATCAGTAAAATGTGAAATGCGTTAGATGCTGTCCTGCATCATCCAATTTTTATGTGACCTGTTCTGGTATTTTTGTCACAATAAAGGTGCTTTCTTTTTCATTGAGTGCGGCCGTCCAGGATTCTTTTTCCTTCTCCATACCTTGTGCAGAGCCAGCACCTGTGAGGCTGAAAGGGGCATTAGCTCTCATCCAGGAGTGACAGTTCTGGGAGCGGCATTTCCTTTGATTCGTGTATCAGCTGCCATCATTATACTGCGGCAGGTCGGCACGTTCCCATCCTAGCTGTACGTCGCCCCTATAAACAGCTACAGCTGGCGCATGCTATCGTGAGCACTAGAGCCAGAACAGGGACGTGTTTGTGTAAACAAACAAATCCCTGTTCTGTCAGGGGAGAGAAGACAGATCATGTGTCCCTACTAAGTAGGAACAAAGATATGTCTCCTCCCCCAGTCAGTCACATCCCCATACACTTAGAAACACTACCTAAGACACACATTTAACCCCTTGATCGCCCCCTAGTGTTAACCCATTCCCTGCCAGTAACATTTACACAGTAATCACTGGGTATTTATAGCACTGATCGCTGTATAAATGTCACTGGTCCCAATTTAGTGTCAACTCCTGTTCAGTGATGAATTTATACTTGTCATTATACACAGGAACTTTATAATTCTCATCATTGATGATGTAAACTTTCAACAGTCCGTACTTTAATGTATAACTTAAGCACTATGGATCTTTAATTTGCTTTATCTATTTTATTCTGTCCTTTGTTGTCCCCGCTTTTTGTTAAGATGTGTATCATCTATATCATCTGCCGTGCTGCAGTTCCCTTCCTTCTTCCCCTTTCCTTTTCTCCTCCCCCCCCTCAATCCCCCCCTATTTTCCCCCCTCCTTCCTTTTTCCTCCCATTCTCCTTCTTCCCTTTCCCCGTCACGTTGTTCTCCCCTACACACTGCCTGTGGTCTGTTTGCCCTGAGCAAGGATGGTTTATCATTGTCCGGTATTCTCTACCCGCCGGTGTACCACACATTTTTTTTATTCATTATTCCAAACTGCCGCTCATGTCTCTGACCTACATTGTTGGATCCAATAGGCGGTACTTATACGAGCAGTGTCCTATGCTGCCCGCCACCCTCTGGACGGAGGGGAAAGACGCACACCCTCTGATTGCGGCATATCAGCTGCCGATGCGCCTCCCCCCATCCATGGGTCATGGTGCAGTATGGGCACTGTGGTATTCCTGCCTGATGACGCTCTGCACATGAGCAGACGCCGGCCGCGCGGCCTGCAGTTAAAAGTGCACACACTGCTATGGCTGATTGTCTGATACACCAAGGGTGACCATGCTGGTGAATCATTCTAAATGCTAGAGAACCAATCTTCTCATCTTTTGCTGCATTATTCAGCGTACTACTCTGCTCTATTTCTAAATCTGTTTCAATAATCTCTAGATGATAGATGATGATAGGCTCAGCAATGGCATGCTGCTAACAAAGCAAACAGAATATTGGCATGTATTAAAAAGGGGATCAACTCCAGAGATAAAACGATAATTCTCCCGCTCTACAAGACTCTGGTCTGGCCGCACCTGGAGTATGCTCTCCAGTTCTGGGCACCAATCCTCAGGAAGGATGTACTGGAAATGGAGCGAGTACAAAGAAGGGCAACAAAGCTAATAAAGGGTCTGGAGGATCTTAGTTATGAGGAAAGGTTGCGAGCACTGAACTTATTCTCTCTGGAGAAGAGACGCTTGAGAAGGGATATGATTTCAATACACAAATACCATACTGGTGACCCCACAATAGGGATAAAACTTTTTTTCACAGAAGGGAGTTTAACAAGACTCGTGGCCACTAATTAAAATTAGAAGAAAAGAGATTTAACCTTAGACTACGTAGAGGATTCTTTACTGTAAGAGTGGCAAGGATTTTGAATTCTCTTCCACAGGCAGTGGTCTCAGCGGGGAGCATCAATAGTTTCAAGAAACTATTAGATAAGCACCTGAATGGGATATATGATGTAATACTGACATATAATCACACACATAGGTTGGACTTGATGGACTTGTGTCTCTTTTCAGCCTCACCTACTATGTAACTAAGTAAATATATGTAGTTGCTTCTATGTACACCTGATGCTGTCTGTTTTTTTTAACCCCTTCCCGCCGACCGTACGCAGATGTGTATACTCGGCTTTCGGGGGTTATACCAGGATGATGCCCGCAGCTGCAGGCATCATCCCGGTACCGTTGTTTCGAGCCGGCGATCGGCTATCCGTATATAACAACCGATGCGGCTAAAAGCCGCTCGACTGTTATACCAGAGGAGCGTGAGGGGACGCCCCCCCTCCCGCCGCCTCCCGCCGCTCTTACCGGGCCTCCCGTGCGATCGGGAGGCCCGGTGTCCAATCGGCTGCCTCCGGCATGAATCGCTTCGTTCCAGCCTTCTAATTGTAAACGCGGAAGCGATGTCATGTCGTCACTTCCCGTTTACTCGGCTGCCAATGGCGCCGAATTTTAAAAAATAGACAGTATTCAGAATCGCCGTTTTCGGCGATCTGAATACTTTGAAGTGCAGAGGAGTGACCTTCATAAAGAGTACCTGTCACCACCTATTACTGTCACAAGGGATGTTTACATTTCTTGTGACAGCAATAAAAGTTAAAAAAAAAACATTTTTTTTTTAAACACAATTTATAAGTATAAAAATAAATAAAATAAATGGAAAAAAATTTTTTTTTAAAGCGCCCCCGTCCCCGCGAGCTCGCGCAGCGAAGAAAACGCATACGGAAGTCACGCCCGCATATGTAAACGGTGTTCAAATCACACATGTGAGGTATCACCACGATCGTCAGAGCGAGAGCAATAATTCCAGCCCTAGACCTCCTCTGTAACTCTAACCTGGTAACCGTAAAAAAAATGTAAACGTCGCCTATGGAAATTCATAGCTACCATAGTTTGTCGCCATTCCACGAGTGCGTGCAATTATAAAGTGTGACATGTTTGGTATCTATTTACTCGGCGTAATATCATCTTTCACATTCTACAAAAAAATTGGGGTAACTTTACTATTTGTTTTTTTTAAAATTCATGAACGTGTCCCTTTTCCAAAAATTTGTGTTTAAAACACTGCTGCACAAATACCGTGTGATATAAAATATTGCAACAATCTCCATTTTATTCTCTAGATTCTCTGCTAAAAAAATATATATAATGTTTGGGGGTTCTAAGTAATTTTCTAGCAAAAAATATGGATTTTAACTTGTAAACACTAAATTTCAAAAATAGGCTTAGTCATGAAAGGGTTAAAAAAAGCCCCCCCTGGGGAACAGATGATCTACAGCAGGAACTTGGTCTCTGTTCTGTGTAACATCTGACCCAGACTTCTCTGATTCTGACTTTATCTGTTCTTATACTAGTCTTTTTCTTCCTTAAACCCCAATCTGTGCAGTCTGGACCTAATTAGATCCTCTACTACCCTATTTTTGCAGCTTTTTCATCATATGCTTTCACAAATTAGACTACAGTCTGTAACTTGGCATCCTTGGCTTATCTTCATCCTAGCAGCTTTTGATGTAAGTATGCCATACTTACATATGGTTCATATCTACACATTTATGCATATAATATTTTCGCATCCATTTGATGCTTTTTTACATGCTTCTCTTTATATACCCCTTTATATCGTTACGTTTTTTATTGGCTATTTTCTTAGTCAAACAATTAATCCAATATGATTAACACATTGTACCAATATATACACAAATCCCAGCCTGGTCTGTTCAGGCATTGATTGGCCTAAATGTGTGCTATCTAGTGACTGCCATCTTGCCACCTGGCATCCAGCTATAGGCAGAGGAGACCTTATGTGGGTGAGTGACAATGAAATAGCATGGCAGCTGATATTGTCATTTATTATAATGTGTAATGAGTCATTGTAGTGTTTCTAATTATGTTTTGTTCTATGCAGTGCTATATCTTTTGTCTTTAAATATATCCCCTGAGGAAGCCCTGGGTGGCGAAACATGTCGTGATAATCACTCTACCGTTACGCTGAGTGACTAGCTTTTAACTTCTTTGAAAACAAGATGTTTTCATGCGCTCATGTATCAAAAGTACAATCAACTTTTTTACCATGTATTGTATGTAATAATAAAATATTTGTTATTTTTTTTATACATATCCTAGTACTTGTATTTTCTATTTGCTGGCACCCCCAAAAATCCCCCCAAAATTCCCCCTGTCTCTATCTTCACTTTCAGGGATGTTGATGCCTTTTTGACATTGTCACCTACCCATATCACTATGCCCTTTCTGTCTGCCGCAATTTCGCAATCACGATAAAAATCGCTGATCACCGCCATTACTAGTAAAAATAATAATGCCATAAATATATTCCCTATTTTGTAAACAATTTTGCTCAAAACAATCAATTTACGCTTATTGCGTTTTTTTTTTTTACCAAAAATATGTAGAAGAATACATATCGGCCTAAACTGATTAAGAAAAATTTCTTTATTTACATCTTTTTTTTGGATATTTATTTATTTATTTTTTTTCAAAATTGTTGCTCTTTTTTTGTTTATAGCGCAAAAAAAAAAAACCTCAGAGGTGACTAAATAACACCAAAAGAAAGCTCTATTTGTGGGGAAAAAAAGGGCAATTTTGTTTGGGTACAACGTCGCATGACTGCGCAATTGTCAGTTAAAACAACGCAGTGCCGTATCCCAAAAAATGGCCTGGTCATTAAGGGAGAAATTCACTCCTGTGCTGACCCCCAAAGAATCACCACTCCCTGATCCAGCACTACTCTTCTCCCAAGATGAACTGCTCCCAACATCACTCAACCCACTTGTGAGCCTGGGCCATCATCAACATACCAGCCTGAGCCCACAGTACTGCTGGGCAGCAGGGCACTAGTACAGCGGCACCCTAGCTGCTAGAAGATCAAAGGAAAAACCCAATAGGCCATCAAACCTGCTAGAAGACTGAAGGAAAATATGAAAATATAAGGGGAAGTAGTGCTCTCTTTGCAAAGGTCTGACACACCTACCGTTGAGTCACAGCCAGAACTCTCCAATCATCTGGGAGCATGAGCTTTGCCTGAGTTATGACTCAGTAGGGGGCATGAAGGACCTTGGCAGAGAGACCACTGCTTCCCCACAGAGAGCAGGAATCCCACTTTGCAGCTGCTGGGAGAAGACAAGTTTTTTCATTCGAACTGTAGCTGCTTTAGAAAAAAAAAAACAATAAGACAATAGAAGCTTTTGGTTTTGATACACTTGATATGTAACAGTTTTAAACTAAATGTTTGATTAAGATTTAGGTTTGTAGAATTCAGGATGAAGTGAGCTTGGCGTCTGGTATTGTAGAAGAAGATTGGGATATCATCTAAATACATCTAACTTAGCCTCTTGCTGTCTGACCATCTGTCCTGGTCTATGACCATCACTTGTGTTTGATGTCTCAGTTTGTGTCTGTGTGTCAGCTAGTGCCACTGTGAGTTACTACTGTGAGTTTTTTTTATTATAAGGTTTAATATTCCCCTTCAACAAATGATTAGGGATATATGGATTAGACTTGAAGATCAGTTTAGAGGTCAACTTCATAAATTAAAATTGACCTGTGGACTGATGCATATACATGCCCAATGAATTCTAACACGCTCATCCAATTATGTTCAAGTAATATTTTCTTTGCACGAGATTGGTTATTCTTGGCAAAAGGCAATCCTACCACAATCACTAAGCAGTGGGGAAATTTTCCTTTGCCAAGTGGAGCTTTCCTTTAAATGTGAACAGCCTAGTTAGTAATTCAACCCCAATGAGTACATTGAGTTTCTGCGCTATCCAAGGTGCTGAAGTTGTTTATGATGCTAAACTACTAGGTCACGGTTTGTCAAGACTGAAGTGAAAAAGAATTTCTGTAAATAGATGTACACAGATTATTCAGTAAGCACAAACATCTTTCTTTAATGGATTCTTTTCTTATATGCAATGCAAAAGCCAAATCCCTTCCTTTGTGTTCAGCATTTTTTTAACAGCACTTCTGTCTCTATATTATTACCACAAAAAGCCTGTTTTGTCTCCTTTGATGCTATTTGTAAATCCACATCTGAGATGTACCTAGATGCTGGGTGCATCTAATGCAAGCTGAATGGTTTGTAAGGTTTTATTAAAATAATTTGTAAGTTGAAAAAAGACAATATGGCTAACAGAAGACTCTAGACTTTTAATGCATGCATATTGTGAATATCTCCTAAATGGTGCACGTTTAGGAGATATTCATTGTACCTACAGGTAAGCCGCATTTTAAGCTTACCTTCTAGGTACAAGTTTAAAGTGGTAGTTCACTACAGCTTTAAAGTGGTTGTAAAGGCAGAAGGTTTTTTTATCTTAAAAAATGCATTAAGATAAATACCCTTCCGTGTGCAGTAGCCCCCCTCAGCCCCCCTAATACTTACCTGAGCCTTATCTCGATCCAGCAATCTTGCATGCGAGACTCAGCTGTCCGGGACTCTCCCTCCTCATTGGCTGAGACAGCAGCAAAGTGCCATTGGCTTCCACTGCTGTCAATCAAAGTCAGTGAGCCAATGAGGAGATAAAAGGGGCGGAATCAGGAGGCCGCAGCTCCGTGTCTGAATGGACACAGGAAGCTGTGGCTAGGCTTGAGTGCTCCCATAGCAAGCTCCTTGCTGTGGGGGCGCTCAGCAGGAGGGAGGGGCCAGGAGCGCTGGCAAGGGACCCGAGAATAGGACGATCAGGGCTGCTCTGTGCAAAACCACTGCACAGAGCAGTTAAGTATAACATGTTTGTTATTTTTAACAACAACAAAAAAAGGACACTTAAAGTGTTCATAAGGGGGGTGTGAAACTCTCTAGCATTTAATACTGGTTCATGGGAAAGCTTTATTTCACTCTTAAAAAACTGACCCTGGGGGCGAGAAGTAAGTGGAAACATTCCCGGGGGGACAGCTTAAGCAGCAAAAGCCTGAGGGTGGGTCGTGACTTCCATCCCTCTCCTTAAAGTGCATCTAAAGCCAATGTTGCCGCTCACCAATCTTTAGATGTGATGTCTTCATTACCTTTCCTTTTCTCAGTTTTTTTTCCTAATAATTTTCATCTGGTGCCAGTAACATAACCTTTCCTAGAGTTACAACATTCACTCTAGTGTATCTTAACAATAGAAACAGGACAAGACTACATTAACGTCCTGCTCTTCCCTAAAGCCACATGATCAGAAAATTGTATGAAAAATACTGCTTTTGAAGCAATCATACGATAATCTGATCATTAATACGACAGTTTCTTAAAGGCCGATCTCGACAGTTCATACGATATTATCTGATCAGACAGGCATAAATATTTTTCTCGTACGATACCAGATCGTACAATTTTCATTTAACTACTTCCTTACTGGACACGTAAACCCCCTTCCTGCCCAGGCCAATTTTCAGCTTTTAGCGCTCTCACACTTTGAATGAATGACAATTGCGCGGTCATGCAACACACTACCCAATTAACATTTTTATCATTTGAGGGCGCGCGATTGAGGAAGATGGCTGCTTAACCACCTTGCTCCACGCCATCAGAACACTCCACCTCCGCTGACAAGGCGCAGGCTTCACCCCAGCACAAACAAACAGGCTCCTGGCGCTGCTGATACCACCAGGCTCCCAGTGAGCATGTATCGTACACTTCAGGCCTGCCAGAGATACCGCTCTCAATCGAAGGCCTCCCATACTACAGGAAAAAGCCAAGGCAAGATGGCACCTGAACCTCCAGAGCCAGACAACTCCACGTAGCTCGCTGCAGTGGACCCTGCATCTCCAGCAGACAGCCTGCATCAGTTCCCAACTGACCTGGTAAGTCCCATGGCTATTGACTCAGATGCTCTGCCTAACAAATTTCCTTCCATAGTGCGAGATGAAATTAGTATGGCCTCTCGCAAGCTCACTGCTGACCTAGTAAAGGGTCTTAAAGAGCTATGCCATGGCACTAACCAGTTGGAGCAGCGCATGGACTTAGCAACAACAGTGCTCGAGGGGCACGAGGAGGAAGTTGATGAGCTAAATGCTGAACTTGAGAGTTTACAGGATAAGTTAGAGGATGCAGAAAACAGGGCCCCCAGTGATAGCCTCCGTATCCGTGGAATTCCTGAGGTCATTACTGCCACTGCTTTTTTTCAGGAACTTGCACCTGAGCTTCCCCATGAGCATTTGGAATTTGACTGCATTTACAGGGGCATCCCTTGCCCCTAAACCAACCGAGGGCCCTCCAAGGGATGTTATTATCACGTTCCACTATTATCATAAGATACTCCTGCAAGCAGCAAGGGACCGCCAAGACCTCTCCTTTCAGGGCAACCCACCTTTTTGCAGATCTCTCCCAAGTTACCATTGCCAAGAGGAGGAACCTGAAACCTTACCTACAGGTCCTACAAACATAAGGGATCACGTACAGGTGGGGATTCCCCTTTAAGCTCTCTTTCTACGACCAAGGTCGTCAGTTCCACGCTTTTTCTCCATCTAACCTGCAGTGCCATTTTCAGGAACTCCAGTTTGACCTACCCTTTTCCCAAAAAGAGTCGCCATCCTCATCTGCTTGTCCGAGATTCCCTTTTTTAAAAAGAACAGTGTAAAAATAAAAAATAAAAGGTAAAATAAATAAGAAAAAGGTAAATAATTTTAAAAGCACCCCGTCCCTCCGAGCTCGCGTGCAGAAGCGAACACATACGTGAGCAGCGCCCGCATATGAAAATGGTGTTTAAACCACACATGTGAGGTATCGCTGCGATCGTTAGAGTGAGAGCAATAATTCTTGTCCTAGACATCCTCTGTAACTCAAAACATGCAATCTGTAGATTTTTTTAAATGTCGCCTATGGAGATTTTTAAGGGTAAAAGTTTGTCGCCATTACACGAGCGGGCGCAATTTTGAAGAGTGACATGTTGGGTATCAATTTACTCGACGTAACATTATCTTTCACAATATAAAAAAAAATTGGGCTAACTTTACTGTTGTCTTATTTTTAAATTCAACAAAATATTTTTTTCCAAAAAAAGTGTGTGTGTAAGACCGCTGCGCAAATACAGTGTGACAGAAAGTATTGCAATGACCGCCATTTTATTTCTCTAGGGTGTTAGAAAAAAAATTATATAATGTTTGGGGGTTCTAAGTAATTTTCTAGCAAAAAAACAGTTTTAACTTGTGTAACGAGCCCCTTGCTCGCTCGGTTCCACTCTCCCGACACTCCTCTGCGGCTATTGAATCAGATTGCAGATCGCAACATCTGATGGTTCGGTCATCCGATGCTCCGGGACTAGAACTACAACTATGTGCCGTTCTAATCCAGTTGTGTAGCTCAGAACAAACACCAGGCAGGCTGTATGTAAGTTCAACCAGGAATCTCTCTTATTGAAAAATACAGGCTCTTTTATACAATGAAAGAGGAGGCGCGTACCTCCGGCTCATATTACTCTGAACATACACCTGTGCCCAGAAACCTAATTAACATGGGCTAATTAACTAATCCCTTTAGACAGCCTAGATAACTCAGACATGACCTTTAGGCCAGACTGGCCATCTTGTAGCTCAGAAAACCCAATCAACATTATCACAATAGCAGAGTTGATTAACACAAACAACAATGGGGATCTAATGACTCTTAGATCCCATACTAGAGACTTATTTACAATACACATTCTAGCAGGCAACAGACAGGTGGCTGGAATTGACATCAGCTTCTCCTAACAGTATTTGTCCCAGCATTATGAATCAGCCACTATTTCTAATATGGCAAATCCAGGGTCCCCAGAGTCTGTGTGTCCTGGGGGACCAGGACCCGAATCCACAGTAATACCACCTCAAGGGTCCCCAGGCATACAGCTCGCAAAGAGCACCGTTCCCCCAAATGCCAGGGCCCTTGATCAATCGGCAAGAGGCTAGCATTCAGTCCCCTCCAAAAGTCTCTCTCCCGGCTAGGTCTGTCACAACTTGTAAGCACCAAATCTCAGAAAGAGGAAAGATACATTTTTATTATTTTTTTCTCACTCAAATAGAGCTTTCTTTTGGTGGTATTTAATCACTGTTGTGTTTTTTATTTTTTGCTAAAAAAAGACCAAAAATTTTGAAAAAAAAACAAACTGTTTCATAGTTTGTTATAAAATTTTGAAAACAGGTAATTTTTCTCCTTCATTGATGTGCACTGATGAGGCGGCACTGATGGGCCCTGATAGGCTGCACTGATAGGCACTGACAAGGTGACACTGATGGCCACTGATAGGTGGCACTGATGAGCACTGGTAGGTGACACTGATAGGCAGCACTGATAGGTGGCACTGATGATGAGGCACTGATTGGCAGCACTGATGGGCACTGGTAGGTGTCACTGGTTGGCACTGGCAGGTGGCACTTGTGGGGCACTGCATAGTAGCAGTGTCTCTCCATAATCTGGACCGATGTACCTCTGACAGAAGCCACTAATCAACTTTTTCTTTCTCCTTGCGCTGTGAGTGTGAGGGAAGAAAAAAGCTGGTTACGATCTTCTATTTACATCATGCGATCAGCTGTCATTGGCTGACAGCTGATCACATGATAAGGGGTCAGGATCCTTACTCCAATCTGTGATCAGCCGAGTCTCATTGACTCGCTGATCACAGAGCGTGCCGCGTGTTCCCCATAGGCGGTGCATTCTCAGGAGTATGTACATGGACGCCCTCCCAGCAAGTAAGGTCCATGCTGTAGCTGTCTTTTAGCTATAGCGTGGGTGGGAGGTGATTAATAAGTACAATTGTCGTTCAAAAATACAATACAAATACACTACAACACATTACATCACTTCCGACTTTTTTTCTGTCGTACGAGAATTTTCGTAACTTTAGTAAACTCTTTATTTTTGATATGAGATTAGCATGCAGAAGAAAAAAAAAACGGACAATCATTCGTCTGATAATCTCATCGTGTGTACCAGGCATAACAGATAAGAACAATGTAATGGATAAGAATGTAGCACAGGCAGAGCCTACAGAAAGTTATCAGCTGACAAGAATTCAAGCAAGATCAGGTCTTTTTTTTTCTCTTGCACTTTTGAAAAAGATAAAAAAAACAAACACTTTTAATAGGTTATTTAAACAGACAAAAAGACGCCAAATAAGAGAGATTCATTGTGAAGGTTTACATACCCTAAAATTAAAAAAAAAAACAAAAAAAAGGGGTAATCGATGCTGCAAATAAATAAAGCTTTTTGAAAAGAATACTGCTGTCTTTTTGGAAAAGCTTTACTCGAAACGTGGGGCAGGTGGGTGCCACGTTTTTGTCCGGTTTATCAGGAACCGTCCAAAATTTGCTCCATGTATGGCCAGCTTTAGATTTAAGGCTACAGTATAGAATTTAAAGTACATATAAAGCCCAAACTTTTTTTTTTAAGTGTTACTAAACCCAGGAGCCTGCACTCACTATACCTGGTCTCCCACAGTACACAGAACACGGAAATGCAATTATTTTAGTAAATATAAATACCTTTTCTCATCAGGAGTTAGAGCAGTCTTGTAACTTCTATCAGTGTCCAGCAAAGCACTAGTTAAAGCTTGTAGGAGGAGTTTTTATTCTCCTCTGATAGTCCTATAAGACTGCAGGATCCCTGACCCTCTGTCTGGACAGTGCTGATTGGCCCTGTGCTGATCACATGCACCCTCCCAAGAAAAAAAAAAACTCTCTAGCAATACACACCAAGCTGAGCATGTGTAGAGTAACTCCCAAGGCTCTGTTCTATCAGCAGACAGCTTGGGGACTGTAGAAGAAGGGAAGGATCAGAGAAGACAGTATAAAACAGCCTTTTTACACATTGCAGAGAATTCTTCAGTGAGTATATCAAGCATGCTTTACTGCATACACAGACTGATTTTACTGTTGTGGGTTTAGTAACACTGTGGCGGTTATTTACGAAAGGCAAATCCACTTTGCACTGAAAGTGCACTTGGAAGTGCAGTCGCTCTAAATTTAAGTTGTAGATCTGAAATGAGGGGAAGCTCTGCTGATTTTATCATCCAATAATGTGCAAGCTAAAATGCTGTTTTTTATTTTCCTTGCATGTCCCCCTCGGATCTACAGCGACTTTACTTCCAAGTGCACTTTCAGTGCAAAGTGGATTTTCCTTTAGTAAATAACCCCCTTTATGTTTACAGTGGGGAAAGGTTAGAGCTCCTAGTAAGTCTGTATTGCTGTGTCCCTGCTAGAAAGAATCACCTTCTCTTTGTCCTGGTGACTATTGTCACTGAGACAAAAAGTGAAAGGAAATTCAAAATTTAACAGTGGCCACCAGGGGTAGGAAGGAAGGAGAGATCTCCCCAATGGCACACAGATAGTAAAATAAATAAGCTGATGTGTTAACGTGATTGTGAACTCTCACCTGTAAAACAACCCATTCAGTTTAAAATAGTAATGAAAGACAAAACATTTGTGTGTGCATATACTGTATATACACTATATTATCAAAAGTATTGGGACACCTACCTTTACACGTACATGAACTTTAATAACATCCCAGTCTTAGTCTGTAGGGTTCAATATCGAGTTAGCCCACCCTTTACAGCTATAACAGCTGCATCTCTTCTGGGAAGGCTGTCCATAAGGTTTAGGAGTGTGTCTATGGGAGTGTTTGACCCTTCCAAAGAAGCGCATTTGTGAGGTCAGGCACTGATGTGGACGAAAAGGCTTAGCTTACAGTTTCAGCTCTAATTCAGCCAAGAGGTGTTCTATCAAGTTGAGGTAGGCCAATCAAGTTCCTCCACCCCAAACTTGCTCATCCATGTCTTTATGGACCTTGTTTTGTGCACTGGTGCGCAGTCATGTTGGAACAGGAAGGGGCCATCCCCAAACTATTCCCACAAAGTTGGGAGCATGAAATTGTCCAAAACGTCATGGTATGCTGATGCCTTAAGAGTTCCCTTCCCTGGAACTAGGGAGCCAAGCCCAACCCCTGAAAAACAACCCCACACCATAATCCCCCTCCACCAAATGATTTGGACCAGTGCACAAAGCAAGGTCCATAAAGACATGAATGAGCGCATTTAGGGTGGAGGAACTTTACTGGCCTGACCTCAACCCGAGTCGGATGAATTAGAACATCTTTGGGATGAATTATGCCCCGTACACACGGTCGGATTTTCCGATGGAAAATGTCCGATCGGAGCGTGTTGTCGGAAATTCCGACCGTGTGTGGGCTCCATCGGACATTTTCCATCAGAATTTCCGACACACAAAGTTGGACAGCAGGAGATAAAATTTTCCGACAACAAAATCCGTTGTCGGAAATTCCGATTGTGTGTACAGAAATCCGACGGACAAAGTGCCACGCATGCTCAGAATAAATAAAGAGATGAAAGCTATTGGCCACTGCCCCATTTATAGTCCTGACGTACGTGGTTTACGTCACCGCGTTTAGAACGATCGGATTTTCCGACAACTTTGTGTGACCGTGTGTATGCAAGACAAGTTTGAGCCAACATCCAACGGAAAAAATCCTAGGATTTTGTTGTCGGAATGTCCGAACAAAGTCCGACCGTGTGTACGGGGCATTAGAGTGGAGACTGTAAGACAGGTCTTCTTGTCCAACATCAGTGCCTGAGCTCACAAATGGGCTTTTGGAAGAATGGTCAAACATTCCCATAGACACACTCCTAAACCTTGTGGACAGCCTTCCCAGAAGAGTTGAAGCTGTTATAGCTGCAAAGGGTGGACCAAATCAATATTGAACCCTACGGACTAAGACTGGGATGTCATTAAAGTGGAGTTCCACCTAAAAGTGGAACTTCCACTCATTTGACTCCTCTCCCCCTCTGGTGCCACAATTGCCACCTTTCAGTGGCAATTGTCTTTGACAGGTATCCTGTTCCCACTTCCAGGAGTCCGGACTGCGGCCTGTGACATCACAACGGGGCTCCCTCCTCCTTCCTCCTCCTTTCCCTGTCGCCGGGTTCAGTAGGAAACATCAGATGGAAACATCAGCTCCGGTGCCGACATCGCTGGACTCCAGGACAGGTAAGTGTCCTATTATTAAAAGCCAGCAGCTGCAGTATGTGTAGCTGCTGGCTTTTAATTTTTTTGGGGCGGAACACCGCTTTAAAGTTCATCTGTGTCTAAAGGCAATACTTTTGACAATATAGTGTATCAGGGCTTTTTTTCTCAGAGAATAGGTGCAGGAACTCAACCATGCCCACCACACACACATACCTGCCAAATGGCATCAAATAGTAGCTCTGCCCTCTGAATACAACCCCCTCCCTCCACTGCCCTCATTTTCTCCCCCCTCCTTAAAAGCTTCACCATCTGTCATATGTCTTACCTTTGTTGCAACAATAAGCTGAAACAGCTATCCGGCTATAGTACCCCCCAGCATACTATACTATACTATACTACAAAGGAAAAGAAGGGGCAATACTAACAGTACTACAAAAACCGGACTTTATGGGCCAGGAAAATGGAGAAAGGAATATTTAAAAAAAAAATCATATTTATTGACAACATTTTTTTTACAAAATAAACACAAAATAATGAAGATAAAAACCATCGTACATATGCATTATAAAATTGTACAGTGAGCCCTTGTGCGTCTACATGTTTCGCCGTTAAGCTTCTTCGGGACATGACCAAGGTTCAAAGATGCAACAGATAAGAGAAAAAAAATCTCACTATCTGAAATGAAATAACGTGTGATTAAAACCAATACTGGTGCACAAATAATCTACTTTAAAAGACATATGCTGAATCACTCAAAGGAAAGCAAATCAACAATGAGCAAAAGAGGTACCTTGAGTACGCTATTCTATATTTAGATATACACATCTTTGCCTCGCTCTTTTGCGACACCCTTTTAGGTAATGAATCGCTTTGTGTGTTTTTTTATAGTTTTGAACTGTGAATATCCATCACCTACTCTAAGTTTTTGAGAGACAAATATATCAGCGTACTCCAACTCAAGGTACCTCTTTTGCTCATTGTTGATGTGCTTTCCTTTGAGTGATTCAGCATATGTCTTTTAAAGTAGATTATTTGTGCACCATTATTGGTTTTAATCACGTTATTTCATTTCAGATAGTGAGATTTTTTCTCTTATCTGTTGCGTCTTTGAACCTTGATCGTGTCCTGAAGAAGCCTAATGGAAAAACGTGTAGACGCACAAGGGCTCACTGTACAATTGTATAATGCATATGTACGATGGTTTCTATCTTCATTATTTTGTGTCTATTTTGTAAAAAAAAAATTTCAATAAATATGATGGGTTTTTTGTAATATTCCTTTCTCCATTGTTTCCTGGTCCATAAAGTCCGGTTTTAGTAGTACTGTTAGTATTGCGCCTTCTTTTCCCATATATTACGGATGTGGCTTGAAAGTGCCTTCTCTCCATTTATACTATACTACAGTCACTTGCAAGGGAGATCATGCAGTAGGAGCATCAACAACTGGTCACCAGGGAAAAAATGGAGACCACAGAGGGTGCAGCCTACCACGCACCCTCTCCTGCCTATGACTGCACTGAACCCTGGGCACCTGTTCTGTATCTCCCTTGTCCTTGTCAGGCACTCAGTGGGATCTGTGCAGGAGATCTGACCTATCACTTATAAACGCAAAAGCTAGACTTCAGTGTTACCAAGTGATAGTGGTGAGCAGGGAGCAGAAGACTTGAGCCAGAGGTGGTGGAACTGAGATCCCCCTAGTTCCTGCTGAAAAAAAGCCCTGTAGTGTATATAAAAACATTATAAATACCTTTTTTTTTTCCATTTTTATAAGTGATCACATACCCTCTGTTCTCAGCTGGGGGGGGGGAGAAGCAGCAGCACACTTATCTTCCCAGTGTGAAAGGCTGTGCTGGGGGGGGGTGTCAGGACAAGTCTGATCATTGGAGGAGAGCAGGCTGAGTTGCCAGCATAGCTAGAGAACTGACCAGGGTGTGTTCACTTGCTTAGTGTGATCAGTTTTTAATAGGAAAGCAGCGGGACTGGCAGGAACACCAGGGATTTCACACAATGGAAGTAATACAAAAAGAACAGGATACTTTTTCTCATACAAGTGCATGTTACAGCAGGCACATATCAGGACTATGAAATGTTGCGTTTACATACATATTTAGCTCTTCTTTAGACTATTAACTAAAGTTTTGGCTATACATTTTAAGGCAAACCTGTATTTTGTCCATTCACCTGCAGGGCAAACAGCTCTGTTATCGTGAATAGGACAGGGAAAAGTTTTTTTTTTTCTTGCATGAATAAATCTCTTATATTTTAATTATAAAGAGGTTCAAGATTGGATTGGGTAAGTGTCCATAAAGTAGAAAACTAATTTAACAGGACTGCAGTTATAAAAAGTAAATGTAATATAATTGAGAAAATTAGGAATGTGCAGCAAATATATGGCAGTCATTAAAAAAAAATGAACTTGGGATCTAACAGCCGCAATATCTTGGGTGGTCCAAGCTGTATTTCAGTTCTTTTTAAAGTATCTTTCTCTGTCTGCCCTGAAAGGAAGTGGCTTAAAACATTAAAAAAAATGGTAAAAGATACAAAATAGAAGGTAACAAATTATCTACAGAATAAAACTGCAAAGTTGCAAAAAATCCCTGGGAAATATAACTCTGCAGTCATTTCTAAAAGTTCTGCTTTATTTGCCTGTTCGCTCCAGCCAAAGAATCCTTAATGAACCAAAGCAAGGACTGGCTGAGCTGTTGGCCAAGCCTCACATCAAGGGTTATAATGAATCAGTGTTTCCTTTGCATTAACTTTTCACAATCCCGTTATGTGAGTTGACTTGTCTACTCTTGTTTTAGCCTGTAGTTGGATCACTTTTCTTCCCAGCATTGCACAAGTTAATGTAGACATCTGACCTTGCACCATTCAGTCTTATATTTGTTAGCAGAGTTTACATTTCCATGTAGTATCTTGGATCCATGATCCAGCCCAATCCATTGGGTGCATATTGACTGTCAGATTAATGTATATCATTTCTTAAGTTTACAACTTTCCAGCAGCTGTTTCTCTATGAAGGGATGCCATTGAGATGAAATATGACAACAGCAAATAATAAACTTGTCTGATTAGAAGAGCATACTCTGATTGGGCATAGTGTCTCTGAACTTACTTGTCAATGATCTGAGCGGAAGAGGTCTTTGTGATTTTTGTCACTTCTGCTCTGTAAGTGGGCACACAGAAATTGACGTATTGGTGGACTGTTGGACCCTAACTCAACAAGTACTTCTAAGGTTAAAAATGAAGCAAGCCCTCTATACATTGGTAAGACCAGAAAGGGTCACTGTAATACAGATGCTTGAAAATGGCCAAAAGATGAGAGTGCCAAAGATGTTTTAAGTCATTTAGGTCCAATAATTTATTTATTTTTTGCTGTAGTTAAAGTTATAAAAGTAGCCAACTTATTTTGGGGGTTCACCATTCCCCCTTCATCAAGGATTGTGGTGGCAGAAAAAAAAGAAAACGTGTTAGACTGGACTGGATGAAAATTATTAATAGGAATATATAATCCTGCACAAAAAGGGTTCACTTTTTGCACCAGTCTATTTGGTGCTCTCAGCTTTTGACCATTTTAAAGTGATTATAAAGTATTTTTTTAAAAACTCCTTTGGGATGAATTAGAGCGGAGACTGCGAGCCAGGCCTTCTCGTCCAACATCAGTTACTGACCTCACAAATGTGCTTCTGGAAGAATGGTCAAACATTCCCATAGAGACACTCCTAAAACTTGTGGACAGCCTTCCCAGAAGAGTCAAAGCTGTTATAGCTGCAAAGGGTGGGCCAACTCAATATTGAACCCTATGGACTAAGACTGGCATGCCATTAAAGTTCATGTACGTGTAAAGGCAGGTGTCCTAATATTGTGTTCACTATTCTAATATAGTGCATCTGCCAGGTTAAGTGAGGCATCAGGTGTCATGACAGGTGTACTCTAAAAATGCTCACCACCTTTTTTTATTCAATTTTTTTCTTCTCTTTTCCTTTTTCTACCCTTCCTGTCCTACACCAGCTTCTCTTCTCTCTTCTCTCTATCCTTGCCTCACATTCTCATCTGATTTCTCTTCATACAGTTGAGGATTATCACCTGTCACCTTCCTACAACTCTTCCCCTCCCCACCCCACAAAGTACCTACTTTAACAAGAAAGATAGATTGGATTCAGCCAAGACAAGCATTTGAAAAACTCTTGGATCATTATGTTTATGTAACAGATATTACAATAAGCAGCTAGCGAGTCTCTGTTTTAAGAGCACTTGATTGATAAGGAGATAATATTCCAAATACGTGTGTGGATGGGGTGCATTATGGTGTGTCTGTGAACAGAGATCAAGCAGAGGCCAAGATGAAAGAGAACAATGTATTATGAAAGTCCCAACAATGAACAACTAGGTCTGGTGGGTAAGCACAGCCAACCAGAGCCACTTACAAAACTATATCAGAGGAGCATATCCGGAGATAATGCCAACAACTTCTGCAACAAGGAGCGGGAATGCGGCCTTGCCAGTCCACACCCAAATTGGAAGCTTACTAAGTAGAGATAGCGTAGTCCCTGCACTTTCCCTACTCCTCTGGAACCTTTTCGCTGCAGCTATGCACGGTCCCTGGCAGGCGGCGAAGCCATCCCTACACTAGCACAAAGCACGCCAAACCCGGGAACCAGAGTCTTAGATAGAAACTGCCCTGACCCAAGATGGGTGCAGAGGTCACGTGGGGCGCAAGTGTTCAATCGAACAGCTATTCCCCTAGTGACCGCAGGAAAACATAGAAGAACTAAATTCCTCGTGATTTCCTTCTCCTAGTGACCGCAGGAAAACATAGAGGAACTAAATTCCTCGTGATTTCCTTCCCCTTCTACAATGCCACTTCAGCTGAGCGTCACCTACAGTGGGGATTACGGACTGCACCTGCCTACATGAGTGTCACAATACAATATGTTGCTTGCTTATATATATATATATATATATATATATATATATATATATATATATATATATATATATATTTGTATTATGTTTATGTAACACATATTACAATAAGCAGCCAGCGAGTCTCTGTTTTAAGAGCACTTGATAGATAAGGAGATAATATTCCAAATACGAGTGTGGATAGGGTGCAGCATGGTGTGTCTGCGAACAGAGATCAAACAGAGGCTGAGATGAAAGAGAACAATGTATTATGAAAGTCCCAATAATGCACAACTAGGTCTGGTGGGTAAGCACAGCCAACCAGAGCCACTTACGAAACTGTATCAGAAGAGCATATCCAAAGATAATGCCAACAGCTTCTGCAATGAGTGGCGGGAATGCGGCCTGGCCAGTCCACACCCAAATTGTAGGCTTCCTAAGTAGAGATAGTGTAGTCCCTGCACTTTCCCTACTCCTCTGAAACCTTTCGCTGCAGCTGTGCACTGTCCCTGGCAGGCGGCAAAGCTGTCCCTACATTAGCAGAGTCATAAATAGAAACTACCCTGACCCAAGATGGGTGCAGAGGTCACCTGGGGCGCAACCAAGTTCCTCGTGATTTCCTTCCCCTTCTACATTGCCGCTTCAGTTGAGCACCACCTACAGTGGGGAGTACAGACTGCACCTGCCTACATAAGTGTCACAATACAATATGCTATCTTGCTTGCTTATACATACAGTATATATATATATATATATATATATTGGTAATAATTTAGCTACTTGCTCAACAATACAATGATCAATGATATTTGTTTTACAAAACATTGGTGTCTCCTAGGCTTCTACTGACCCATTGGGGGTTGCTTAACTTTTTTTGGTATCTTAGAATTCTACTCTGACATATAAATGCTGCATTCAGTTGTCCGTTCTCTCCCTATAGAGGGTCCAAGGAACCCAAAACCCAACAGACTGTTAAACAAACTTTAGAAGTAGAACTGAGACCTGGCCTATCTCCTTCTGCTCTGTGAGTCTTACTTTTGCCTGAAAAAACCTAATCAACAATCTCACCCGTGAATAGTTAGGTGAGTAAGGTTGGGAATAAAGTTGTGATTTTCTTTCTGGAAGCCAAGATTTGCATAACAAGGAGCCTAGTTTTTTTTAGCTCTCCAGGGATCTCTAAAGCACATGGAAGTGCCGCTCCTGGAGACAGCTTAGATGTGCTGTGTTTAGTACAAGTAGATTATAAGGATTTTTTTTTTTTAATAACTATTTGTAGACATTTTGTGTTGTATATAGGAAGGCACACTCTGCTATCCACTACAGGTATCATATTTGCAGATTGGAATTTTTTATTTTTTTTTGCAAGGGATGTCTTCAGCACTGACAGGCACAGACAGAAGTCTGTTTGCCTGGGATTACTCTAAAAGCCCCTTTTAGGAAGTAGATCTTGATATCTTTCAATTTGTTTATTTCTTTTCAAACCATTACAAGAAGACTGACATTTGCTGCGGGGATTTAAAGATCTGTCGATCTAAACATGTCTCCATCTCAAATATCCTATCAAGGCTCCTTCGCTTTAAGGCCTGAGATTCAGAAAAGTACTTGACAGCACCCAACTGTTGGGATGCCTTGAAGGTGTCACGTCAGTCGTGCATGTGGTAAATGCTGGCACTTGTGATTGTTTACAGAATTGCTAACTAGCTTCCTCCATTTGTCTGGGTTGTAGCGGCTCACCGTTGGGAGGCTTCTTACAAATGTCACTGTGTGTTTGCGTTACCTGTCCATAAGGATCTTACACAAGCATTCTCTCAATCTGTTTGACAGAACACGTAGCCTTTACTTTGTAAAATCCAGTACAGCTGCTGCCTAAGGGTGGGGAAATGATAAGTTACATGGATTCAATGAACTGTTTTTTTTTTTTTTTTTTTTTAACGTCAGTCTGAATCAGTCTCCAGGAAATGAGCTATAATCTTTGCAAAAGTAGTTTTGCGACTTTGGCCTGTCAGAGCTTTGCGTGTCTTGTTCATTTGACTTAAGTGCCCCTGATTAAACAGCAGTCTCAATCCTTTCATGCTGCTTCACAATCAGCAAAACATCAGCTGTGGTGTTTGACTGTTCTGTGAGCAGACATTGCACTCTTGGTCATAGAGTTTAAAGAAGAACTCCGGAGAAAACAGGTTTACTTTAAGACAGTTAACATAGGCAATATTTGCCAGGAAAACTAACCTAAAAATAAAAAAATAGTTATTATTTCCCAACGCCAGGAATGGCGCTAGGCTATCAGCTCTCAACCACTCATGGGAAATGTGAATGATACATTTAAAAAAATAGACCATAAAATGAATAAAAACAATTGATACAAACCAAAATGGGAGGGGGGGGGGCTTGATGAGCGGGTAATCTTTATAGCTGGACAAAAGGAACTAGGGGTGCTGCTGTCAAAATGAAGGTGGGACTCCAGCTGTAAAACAAAGAGTGAGGAAGGGAGGGAAACAGCGTGACCACTCTGCTGTAGTGAGTTCCAAGAAAGTTTATTTACAAAGAAAAGTTAAAAATGATTAGTCACGAAAATATAAAAACCACACTTGTGTATATGGGAGTGTGTAAGCCTGTGGTGGAGTCACAGTCTTAAATGGGTGCAGCTGGATGGATGGATGATGAGCTGCTACAGGCACAAAGTCGGGATCTCTGTGCCACTGGCTGTTAATGGGGAAATTGCTCTGACAATCCAGTAAGCATGTGTAGTGCCGCGGCTTCTTCATTCCTGGTGTCAATGGCCGATAGATGGTAATGTCAACCTGGAGACCAGGGTCACAGGACACATTTCAAGTGATCTTCCTCTTCCTCAGCTGACTGATTCAGCTGAGGAAGGGGAAGTTCAGATTAGTTCAGCTGAGGAAGAGGAAGGTACTTTAAAACGTATCCTGTGACCCTTGACTCCAGATGGTCATTACCATCCATTGGCCATTGACACCCAGAATGAGGAAGCTGTGGCACTACACATGCTAACTGGACTGTCAAAGCCATTTCCCCATTAACAACCAGTGGCACAGAGATCCCGACTTTGTGCCTGTAGCAGCTCATCATCCATGAGGCTGCACTGATAGTCTGCACTGATGGGCACTGCTAGGTGGCACTGATGGGCACTGGTAGGTGGCACTGATGGGCACTGATAGGCAACGCTAATAGGTGACACTGATGAGGAGGCACTCATGGGCACTGATTGGCAGCACTGGTGGGCACTGATAGGCAGCGCTGGTGTGCACTGTTGGGACTGCACTGATAATCAGGACACTGATAGCCAGTGCCCTGATTATCAATGTAGATGTTCCTTTTACATAAGCTGGTTATTGGCTCTCCGCTCCTTACACTGTCAGTGTGAGGAAAGGTATGCCAATATCCAGCTTGTGTTTACATCGTGATCAGCTGTGATTAATATTTTTGGATAGAGTAGGGAATGGTTAGAATTTTTTTGGCAGTCCATAGTCCCATTCGCAAGATGCTCCCTCATTCCCTGTCCTGGTGACAATGTTTTATCTCACAATGGCAAGAAATACACAATTGGGAGAAGGTAAGAACCTCATTCACTTTTTATTGCAACAGTGTTGTAACCAGGACAGAAAGAAAAGAAAATCTCAATTTTTTTTTCTAGATATAGGACAACATTTTCAGAGCCAATATTTGTTGCACCAATGCATTGTACCTTTTAGTTAAGCTTCGTTGTTATATACTGTGTACTTTGAAGTGTTCTTTTCACTAACAAGGAAACAAATTGGCCGTATCAAACGCCTTTTGGAGAGTTTTCTTTCCTCTTGAGAAGATGCACCTTCGTAACTTCTATAAAGTATCTGATAAACTTGCAACAGCTTGCTAATGATAGTCATTAGATGTGCACTTTGCTTAAGTCACACAGGACTGTTCCTACCTCTTAACATATAGCTGAACTCTGCCTTTCTTTGTTGTCTCAGCATGTTCATAGTCTTCCTTTTCTGCAAGAACACTTCAAGCTTTTTCTATGTCACATCTCAAAACCAGCACTTCACCCCAATCACCTCCTTTTACATGGTCGATGGTAGCTGTGCTCTCTTTTCGTAGGCTGCCTGGCAAAGCTCTTGCAAAGGAAAAGGTGTATTCTGTCTATGTACCTAGATAAATGGGCATATCCTAATTTCTAACTACATTGTGACAGAGCTCAAGTGTTCCCAGTGAAAGGTACGGTTAATGCTACAGGATACAAAGGCATTTTAGACAACTGTCCACTTCCAGCCTTGTGACAATGGTTGGATGAAGGCCCTTTTCTGTCCCAGCATGGCTGTGCCCCTGTATACAAAACCTTGTCCATAGAGACATGGTTAGAAGAGTTTGAAGCATAGGAAATCAAAGGGACTGCACATTGACCTCAGCCCTACTAAACACCTCTACAATGAATTGGAATTCTGTTTGCGAGTCAGATCTTCTAGTCCAGGGATATGCAATTAGCGGACCTCCAGCTGTTTCAGAACTACAAGTCCCATGAGGCATAGCAAGACTCTGACAGCAACAAGCATGACACCCAGAGGCAGAGGCATGATGGGACTTGTAGTTGTGCAACAGCTGGAGGTCCGCTAATTGCATATCCCTGTTCTAGTCCAACATCAATACTTGACCTCACAAATAATGTTTTAGCAGAATGGGCACGGATTACACAAATACATTCCAAAGTCTTTTGAAAAGCCTTAATTTATTTGATTTATTACAGGTACTTATATAGCTCTGTCAATTTATGCTGTGCTTTACATAGCCCTCAAGGAGCTTACAATCTAAGGTCCCTAACTCACATTCATATATACACATACTAGGGTCAATTTAGACATGAGCCAATCAACCTACCAGCATGTTTTTGGAGGATGATAGAAAACAGGAGTACCTGGAGGAAATCCACACAGGCACAGGTAGAAGATGCTATCAGTGCCACCTATAAGTACCCATCATTGCAGGCTTCCTGTGTCCATCAGTGCTGCCTATGAGTGCCCATCAGTGCCGCCTACCCATGCCCATCAGTGCTGCATACCAGTGCCACCTATCAGTGCCCATCAGTTCTGCATATAATGCCCATCATCAGTGCCCATCAGTGCCACCTCATTGGTGTCACCTCATCAGTGTCGCCTTATCAGTGCCCGTCAGTGCCGCCTCATCAGTGCCCATCAGTGAAGGGGAAAACACACTTATTTACAACATTTTATAACAGAAATGAAGAAAACTTTTTTTTTTCAAAATTTCCGGTCTTTTTTTACTTGTTGCACAAAAAATAAAAGCCCCAATAGTAATCAAATACCACCAAACAAAAGCTCTATTTGTGGGAACAAAATGATTAAAAAAATTGTTTGGGCGCAGTGTAGCATGACCGCGCAATTGTCATTCAAATTGTGATACATAGAATGAAACAAAAATTACATTGCTGGTGCAAAGTATGGCAAAGTTATTTACATAAGTAAATACAGTTGTGTTTTTTTTGTTTTTTGTTTTGCTTTTTAATTATAAGCATTGTTTTATGCGACACTGCCAACATTAGCAAACTAAAAAACAAAAAAAAGTTGAAATATTATAGCAAAAAAATATATAAAAAAATAAAAGAATAAAAAAAGCAAAGCTATAGCTAAAGTGGGAAGGGTAGAAAGAAGTTCATTCGGGCTGATTTGGTATACTAATGCCCCGTACACACGGTCGGACTTTGTTCAGACATTCCGACAACAAAATCCTAGGATTTTTTCCTACAGATGTTGGCTCAAACTTGTCTTGCATACACACGGTCACACAAAGTTGTCGGAAAATCCGATCGTTCTAAACGCGGTGACGTAAAACACGTACGTCGGGACTATAAACGGGGCAGTGGCCAATAGCTTTCATCTCTTTATTTATTCTGAGCATGCATGGCACTTTGTGCGTCATATTTGTGTACACACGATCGGAATTTCCGACAACGGATTTTGTTGTCGGAAAATTTTATATCCTGCTCTCAAACTTTGTGTGTCGGAAAATCCGATGGAAAATGTGTGATGGAGCCCACGCACGGTCGGAATTTCCGACAACAAGGTCCTATCACACATTTTCAGTCGGAAAATCCGACCGTGTGTACGGGGCATAAGGGTTAATAATGGGTTAAAAAGGAATCATTTTTCTTTTTTTTACTTGTAAACTTTCTATGACTGATGTTTTGTGCAGATCAAGGGTCATCCCTTTGTTTTACATAAGTAACAATACATTGTTGCATTGTATTTCTCAATTACACTTTTGCAGACAGGAATGGCTACTCATCCTGGGCAAGTTCTGACTGTCATTTTGACAGCCAGGATTTGCCAGCAACAGCAGCCAGGGAGCAGTGGCAGGGGACAAAGAGCAGAGCATAACAGATGCACACTAGGAACTTTCTTAAAGTTTTGGGGCATATCTCCTACACCAAGGGGTTGATTTACTAAAGGCAAATAGACTGTGCACTTTGCAATGTGCAGTTACACTCTGAAAGTGCAGTTGCTCCAAAGCTTAGTGAATGAGGTAAGACTTTGCTTTGCAAACAATACCCAATCACGTGCAAAGAAAATTTAAAAAAGCATTTTTGCTTGCACATGATTGGATTATGGAAGTCCCCAGAGCTTCTGCTCATTTATTAAGCTCTGGAGCAACTGCAATTTGCAAAGAGCACAGTCTTTTTGCCTTTAGTAAATCAACCCACAAGAGTTCAGTAGTAGTTAAACAGTATACCAAGTGAAAGGGCTAGTGGGGAGGTGCTTTTCTTAGTGGAAAGCATGGATCGGTATAGAAAAAGTAAAATTGAAAAACTGACTTTAACGACTTTGACTTTGACTTTAACGACTGCCACTGTAATCCTAATTGGGAAAAAAGTATGCAAATGTATAGATAAAATATATCAAAAATGTATTTTGACATGTTTTTATGATGTTGTGTAAATACATTTTGATATTTTTATCTATAACTTTAAGTACTTTTTTCCCAATTGGGATTACTGTGGCAGCCGTTAGAGTCAGTTTTTCAATTTTACTTCTTCTATATATACATTTTTGGATGTGGTGCCACGCAATGCAGGTGTTGTCTCTGTTTTCCTTATAAGGCATGGATCAGTGTTCCTGGTTTACAGGAATACAGGATCCATACCTTCTGTGCTGACAGAATGGCAATCTGCCTTGTTTACATAGGCAGATTGACGTTCTGCCTGTGTACAGAATGATCAGCAGGTGCCGGCGGACATCGGGTCCATGGGACCCGCTGATTAGCTCCCACTGTGTAGATTCACAGCGGGAACGAGCCGCCGATGTTGCGCGCTCACGTCGGATACCCGGAAGTGCAGCATCACGTATATATACATGATCCTGTGCAGCGCGGCTGCCCTGTAGCAGTAAAACTGCTATAGGGTGGTCAGCAAGTGGTTATACTCACATCTTTAAGGCTAGGTTTAGATGTGCATCTAAACCTGCCGCTCTTTTGAAGAGTAATCCGTGTTCAGATCAATTTTCAGAGGCAACTGACATGCAGTGAGGAGGCAGTGTGATACCTCCTCATCGCCTGTTTTAACCCCTTTTTTTACTAAACCAATGCACAGCATTGTACGCAGTTGCAGGGTCTTTGCGGCACCTCCCCTTTCACATGAATGTGTTTGTGTTCGGCAGGCTTGTCATCAGCTGATTGCAACATGTTGGATGAATTTGGTTGCAAGCATCGTAACTGCAACATGTGAACACCCCCATTTGCTGCCATTGCAGCTTAAGGGGGGCAGATGGGGGGGCACTAAAAATGTGGCTCAACCTTGTGTTTTTAAGCCCCCCCCCACCAACTGCTAGTCTAAATGAGGCCTAAAAGTATAGCAAAATATATAAGCCCTATATTAACCACTTACGGACCTTCTTAGGTCAGCAGTCCGCTTTCCGATAAGAGTGGTCTCTGCGGCGGATTCGCCGCGAGATCACTTTTATCAGCAGAGGGAGAGGGCCCCCCTCCCGCCGCTCTCCGGTGCCCTCCGCCGCTTACCGGAGCCGTCGGCAGCGGTGGAGGCGATCGGATGTTGCGCCTTGCTGGGTATGGAGATGAGTGACGGGAAGAAGGCCCCCACCCGTCTCCATACCATTGCAGGGCGGAAGCAATGTCAAAACGTCACTTCCGCCCATAGCTCTTAAAGGGCCTTTTTTTTAAATTGCATTTTAGTGTAAATATGAGATCTGAGGTCTTTTTGACCCCAGATTTCATATTTAAGAGGTCCTGTCATGCTTTTTTTCTACTACAAGGGATGTTTACATTCCTTGTAATAGGAATAAAAGTGACACTTTTTTTTAAAGAACAGTGTAACAATAAAAAATAAAAGGTACAATAAATAAGAAAGAAAAATTTTTTTAAACATGCCCCATCCCGCCGAGCTCGCATGCAGAAGCGAACGCATACGTGAGTAGCGCCCGCATATGAAAACAGTGTTCAAACTACACATGTGAGGTATTGCTGTGATCGGTAGAGTGAGAGCAATAATTCTAGCCCTAGACCTCCTCTGTAACTCAAAACAGGCAACATGTAGAATTTTTTAAGCGTTGCCTATGGAGATTTTTAAGAGTAAAAGTATGTCGCCATTCCACGAGCGGGCGCAATTTTGAAGCGTGACATGTTGGATATCAATTTACTCGGTGTAACATTATCTTTCACAATATAAAAAAAAATTAGCTAACTTTACTGTTGTCTTATTTTTTAAATCAAAAAGTGTATTTTTTCCAAAAAAAGTGTGCTTGTAAGACCTCTGCGCAAATACGGTGTGACAGAAAGTATTGCAACAACCGCCATTTTATTCTCTAGGGTGTTAGAAAAAAAATATATAATGTTTGTGGGTTCTAAGTAATTTTCTAGCAAATAAAACAGTTTTTAATTTGTAAACAGCAAATCTCAAAAAGAGGCTTGGTCCTTAAGTGGTTAAAGAGACCCTGTAAGCGCAGGGCCCCCTAAATATAAAACATACCTGCAGGGTCAGTTATGAGGGCAAATTAGAAAATTGCCCAGGGCCCTCACCTTCTGCAGAAAGCTGTAAGGTTGTACACATGGGGCCCCCACTTTATATTTGCCCAGGGCTTCATTTTTCTGTGTGCATAACCTGCTCTCCCACCACTCGTCCCTTCTGGCTCATAGAGCACTAAACGACCGTAACGAGTGGCGGTGGAAACAGGTTTTCAATCATTCTGAAAATCATTTTTGGAAAACAGGCCACTGGAAAGGTAAATATATGCAGTCAGCTTTTGCAGGAGTGATTTACATACAAGTGACCCTCTGCTGACAAGGTTGCCTTAATACCAGAAACAAAGTCTACATTTCTAGAATATTTGAATAGTGCTGTATGACCGATTCATCAAATTACTGCTTGGGACTAGAACCAGCTGGGTTTGCACTCATGGGTCCAGCAATCACAGTGAGTGAAGAGAGATGTCGCATTTTTTTTCTAATATCTTAAGATTTGAATGTCTAGTCATCAGCCAAGTACTACCGTCCCAATCTATACTGCATTCCAGTTTCTATCTTTGCTATTGTGCTTGTCTCTGGGCAATGTATTCTACTTTTGTAATTATATTTTGTAACTGTCACAGAGATCAATTGAGTATCCGTGTGTATTAGAATAAAAAGCTATTTCATTTTCCACCTGACTGCCAAATAGTGATTCTACATAAAATTGACAGTAAGTGAGATGAGAGGACAGACTGGGAGCAGAGATGAGCACCATCTAATTGCTTCTGGTGTGTTCCTTTGTGTTCTGTGCAAACTGTAAGTAAGGCAATCACTTCTTGGATCTAAGGCTTTACGTAGTTAAAGGAAATCTGACATGAAAGATATATGTTGGCTGCCGTTTGCTGACTTCTTCTGAAAATGCTAGCTATCTGGCTTTAATAGTAGCTTATTCCTAAAAAAGATGTGAAAAGAAAATGTTCTGCCCTGTAAATTTAGGATGTAGCACACTGATAGTTGGAATACCAGAACTAGATCTGTGAGAAGCCTAGCCAGTGACCTCATCACGACCACCAAGAGTGGACAGTAGAAATGTGCAATTCGTTTCGTTACAAATTTGTTTTTTAACGAATTTAGACAAATTTTGTTAATTCGGAAATATCCGAATTAATGAAAACCCGTTTAACGAATTTTTCCAGATATTCGTAAATTCGAATATTTGAAAATTTGTTAATTCATACATTCGTAAATGCATACATTTGCACATTCGTAAATTTGTACATTCGAACATTCGTAAATTCATACATTCGTAAATTTGTACATTCGTACATTCGTAAATTCGTAATTTTGTAAATTAGTAAATTCGTAAATTTGGAAATTCGGAAATTCTGAAATCTGAAATAATAATTAACTAGTAATAACTTAACTATTACTAACTATTAAATTATAGGTATTGTAATTTCCTTTCAAATTTGGCTGTTAATGAACGTAACAAATACAAATTTATCCGAAGTTACGAATTATCCAAAATAACGAATGCCGTATCCAAACAAATGGAACGTAATGAATTAATAATAATAAATAACAATAATAATAATAAAAACTTTTTATTATTATTATTTATTATTAATTTGTTCCGTTCTATTTGTTTAGATGCGGCATTCATTATTTCGGATATTTCGTAACTTCAGATAAATTTGTATTCGTTACGTTCACTAACAGCCAAATTTGAAAGGAAATTACAATACCTATAATTTAATAGTTAGTTACTATTTCAGATTTTCTAATATTTGAGTTTTCAGATTTTCGGATTTCCAAATTTCCGAATATTCTCATTTGCGAATGTACAAATTTACGAATACACAAATTTTCTAATTTACGAATGTACAAATGTACAAATTTACGAAATTCCAAATTTACGAATATACAAATGTGCGAATGTGCGAATGTACGAATGTACGAATTTACGAATGTACGAATGTACGAATTTACTAATTGCGATCATAACGAATGACCCAAAAAACAAAAAAAAAAAGAATGAAGCAAAAACAAACAATTTTTTTGGCAGTGCACATGTCTAGTGAACAGTGTGGCAGTTCTCACTTTGTGCGATTCTGTCTCCTGGATTGTGTAAGCCTATGGTGCAATTGCAAAATAAAACCCGTTGGTGGTGTAACGCTATGTCGGTTCCCCTGGTTCCTTTCTGAGTTTGAATATCTCATGTGATGTGCTATTAACCCTTTGCTGTCTGGGTGGCTGGCATTCCGGAGGACTGCAATTGCTCCCATAGGTAGCTTTTAAGGGCATTTTGCTTTGCTTCATCTCTGTGTATCACCTGAGGTTAGTCACTTCACTGGCTATATGTAAGCTAGGGGTAAATGTATACATGGTGACAGTCAGCTTAGGATAAACTGTTATTGTAGTCTCAATGGGCATAGCAAAGGTGCTTGAACATAAAGATAAAATAAAAGGATGAATAACCATTGTGCCTACTAACCATGTAATAGTGGGGTTTATTTGCTAAAGCTGGAGAGTGCTCAATCAGGGTCAATTCTACAAATAATCAGCTTCCAGGTTTTATTGCCAAAGCTTCATTGAACAAGCTGAGGTTAGAAACTGATTGGCTACCATGCACAGCTGTACCAGATTCTGAGTGCACCAGTTTTAGTAAGTCTACCCCAGTGCGTAAAAGCTTTATGGTATTTAGCAGAGCATCCTCTATGAATTTACGTACAGTATATAACCTTCTTGTACAGAAGTGTGGAATTGACCTCCGCTACCCAGGATTGGAAAGTGGGAGGAAGGGCCCGTATCCAGGTGCGAGCTATCAACTTTCTCGCACTAAGCAGGTTCTCATATATAACTGTTAGCACCAGGGTCTGGTAAGAGCCCAAATATACATTGTTTGATCATACAAGAATTGTACCACTTAGGTCTAGTAACCTTGAATCACGGGGCAGGTCAATAATAAATTACAGAGGGTACCACTGGCGTTGGAGCATCTAGAAAAGAGAGGGCTATCAGATGGCCGATACCTAGACTGTCAAATTGGAGTCAAATAGGCCCTATGCGGTATATATCAATGCGTTAGTATGTCAGAGATTTTAGGGGAAACAATTTTACAATCATCTAGGACTTTGTCCCACTCCACATCTTCCAGACCTCCCATATCCACCTCCCAACATGTTTTTGTTTCATAAGATATCGTAAAAGTTGAATATAGTAAGAGACTATTGTAAAAAGTGGAGGCTAGTTTTTTGGTACAACAAATAAACTCCAGCAAAGGGACTGGGTCCGCCCTCGGTTACCCGTCAGGAATCTGAGTTTGAAGAGCATGAAAAAGCAGGAGATAACAAAGAAACATAAAATTAGGGAGACAAAACTATTCCTTAAGCTCCTGAAATGGTTTGAAGCTGTGTTGGAGATAAAGTAATTTATGTAAGTAATTCATGCCTCTGGATATCCATAAATCAGAATCTGGTAAAGATAGTAATTTAGGTAATTGATTATTATGCCAAAGGAGCATATGGGAGTGGAGAATGGGAGTGTTAGTTTTGCATGATGCTAACTCCTATATTCTTTTATTCTTTGGTGGTGGTAGGACTATACCTTTATGGTCATAAACCTCACAGGAGTTGTGGCTGTTTTTATTTACTTTTCCATTTTTGTGAATGTGTAACAAGGTGCGGTATGTACCCTTTACTCACCTGGAGAGAGGTCAAATATATGGAGACCCTTTATTCTAAAGGGGGTTTCCAGATTCCAATACGTCTTCTCCTCGCAGACCTCCATAAGCGGGGAGAAGACGTAATGAATAAACAATGTCCCCCGACACAGATTCAACATCAATCATTGATGTCCAGCGATGAAGATCTACGTAAGGGGAGGCTTAATATAATATGGAAGCCCCTTTATAATAAAAGGGCTACTCATCTGCCCCATCTCCCCCACAGGTGAATAAGTATAGGGTACACAGAAATCTATGTTTCTCATTTACAAAAAATGTAAATAATAAACAAAAACACCCACACTGTGATACACTCCTTTATTAGAAAAATACTAAATAAACTGCCCCTAAATTACAGATCCCCTGGTTTGTTGATAAACACAAGCCAGCCAGGATCTGTCATTTAGCAGCAGTAGTGTTACCACCACTAAATGATAACTCTCCAGGCACTTGTAATTAAATTTGTAATTGTAATTGAACACATGCTACTGCTCCACAACTTCACATGTATATTGAAGGCATCACCAAAGCATTTTATTTAAAGGATTCATGGTTTTCTTATTGTTGCTCTTTAAGCCACATCAAAAGGCCATTATTTCCCCATTAAATGTATTTTCACTTTTTTTTTTTTGCATTGGTGTACTGATACATGATAGTGAGCAGCCATCCGTGCCCTTTTCTTAACAAAAGCTTGCAAATTGGCCTTAAAGAATGCCAGATGAAAAGAACAGTAACAGCTCCTATAGACTTAGGCCTGGTGCAGGTTGCAGTTGATGCATTTTCCAGGTGCATTTTACATTTTTGCAATACCCGTTTTTGATCCATTGAAGTCTATGTAACCAAAAACACAACCTGCTGGTCCCTGGCCCTTTCCATAAAATGCACAGATGTAAACGTGACCCATAGGAAACCATGTTTAATGGACTATAGTGTGTTTCTGCAATATTGAAAACGCACTAAAAAATGCATAGGTGTGAACCAGGTCTAATAGGGTTTAGTGCGGGATTAGCAGGTTTTTTTCCTGGGTTTGCCAAACCTCCTGCAAACTAAACGTTTCTTGATGTACTCATCCCTAATAATTAGTGGTCTCACTCACTAATGGTAAGGTTCCAGAGATGGGAAAGCTCAACTGTGCAGGGAAATTGAAGGTTTGTACAAAATATCAGCTGCTCTATTTCTGGATCTGTAGTTTTCATTTAAAGTATTCTCTACTTATCCCTTTTTTACATTATATGCTCAGTTTGAATTGTCTAAGTTTGTGACAGATTCACTTTAAGCTGAGCTCCAGATATGAAAGGCACAAATTTAGTCTGTAATTAGTAATACATTTTTTTTTTATATACAAGCACATTAATTTTGCTTTCAGCCTCTGGCAATCCAAGTACAACAGAGCTTAGACTAGAAAAGCAACACAAAGAGACAGTCAGTCATGTTTATGTGCTAACAAGCAGCATACGGATAGGAGGAGAAAGCAGAATAACAGAAAGATGAGCTCCTTACTCTGCTGATTCTCCTTTCACTGTCCAAACACATGCTGGGGTGGGAGGACAAGCCATCTCAGTCTTACTTACAGTAGCAGCAGAGAAAAATCTGATCTCCTCCTCTGTCAGAAAAGTCAGAGCTCTATGAATCTCAGGACTAGATGGATAGGAATACAAATCCTTTGGCTGTATATTATATTATTAACCTGGGAGTCAGCTTTAAAGTTATAAGGATCAGAGAACCTTGCATGCACAATCCATCATCTCTAAATGTCTGTGAGCACATTATCTGTCCTAAACGGGACTTTCTGGGTCCTATGAGCAGTAGTAAGGGTTTGAGAGAAATGGCTTCACTTTTTGCAGACCATTCCAGGGCTAGTTTTCATGGGAAAAATAATAACAATCATTTAATGTGTTCGAAATGTCCAGTCATTTTATTATGTCAGTAACACATAGCATTCTCAGACAGTACTCCATGGACAATAAATTGTTGCCAGATCAGGCAAAAAAATGGAACCTTCAAACCCAAAGAAAATGGACAAAAAAGTTCTCTGTTCTTCTGCTGACTCCGGAACAACCCCAGCCCCACCAGGTTATGCAAATGGGTACTTCCATTGCTACTGGGAGTACAAATATAGATACCCTGCACACAACTATGGTTCAGTTTTATAAAGCAAACATCAGACTGGATAGTGGTCAAAGAACCAAGTATATTGTCACGTGTTACGGTAACTAACATTATGCACATACACGAGTAAGTAAAGGATTATGTCCATCACAGTTCACTAGACAATATGTTCACTAGGCAACATAGAATGTAATTCAATGCAGCTAAATTAGGGTAAACCTGGCAATCCACAAAATCAGCAATCAGTAAAGGCATTTTATAAAACCGTAACAGCAATGATCAATATTACTATAACTCCTCTGTAAACAGGAGGCTTTATCAAGAGTGTGCTTTATAGGAATGACAAAGATGAAATGTAACTGTCACATACCAGGTGTGAGGCCGAGATGCTGAGAGGGCTCCCCTTGCGGATAAGTGCAGTGCTTCCCTGAAAGTGGTACAGGGAGAGCAGTGCCCAGAGAAGCACGGTTTGCCAGGTACTGAGATAAGCTGGTCACCGTGATGTAGCAAGAACAGGCTGGATGAACTGTAAAGCTGGTGTGCTTGTGGAGTACCAGGTAAGCTTGACAGAGTAGCAAACTGGAGACAGAAACGAGCCAGGCTGGGGTCATACATGGTAAGATCAGTTCAGATAATGAGATTGGATAGCTGGGGTCATACACAGCAAAACGGATCTGTAGCACAGTCGTTTAACCAAGGTCAGACATGGTGGAGCAAGCCAGAGAGAAGACAGAAGTACAAGCCAAGGGCAAATCAGGAGATCAGGATCACAGGTCAGAGCAAGCCGGGTCAAAAACAGAAGTTCAATCAGGATACACAGGATCAAGGGGAAGCTGAAGATAATCCGGCAATGAGTGGCTCCAGCAGCAGGCTTAAATAGACCAGGAAGTATGTCATGCAATCTGTTCAAGTTATAGTGAGGAAGTACTGCCCACATTAGTCACATGCACCATGGCGGCCATGATTGTCTTGGGCGGAATTGCCAGTCCTCCTTGGCCATTTCCCTGACAGTAACACTCCCTAAAGAGGTACCTCTTACTATGGAAAACAGGCAAAGTTCTTGTGAAGCAGCTTTAGCCCTAGTTCTTCAGCTGGCTAGCATTGGGGGCCCAGTCTTTATGGTGGTGCACACGAGTACAGTCCCAGGAAAGTCTTCATGCAGTAAATAATGCTGCTAGTTAGATTGCTAGTCCCTACGTACTCAGTCTCTGTTAGTATCAACAGGTTAATGGCAGAATTGTCCTCTCACCATTCCCAGTGATACAGCAACAGGGGTCTCACAGTTTAGATCTAAGATCACGGCTGGATTTGCCTGAAACTACTGCGGTCCTCAGCACACAGCAGCAGGCTTGTGGCGGGTTGATGTTACACAGGAACAGTGATGTGCACAGCGATGTGAACATCTCAGTCTACTCTCAGCAAAGAGAAAGTTCCTCAGTATTCAGTCTGAGAAAATACAACTCTCTCTCCTTATACCCAGCTGGGAATTGTAGTCCAATGGTCCATAGACTGCAATAGTAAAGTTTATTTCCCAAACTTTATCTACCATAATTCATTGCTGGCAACCATCAAGTCTCTTGAGATCCTTCTGTTTGTCAGTTCCCCCTGGTGGATGGAGGTGAGGTTGTGTTAACTCTTTCAGATGAAGACCATTGGGAGCATAGACAGCACTGCAGCGCAGTGACCTAAATCCCTCTCTGTCTCTAGCCAAGCCCATGGCTACAGTTTTAGATGTTTTCTTAGCTTTGCAAGACATTTGAATTGTGGAATATATTCATTTGCATTTTGTGCAGCAACTTGGGAATTCTGAGATTCAACAAAGACATTTTAAATGGATTAGTAAAAGATTAAAAGCTTTTTACCTTACCTGGCACCAAACTTGGACCTTGGGAAAGCTCAGATTAATGACTGTAAATGTGTCAGTCTTCCTTAATAAGAGATGTCTAGAATGGTGTTGTAAATTGGACTTTGTGTCCTAAAAGTGTGGAGGAATTTGCATTTCCTATAATTCTCACTTTTTTGCCAATTATACTTTCCCAGCACAGTTACGCCAATTAAATGCATAGAACCTCATTCGTCAATGTATCATATTATTAAAATATGTAGATTGACTTTAAAAAAAAAAGGCCAGTTTGGTGACTTGCCATTACATTTAAAAAAATGTAGGTTTGATTAATTATGTAGCTGTTAAAAGAATATTTTGACTTCATCACATTACAAGATGTTCTAGATTTGATTAAAAAAATCTGTTTCCCAAACTAGTCCCTAGGGAGCATTTATGTTCCCTTCTCATTGTCACAGGTGGGATAATTAGTAAAGATTTAAAAATGTTGCTTAGACGGCAAATCTGCGCGTGAAAAGCTTGCACTGTTGATGAGATACTGTCACGTTGGCCATCCATTTGTAGACACATTTTCAACTTGTGTGGCTGCATGTGTATTTGCTAAGGTATGCAACCTAAACCTTTGATTTCAATCTGAAATGTTAATACAGTTTGGTTAGATTTTCTTGTCTAAAAAGTGTTTGGAAAAATGTCTGTATTTCTTTAGACATTGCCAAGCCTATATTCATCCTTTTCCCTTTAGCTAGTTTTAATTTTATCTGAGTAGCTGCCATTTTTGCTTTGTAGGTTTTTATTGCTATCTGTATCTCTATATGGGACATTTACTCTCACTTCCTCTCTTATCTTTGTCTCCTGGACAGAAATAGAAGGCATATTTCAAGGTGATATGAAGAAGGAACATCCCAGGTGCCTCACACCAGCAAAGCCCAACAGTCTCTGCAGTAAAATACATAAGTGGTCCATATAGTGAACTTGGTGTAGAGTTATTCACCTTGAGGTCAACCCAGAGGACAAGGGGGTACTTTTTATATCTGGAGGAAAACAGATTTAATCTCCAAATATGGAAAGGCTTCTTCACAGTAAGAGCTGGGGAAATGTGGAATAGACTCCCTCAAAAGCTGGTTCTGTCCAGCTCAGTAGATTGTTTTAAAAAAGGCCTGGATTCTGTCCTAAATGCACATAATATAACTGTAATTAATTTTTATAGGTAAAGTTGATCCAGGGAATATTTAAATGCCTCTTGGTGGATCAGGAAAGATTTTTTTCCCCTCGCTGGAACAAATTGGATCATGCTTTGTTTTTTTTTGTTTTTTTATTTCCTCTGAATTAACTGTGGGTATAGGATAGTGTATATGCAGGGTTTTTTTGTTGGTTGAACAATGTGTCTGGATGGACTTGTGTCTTTTTTCAACCAGATTAACTATATTATTATGTAAAAGCAGCCTCTGCCAGCAAAATTCGTCATTGGACGTGGCCTGGACGTTGCCTGGGCTGAGGCTGCTTTTGCTACAGAGACTGTTGGGCTTTGTTGATGTGTGTCACCTGGGGTGTTCCTTTGCTCATCACAATTATCGAGCCTAGGTGGGCTCTCCGTTAGCCTGCACCCTCAGCCAGAGCCACAGGATTTGGACAGACAGAAGCCTGAAGCAGCACCCCTAATCTTTTGGTGGGGGTTCGTATTTTAGGGGTGTCAACAAAACAGGAATGGGGAGTGGTCACCTGGTTTTCTGAAAATTGTCACAGATGGGACTCCATCTTACTACTTGAATATTTTCCTTTATCTCCTATTGTGTTTCTGGGACAGAAAGTAAGGTATGATCAAAGACAATATCAAAAACTGGCAGAGGTTCCACCCCTTCAAATCCCTTCCCTTCCAAATCAGGAAACAATTTTGGTTGTTGCCAACTTAACTATTACATCAGCAATATTGCCAGCATGTAGATAAATGTAAAAAACACCTCCAGATTCCACGTATAGCAGCTGGGAGTTTGTTTTCTCTGCAAGCTGCCAGCTTTCTCATAGCAGAAGGTGTTAAAACCCATCCTGCCCCATGGCACCTAACCCTCTTGGCTTACCTGTCCCTCCTGCGTGCCTGGGACTTCCGTTGTGGGGGCCAGGATAAAGATCAGTGAACGTCCATTTGCTGATCTCTTGTGGATAGTATGAACCCCGAAACACTTAGCTCTGAGCACTTTTGGGTGCTTCTGTGCAGAAGCTGATTGAGCATAGCCTGTGCGGAATCAGCATTAACATGCAGAGGTGACATTAGGGGTCTAATATACCCTGATGTCTCCCTAAAGAGGGCCTGTCACCTGCATGATGCTATTACGTAGAAGGGTTTTCAAACTCCCCTTTGGAAAGCAATAAAGTTAAGTTAAAATGAAAAATGTTAAAAAAAACTAATGTTTAACAAAATTTAAAAAAAGCCTAACTTTTTTTAAATTCCCTTGGCCCACATACATTTGAATGCAAATTAATGCATTGGGTGCACACAAATTGGGTGTGCATGCATATGAACAACAAACAACAATTGCGCCAGTCATATAAATCCATCATTTACTGTTCACTCTTAATTGATAAGCTGTAAAGGCTTTAAAAATTTTGGCCACAGACATTTTTGGTTTCCCTAAATTGTTGCCATTTCACGGGCGTGCCCAGTATTGAGGCTTGACATGTTTGGTATCTATTTACTTGTACATTTTATCACAAAACTTGGTATTATATTGTGCTTGTGTGCATTACAATTTTTTTGAGTGTATTTTTTTACTGAAAATATAGATTTGATAAGATGAGCAATTATTGTGTGACATATAAAATTGCAGCTGCCTCTGTTTTATTCTACAAGGTTTCTGCTTTAAAAGGTTAAAGCAAAAATTTTAACATTGTGGATGCCCCCGGTATCAGAAAGTTTTGTATTTTTTCCTAGGACATTTCCAGTAAAGTGAAAAGTTTTTCCCATGCTTTGAGAAAGTGTAAGTTTGTTCATGTGAAATGGTAATTGGCCGATGGATTTTAGATGCTTTTAATCTTTGCTAAATTGTCATAATAAAAAGAACTAGAAGTTGAACGTGCCCTGTATACTTTTCTTTGGGAAATATCGTTGTTTGGACCGTAACACCGAGACCTGGTGGAATACAGGTGATGCAAATAGCAGTGTCTTTTGTAGCTCCTCTCTTTTGAATGTGATGGGAGGTATCTGCCCTTTCCTCTAATGTCCTGACTATGAGTTACTTTGCAGTAAAGTCAAATCAGTAGAATCTGTTTTCTTAAACTGAATATTTTTATTTTAAGAATGATTTCTACTGTTAAAAAAGTCTCTGTGAAAAATAAAAAACACTGGAAATTGATCTAAATAGGCTGGAATTTAGCAAAGTGGCCAATCTGAATGAAAATTGTGGGGAAAAGGCAATTTTGTCAATTTTTTATGAAATGAACTACATTTTATGCAGATTGTCTGCAAAATGATGTTTGTCCAAATGCAAGTGAAAAATCTGAAAGGGAACATTAGGGCTGTGAATATAATATGTGTTCTGCAAACTGGGAATTAATTATTTAAAGCCACCTACCCTAACAATTCCTGGCTGTGCAGATAGCAGTCTGACCCTTCTTTTTAACCCTTTTCTTTCAAATGCTCCTCCATATCTAGTGCCCAATATAACTTTGTATTGTAAGAAAGATGGAGGAACCTGACGTGCTCTAAGTGGACCTGTTATAAAGTATGGAAAACTACCAGTAATACTGCACAGTGGGGAAAATGCTATTATTCTTTTAACAATTATTTTTTATTAGTTACGAAATACAAAACATACAAAAGTACCAAGGTACAAAAGCTGAAAACAAAAAATGCCATTGGCTAAGCACCTCGCTTCCAAGAATAATTAGCTTGGTGCAAGCATTATAAGAAATATATAGGTCACCCCAAAATACAGCAAGGAACAACTTATTAAGGTGGCCATGCAGGGCCAGTCATGTAAAACATACTGTACTAGACTATAAGAAATATTGCCGCATACAAAAACAAAAACATTAACCCTAGCCCCCCCCAAGCTGTATCAATTACTGGCTAGGACCATAATCGATGATATTAAAATAGAACCTGGATCAGGGCTCTCTAGATGAAAGGAGTAAGGGCAGAGCTCAAAACTGAAAAAGTCTACTGTATCAGGTGTCTAAACACTCTTTAATAGTTTTAGAATTAAATAAACCTTATGTAGGGGCTGATGGACAGGTCAAAAACTGGACAGTGATACAGGCCATAAAGACAGGGCTGATCTTTGCAAGAAAGCAAGCAGAGGACATTTAAGCATTAGAGGAGGAACTATCCATCCAGGGCTGCCAGACTTTAGCAAATTTCTTAGGACCCCCCCCTACTCAGATAAGTAGCCTTATAAAACGGGATCATTTTAGTGATCAATCCTTTCCAAATGGCCAGTGAGGGCACCACAAGTTTACTTGACTGAAGGATAATAGCCTTACTGGCATAGAACAAAAGGATATGCTGTACTCTCTTAGGGTGCCGACCAGGGAAAATGCAATTTAAGTGAAATTTTACTGTACTGCGGGAGACATTTACTAAACTGGAGAGTGCAAAATCTGGTTCAGCTGTGCATGGTAGCCAATTAGCTTCTAACTTTGGCTTGTTCAATTAATCTTTGACAAAATAAACTGGAAGCTAATTGGTTTCTATGCAGAGCTGCACCAGATTTTGCACTCTCCAGTTATAGTAAATCAACCCCTATGTTTTCAAAAATACCAAAACAGTAAGGCATTGGATCAATTAGAGCCTAATTCTGAAACCCCCCTTTTGTCTTTTGACACCACCCCCTTCCTTGGAGCTTACCACCCAATCCTTGTAATTTTTCCATGGGTCTGTTACCGTGACTTTATGGCTTCTCTTCTTCCTTTGGTGGTGGATGGGTCTCAGATGCTGCAGAAAATGTCATTATGTATTGATATGTTGCTATTCTCTGCAGCATTCTTCTTTGAGCCTATGACATGCTTAAAAGTGTGCCCCCAGAGGGTGAATTCATGATGGCCTGGCTTACAGAACGTTGGTTGAAACACACTAGGGGCATTCAAGCCAGAAGAGGAGTGAAAAGTGGTAGAGTAGGAGTATGTAGTACAGTACTTGAGCATAAAAAGAGGGTGAGCACTGTTTTGAAACCCACTTTTTTTAACCCTTTTGCTGTCAAAGCCTTTTTTGATTTCTTCATTTTGCACACACACATATTAAAATGCACAGAAGTTTGTTTACATGCTGGTGCTGCCCCCTTCATAAAGTTACAGAGAAAGGGCTATACATTGAGGAGAAAGAAGGTATTTGTGAATAAAATAATTTCTGTGGCATTAGAATTTAGAGAAAAATTCCCTTTTAAGTTATGTTTTTAACGAATATCACATGACAAATTCTGCCACTTTCTGATGCTCATGTTTTTAAATAAACATAGCATAGGTTAAACGCTCAAAAATCATGTGATATTGGTATTTGCAGCCTTGCATCCACCTATCTCCATCCCTTGGCTTTAAGTAAACCTATGCTTTACGTATTTATGGTAAACTTGTAGGTTAGCCTTAATCCTCCATACATCTGTCACATACTTATCATTTGAAAGGAACTTTCAACTATCAAACAACAAGTTCATAAAACCTATCCATCTCAAGCGTGTACTCCTTATATATTACTTCTATACTAACTAAAAGGTTATCCCAGATTTGTAATGAGTTAACGGTACCCATCTGTCTAAGGGATTTATTCCTTTCCATATACTAACCTGTGCCAGCACTCTCCATTCCCCATGTCCAGACACACACACACACACACAGAGCCCTGCGGGAGCAATGCGGGTCCAAGTCAAACACGGACACAGAATAATGGATCACTCGTCTTCATTTCCTGGTTCAGTATCTTAAATACAATACATTATCAAGATATGACCAAGCAATGTTTACAACATTACACCAATAGACAAATGTCCACCCATTGCTTGTCACCATTAAAGACAAGCCTACTTTCATAGAATTGTTTATGGACATATGTTTTTCACCCTTAGTAACATCTACTAGTAATACACATTTCATAAAAGTATATATATCTGAAGATTATTGTACAATCTTAAAGTTAATTAATTCTCAACACACTATCAACATTTGTGATGACATTCTGTAAACATATTCTGGGCGTATTGCCAGACTGTCTGTTATTCTAGTTCTCACGTACAGTATCATCTTTTCTTTGATAACAGTGTTGTCGCATATGAGAATGTTCAGCTAAAAGCAAATGTTAAAGAATCACTCTAAGTTAAGTCACAGTAAAGCACAAAGTAAGTACATAATTAAGTGGGGGTCTTTACAAGACCCTTACATCATTCCTTTGCTCAGCTGTCACACCATTGTGTATTGTGAGCTAAAGAAAATGCCACATTTCGGGTATGGAGGAGTATGTGACTCCCTTGATGTGACAGCTATGGGTCAGTCAGCACTGTAACCTAGTAAATCTATAGCCCTTTAGAAACCATAACTGCCATGAATATCTTGCACGGGACTTACACTATAAACACATGTACAGTATATAGCCTTAATAGAACTGTGAAGACTGGATGAAAGCAACTTTGGAGCCTATTATTTACAGTAGGGTTACCAGAATTTGAAGATTAAATCTGGGGGCACCCTACTGACTACTCCCACAGAATCACACCCTCATTTGTAGCCACACCCATTTTAAAAGTTGTAAAATAAAAGGGCAGAAGGAAGTTGTTATGGTGCACGTAGCGCACCAAAACAAATTGTGGGTGTGGCCAAATTGTGGTAACAATGGGTGGGGCTTAAAAGGGTATGGTTAAATTAAAACTGAACCTATGTTGTTATGGGTAAAGAGAGTGTAAAGCATGGGTCAGGATTAAGTATCATAAAAAGTTTAGGGGTCAGGATTAAGTATTGCATAGAGTTCAGGGGTTAAATAACACACATAGTTCAGAGGTAGGGATGAGCTTCATGTTCGAGTCGAACCCATGCACAAGTTAGTGTAGTGCGTCCTCTGAACAATGTTCAGCTAAAGCTACAAGTTAGTTTAGTGTGACCTCTGCACAGTGTTCAGCTAAAGCTACAAGTTAGTGTAGTGCGTCCTCCTCACAGTGTTCAGCTAAAGCTACAAGTTAGTGTAGTGCATCCTCTGAACAGTGTTCAGCTAAAGCTACAAGTTAGTTTAGTGCAACCTCTGCACAGTGTTCAGCTAAAGCTACAAGTTAGTGTAGTGCATCCTCTGAACAGTGTTCAGCTAAAGCTACAAGTTAGTTTAGTGCGACCTCTGCACAGTGTTCAGCTAAAGCTACAAGTTAGTGTAGTGCGTCCTCTGACCAGTGTTCAGCTAAAGCTACAAGTTAGTGTAGTGCGACCTCTGCACAGTGTTCAGCTAAAGCTACCTGTAGAAGGTTGGTGGTGTTTTCCTGATCCTATCACTACCGTAGGTAGCTAAATTATTTACACGTTAGTGTAGTGTGACCTCTGCACTGTTCAGCTAAAGCTACCTGTAGAAGGTTGGTGGTGTTTTCCTGATCCTATCACTACCGTAGGTAGCTAAATTATTTACACGTTAGTGTAGTGCGACCTCTGCGCAGTGTTCAGCTAAAGCTACCTGTAGAAGGTTGGTGGTGTTCTCATACTACAGGCAGGCAGTTGATTTTGCTAGCTGCTGTATCAGTATATATATATATATATATATATATATCCCAGCTTAGTGCAGCTACAGGCCATTAGTATGTCTGGAAGGCCAACAAGGAGAGGCAGACAGTCACAAGCCAATAAGAGGGCAAGCAGGTTCTGTGTCTAGAGGCAAAGGTGCTGGTCGTGGAGACGGTGCATCCTCATCAGCACGTGGCCGTGGTCATCCTCCTCATCCTCTCTCACCCATGCTCAGGGTACTTTGTCTGGCAAAGCCTCTTCCCTGGGCTCAATGGCATCAGTGACTCCTTCCATAGCCCCACCATGTCCTCCTGAGGAGTCCCTCGAACTGTTTTACCACAGTGTTGGGTACATGCTCCAGGAGGATGCCCAGCGTTTAGAAGGCTCTGATGATGATACTGAGCTAGATGAAGGCAGTAACGTGAGCACAGACAGAGGGGGTGCCGATTGCCCAAGAAGGACAGCAATCTGGCAGTAATGCTCCCCCTGCTGCAGCATACTGCCAGGTTTGCTCCAGTGATGAGGAGGGAGGGGATAATGAGGTCACTGACTCAATGTGGGTGCCTGATAGGAGAGAGGAGGAGGAGGTGGAGGCACATCACCAACAAGGCAGGATGCCCTCCAGGGGCCAGCCTAAGGGCAGCACACTGACTGCATCACACCGCAAAGCTCCGCATGTGCAGGGCGCTGCTGTCTCTGCACGTTATTCTAAAAGTTCTTTGGTGTGGGCCTTTTTTGAGACGAGTGCATCAGATAGCACCGCTGCTATTTGCAACATATGTCTCAAGCGTATCTCGCGTGGCCAAAACATCTCCCGCTTGGGCACCACATGCTTGACCAGACATATGTTGACCTGCCATGCAGTTCGTTGGCAAGCTTATCTAAAAGACCCACACCAAAGAACAAAGAGGACCTCTTCTTGCTCCTCATCAGCTGAGATCTCCAACCCCACTATACCTTTAGTCCTCTCTGAGACCTGCACTGAGAGGAATGAAGGTGTAGAATTAGGTGTGTCACAGCCAAGTACTTGTGGGCAATCTGCTTTCGGTACACCGACGTCAGATTGTACCAGGCAAATTTCCCTGCCCTAGCTGCTGCACCGCCGAAAGAAGTTCGCTCCCAGCCATCCACATGCCCAGCGGTTGAATGCTAGCTTGGCAAAATTGCTAGCACTTCAACTGCTACCTTTTAAGTTGGTAGACTCTGTCCCCTTCCGTGAGTTTGTGGAATGTGCGGTTCCTCAGTGGCAGGTACCCAAATGCCACTTTTTCTCACGGAAGGCGATTCCGGCTCTCTACCAGCATGTGGAAGGCAATGTCTTGGCCTTGCTGGACAGGGCGGTCAGCGGTAAGGTGCATATTACCGCTGACTCATGGTCCAGCAGGCATGGACAGGGACATTACCTAAGTTTCACGGCGCATTGGGTCACTCTGCTGGCAGCTGGGAAGGATGCAGGACAAGGTGCAGTAGTGTTGGAGGTTGTTCCGCCACCACGCCTCCAAAATGCCACTACTAATGATTGTGACACACCTCTCTCCTCCACCCCCTCCTCTTCTTCTTCCTCCATGGCCTCTTCCTGTGCTTTGTCCTCAGAACCAGCGTGCTCCGTAGGCATTCAAGGGGCTACGCAAGTACGCAGGCCAAAAGATGCCATGCGGTGCTTGAGCTGGTGTGCTTGGGGGACAGGAGCCACACTGGGGCAGAGGTTCTGTCAGCTCTGCAGGGGCAGGTTCAGAGGTGGTAGACACCACGCCAACTTAAGGCAGGAATGGTGGTTTGCGACAATGGCACCAACCTCCTCTCCGCCCTCTGACATGGACAACTAACCCATGTGCCCTGTTTGGCTCACGTCCTTAACTTGGTGATGCAGCGGTTCTTGGGCAGGTACCCGGGCTTACAGGATGTCCTGAGGCAGGCTACGAAAGTCTGTGTGCATTTCCGCCGGTCATATAATGCCAGTGCTCGGCTGGCAGACCTCCAAAAGGAGTTTAACCTGCCCAAGAACCGCCTAATCTGTGACATGCCCACCAGGTGGAACTCAACGTTGGCCATGCTGCAGTGGCAGCACACGCAGCAGAGGGCCATCAATGAGTACCTGTGCGACTATGGCACCAGGACAGGGTCAGGGGAGCTTGTTTTTTTTCCCCACGCCAGTGGGCCATGATCAGGGATGCATGCACTGTCCTGTCATCATTTGATGAGGCCACGAGGATGGTGAGCAGTGACAGTGCATGCATCAGTGACACTGTCCCTCTTGTCCACCTGTTGAAGCACACGCTGCGTGGAATAATGGACAGGGCACTTGAGGCGGAACAGAGGCAGGAAGAGGAGGACTTCCTTAGCTCTCAAGGCCCCCTTTATCCAGACAGTGTTCCTGCGTGCCTGCCGATCACACAGGAAGAGGAGGAGGAGGATTGTGTCAGTATGGAGGTGGAGCCTGGCACTCAGCATCAGCAGCAGTCTTTAGAGGATCAGTCCCAAGAAACACATGGACTTGTATGTGGCTGGGAGGAGGTCGCTGCGGACCATGTCGTCCTTAGTGACCCAGAGGACTCCGGACCGAATGCCTCAGCAAACCTACGCTGCATGGCCTCCCTGATCCTGCAAAGCCTGCGTAAGGATCCTCGTATTCGTGGTATCAAGGAGAAGGACCAATACTGGCTGGCAACCCTCCTTGATCCACTTTACAAGGGTAAGGTTGCGGACCTTATCTTGCCATCGCAGAGGGAGCAGAGGATGAAACATCTTCGAGAGGCCTTGCAGAAAGGTCTGTGCAACGCGTTCCCAGAGACTGGGAGGTTACAAACTCCTGTTTCTGGACAATGTGTTGCTGAGGCTTCGGTCAGTCAAAGAAGGAGCGGTGGAGAAGGTGGCCGTCTGACCGATGCATTCAGACAATTTTTTAGTCCGCAGCCCCAAGGTATGATCGGTTCCAGCATCCATCGCCAGTGTCTGTTTTACATGGTGCAGGAATACCTAGGGGCAAGATCTGACTTGGACACCTTTCCCACCGAAAATCCTCTGGGTTACTGGGTCTTGAGGATGGATGACTGGCCAGAGCTTGCACAGTAGGGATGAGCCGAACACCCCCCCGTTCGGTTCGCACCAGAACATGCGAACAGGCAAAAAATTTGTTCGAACACGCGAACACCGTTAAAGTCTATGGGACACGAACATGAATAATCAAAAGTGCTAATTTTAAAGGCTTATATGCATGGTATTGTCATAAAAAGTGTTTGGGGACCTGGGTCCTGCCCCAGGGGACATGGATCAATGCAAAAAATGTTTTAAAAACGGTCTTTTTTTCGGGAGCAGTGATTTTAATAATGCTTAAAGTGAAACAATAAAAGTGTAATACCCCTTTAAATTTCGTAGCTGGGGGTGTCTATAGTATGCCTGTAAAGGGGCGCATGTTTCCCGTGTTTAGAACAGTCTGACAGCAAAATGACATTTCAAAGGAAAAAAAGTAATTTAAAACTACTCGCGGCTATTAATGCATTACCGGTCCGACAATACACATAGAAGTTCATTGATAAAAACGGCATGGGAATTCCCCACAGGGGAACCCCGAACCAAAATTAAAAAAAAAAATGACGTGGGGGGTCCCCCTAAATTCCATACCAGGCCCTTCAGGTCTGGTATGGATATTAAGGGGAACCCCGGCCAAAATAAAAAAAAAAAAAATGACGTGGGGGTCCCCCTAAATTCCATACCAGGCCCTTCAGGTCTGGTATGGATATTAAGAGGAACCCCGCGCCAAAATAAAAAAAATGGCGTGGGGTCCCCCCAAAAATCCATACCAGACCCTTATCCGAGCACGCAACCTGGCAGGCCACAGGAAAAGAGGGGGGACAAGAGAGCGGCCCCCCCTCCTGAACCATACCAGGCCACATGCCCTCAACATTGGGAGGGTGCTTTGGGGTAGCCCCCCAAAACACCTTGTCCCCATGTTGATGAGGACAAGGGCCTCATCCCCACAACCCTGGCCGGTGGTTGTGGGGGTCTGCAGGCGGGGGGCTTATCGGAATCTGGAAGCCCCCTTTAACAAGGGGACCCCCAGATCCCGGCCCTCCCCCCTGTGTGAAATGGTAAGGGGGTACAAAAGTATCCCTACCATTTCACTAAAAAACTGTCAAAAAAGCTAAAAATGACAAGAGACAGTTTTTGACAATTCCTTTATTTAACCACTTGCCGACCGCCTCACGTCTATATACGTGAGCAGAGCGGCACGGGCAGGCAAAATCACGTACCTGGTACGTGATTGCCTTCCCGCGGGCGGGGGGTCCAATCGGACCCCCCCCCCGGTGCCATCGGCGGTCGGCATTTGGTTGGGAGCGATGAGAGACGAGGGGGAGACCATCCGATCGTGGCCCCCCCCTCGCGATCGCTCCCAGCCAATGAGAAACATCCCCTGCCTCTGTATAGTACACACAGGCAGAGGATGTGATGTCATCTCTCCTCGGCTCGGCAGTTTCCGTTCCAGCGCCGAGGAGAGAAGACATGTAAGTGCACCAACACTCACACACAACACAGTAGAACATGCCAGGCACACTAAACACCCCCGATCCCCCCCCGATCGCCCCCCGATCCCCCCCGATCACCCCCCCCCAGTCACAAACTGACACCAAGCAGGTTTTTTTTTTTTTTTTTTCCTGATTACTGCATATTGTCAGTTTGTGACAGTTAGCAGTGGTAGGACAGTTAGTGTTAGCCCCCTGTAGGTCTAGGGTACCCCCCTAACCCCCCCTAATAAAGTTTTAACCCCTTGATCACCCCCTGTCACCAGTGTCGCTAAGCGATCATTTTTCTGATCGCTGTATTAGTGTCACTGGTGACGCTAGTTAGGAACGTAAATATTTAGGTTCGCTGTCAGCGTTTTATAGCGACAGGGACCCCCATATACTACCTAATAAATGTTTTAACCCCTTGATTGCCCCCTAGTTAACCCTTTCACCACTGATCACCGTATAACTGTTACAGGTGACGCTGGTTAGTTCGTTTATTTTTTATAGTGTCAGGGCACCCGCCGTTTATTACCGAATAAAGGTTTAGCCCCCTGATCGCCCGGCGGTGATATGCGTCGCCCCAGGCAGCGTCAGATTAGCGCCAGTACCGCGAACACCCACGCACGCACCGTACACGCACCGTACACCTCCCTTAGTGGTATAGTATCTGAACGCATCAATATCTGATCCGATCAGATCTATACTAGCGTCCCCAGCAGTTTAGGGTTCCCAAAAACGCAGTGTTAGCGGGATCAGCCCAGATACCTGCTAGCACCTGCGTTTTTCCCCTCCGTCCGGCCCAGCCCAGCCCACCCAAGTGCAGTATTGATCGATCACTGTCACTTACAAAACACTAAACGCATAACTGCAGCGTTTGCAGAGTCAGGCCTGATCCCTGCGATCGCTAACAGTTTTTTTGGTAGCATTTTGGTGAACTGGCAAGCACCAGCCCCAGGCAGCGTCAGATTAGCGCCAGTACCGCTAACACCCACGCACGCACCGTACAGCTCCCTTAGTGGTATAGTATCTGATCGGATCAATATCTGATCCGATCAGATCTATACTAGCGTCCCCAGCAGTTTAGGGTTCCCAAAAACGCAGTGTTAGTGGGATCAGCCCAGATACCTGCTAGCACCTGCATTTTGCCCCTCCGCCCGGCCCAGCCCAGCCCACCCAAGTGCAGTATCGATCGATCACTGTCACTTTTTTTTGTAGCATTTTGGTGAACTGGAAAGCACCAACGCCTAGTACACCCCGGTCGTGGTCATACCAGCACTGCAGTAACACTTGGTGACGTGGCGAGTCCCATAAGTGCAGTTCAAGCTGGTGAGGTGGCAAGCACAAGTAGTGTCCCGCTGCCACCAAAAAGACAAACACAGGCCTGTCGTGCCCATAATGCCCTTCCTGCTGCATTCGCCAATCCTAATTGGGAACCCACCGCTTCTGCAGCGCCCGTACTTCCCCCATTCACATCCCCAACCAAATGCAGTCGGCTGCATGAGAGGCATTTTCTTTATGTCCTCCCGCGTACCCCTACCCAACGAACCCCCCCAAAAAAGATGTTGTGTCTGCAGCAAGCGCGGATATAGGCGTGACACCCGCTATTATTGTCCCTCCTGTCCTGACAATCCTGGTTTTTGCATTGGTGAATGTTTTGAATGCTACCATTCACTAGTTGAGTATTAGCGTAGGGTACAGCTTTGCACAGACTAGGCACACTTTCACAGGGTCTCCCAAGATGCCATCACATTTTGAGAGACCCGAACCTGGAACCGGTTACAGTTATAAAAGTTACAGTTACAAAAAAAAGTGTAAAAAAAAAAAAAAAAAACACAAACAAAAATAAAAAAAAATAGTTGTCGTTTTATTGTTCTCTCTCTCTCTATTCTCTCTCTATTGTTCTCCTCTTTTTTACTGTATTCTGTTCTGCAATGTTTTATTGTTGTTATGCTTTATCATGTTTGCTTTTCAGGTATGCAATTTTTTATACTTTACCGTTTACTGTGCTTTATTGTTAACCATTTTTTTGTCTTCAGGTACGCAATTCACGACTTTGAGTGGTTATACCAGAATGATGCCTGCAGGTTTAGGTATCATCTTGGTATCATTCTTTTTAGCCAGCGGTCGGCTTTCATGTAAAAGCAATCCTAGCGGCTAATTAGCCTCTAGACTGCTTTTACAAGCAGTGGGAGGGAATGCCCCCCCCCCACCGTCTTCCGTGTTTTTCTCTGGCTCTCCTGTCTCAACAGGGAACCTGAGAATGCAGCCGGTGATTCAGCCAGCTGACCATAGAGCTGATCAGAGACCAGAGTGGCTCCAAACATCTCTATGGCCTAAGAAACCGGAAGCTACGAGCATTTTATGACTTAGATTTCGCCGGATGTAAACAGCGCCATTGGGAAGTTGGGGAAGCATTTTATCACACCGATTTTGGTGTGGTCAGATGCTTTGAGGGCAGAGGAGAGATCTATGGTCTAATAGACCCCAATTTTTTCAAAAAAGAGTACCTGTCACTACCTATTGCTATCATAGGGGATATTTACATTCCCTGAGATAACAATAAAAATGATTTAAAAAAAAAAATGAAAGGAACAGTTTAAAAATAAGATAAAAAAGCAAAAAAATAATAAAGAAAAAAAAAAAAAAAAAAAAGCACCCCTGTCCCCCCTGCTCTCGCGCTAAGGCGAATGCAAGCGTCGGTCTGGCGTCAAATGTAAACAGCAATTGCACCATGCATGTGAGGTATCACCGCGAAGGTCAGATCGAGGGCAGTAATTTTTGCAGTAGACCTCCTCTGTAAATCTAAAGTGGTAACCTGTAAAGGCTTTTAAAGGCTTTTAAAAATGTATTAATTTTGTTGCCACTGCACGTTTGTGCGCAATTTTAAAGCATGTCATGTTTGGTATCCATGTACTCGGCCTAAGATCATCTTTTTTATTTCATCAAACATTTGGGCAATATAGTGTGTTTTAGTGCATTAAAATTTAAAAAAGTGTGTTTTTTTCCACAAAAAATGCGTTTGAAAAATCGCTGCGCAATTACTGTGTGAAAAAAAAAATGAAACACCCACCATTTTAATCTGTAGGGCATTTGCTTTAAAATAATATATAATGTTTGGGGGTTCAAAGTAATTTTCTTGCAAAAAAAAATAATTTTTTCATGTAATCAAAAAGTGTCAGAAAGGGCTTTGTCTTCAAGTGGTTAGAAGAGTGGGTGATGTGTGACATAAGCTTCTAAATGTTGTGCATTCAAACCCCCCCAAATGACCCCATTTTGGAAAGTAGACACCCCAAGCTATTTGCTGAGAGTCATGTCGAGTCCATGGAATATTTTATATTGTGACACAAGTTGCGGGAAAGAGACACATTTTTTTTTTTTTTTTTTTGCACAAAGTTGTCACTAAATGTTATATTGCTCAAACATGCCATGGGGATTTGTGAAATTACACCCCAAAATAAATTCTGTTGCTTCTCCTGAGTACGGGGATACCACATTGAAAACTGGCTACAAGGGCGTGTTCAGAGGGTGGTGATAAATGGGGAGTACTCAGAATGGTCAGGGGTGGGTAGTGGGGTTCCCCAGGGTTCTGTGCTGGGACCAATCCTATTTAATTTGTTCATAAACGACCTGGAGGATGGGATAAAGAGTTCAATCTCTGTATTTGCAGACGATACTAAGCTAAGCAGGGCAATAACTTCTCTGCAGGATGTGGAAATCTTGCAAAAAGACCTGAACAAATTAATGGGGTGGGCGACTACATGGCAAATGAGGTTCAATGTATAAAAATGTAAAATAATGCATTTGGGTGGCAAAAATATGAATGCAATCTATACACTGGGGGGAGAACCTCTGGGGGAATCTAGGATGGAAAAGGACCTGGGGGTCCTAGTGGATGATAGGCTCAGCAATGGCATGCAATTCCAAGCTGCTGCTAATAAAGCAAACAGAATATTGGCATGCATTAAAAGGGGGATCGATAATTCTCCCGCTCTACAAGACTCTGGTCCGGCCGCACCTGGAGTATGCTGTCCAGTTCTGGGCACCAGTCCTCAGGAGGGACGTACTGGAAATGGAGCGAGTACAAAGAAGGGCAACAAAGCTAATAAAGGGTCTGGAGGATCTTAGTTATGAGGAAAGGTTGCAAGCACTGAACTTATTCTCTCTGGAGAAGAGACGCTTGAGAGGGGATATGATTTCAATTTACAAATACTGTACTGGTGACCCCACAATAGGGATAAAACTTTTTCGCAGAAGAGAGTTTAATAAGACTCGTGGCCACTCATTACAATTAGAAGAAAAGAGGTTTAACCTTAAACTACGTAGAGGGTTCTTTACTGTAAGAGCGGTAAGGATGTGGAATTCCCTTCCACAGGCGGTGGTCTCAGCGGTTAGCATTGATAGCTTCAAGAAACTATTAGATAATCACCTGAATGACCGCAATATACAGGGATATGTAATGTAATACTGACACATAATCACACACATAGGTTGGACTCGATGGACTTGTGTCTTTTTTCAACCTCACCTACTATGTAACTATGTAACATGTGTGGGACTTTTTGGGAGCCTAGCCGCGCACGGGACCCCGAAAACCAAGCACCGCCTTCAGGCTTTCTAAGGCCGTAAATTTTTGATTTCACTCTTCACTGCCTATCACAGTTTCGGAGGCCATGGAATGCCCAGGTGGCACAAAACCCCCCCAAATGACCCAATTTTGGAAAGTAGACACCCCAAGCTATTTGCTGAGAGGTATAGTGAGTATTTTGCAGACCTCACTTTTTGTCACAAAGTTTTGAAAATTGAAAAAAGAAAAAAAAAAAATTTTTTCTGGTCTTTCTTCATTTTCAAAAACAAATGAGAGCTGCAAAATACTCACCATGCCTCTCAGCAAATAGCTTGGGGTGTCTACTTTCCAAAATGGGGTCATTTGGGAGGGGTTTGTGCCATCTTGGCATTTTATGGCCTTCAAAACTGTGATAGGTAGTGAGGAGTGAAATCAAAAATGTATGCCCTTAGAAATCCTGAAGGTGGTGCTGGGTTTTCGGGGCCCCGTACGCGGCTAGGCTCCCAAAAAGTGCCACACATGTGGTATCCCCGTACTCAGGAGAAGCAGCTGAATGTATTTTGGGGTGCAATTCCACATATGCCCATGGCCTGTGTGAGCAATATATCATTTAGTGACAACTTTTTGTAAATTTTTTTTTTTTTTTGTCATTATTCAATCACTTGGGACAAAAAAAATAAATATTCAATGGGCTCAACATGCCTCTCAGCAATTTCCTTGGGGTGTCTACTTTCCAAAATGGGGTCATTTGGGGGGGGTTTGTACTGCCCTGCCATTTTAGCACCTCAAGAAATGACATAGGCAGTCATAAACTAAAAGCTGTGTAAATTCCAGAAAATGTACCCTAGTTTGTAGACGCTATAACTTTTGCGCAAACCAATAAATATACGCTTATTGACATTTTTTTTACCAAAGACATGTGGCCGAATACATTTTGGCCTAAATGTATGACTAAAATTTAGTTTATTGGATTTTTTTTATAACAAAAAGTAGAAAATATCATTTTTTTTCAAAATTTTCAGTCTTTTTCTGTTTATAGCACAAAAAATAAAAACGGCAGAGGTGATCAAATACCATCAAAAGAAAGCTCTATTTGTGGGAAGAAAAGGACGCAAATTTCGTTTGGGTACAGCATTGCATGACCGCGCAATTAGCAGTTAAAGCGACGCAGTGCCGAATTGTAAAAAGTGCTCTGGTCAGGAAGGGGGTAAATCCTTCCGGGGCTGAAGTGGTTAAATGCTTCTTCTTTCTTCTTTCTTCTATCTTCTATCTTCCTTCATCTTCTTCTTCTTCTTCTTCTGGTTCTTCTGGTTCTTCCTCCGGTGTTCTCGTCCAGCATCTCCTCCGCGGCGTCTTCTTCCCTTCTTCTCCTCAGGCCGCTCCTCATCCATGGCATGGAGGGAGGCTCCCACTCTTCTCTTCATCTTCTTCTCTTCATCTGCTTCTCTTCATCTTCTTCTCTTCATCTTCTTTTCGGGCCGCTCCGCATCCATGCTGGCATGGAGGGAGGCTCCCGCTCTTCTCTTCATCTTCTTCTCTTCATCTGCTTCTCTTCATCTTCTACTCTTCATCTTCTTTTTGTGCCGCTCTGCATCCATGCTGGCATGGAGGGAGGCTCCCGCTGTGTGACGCTTCTCCTCTTCTGACGGTTCTTAAATAACGGGGGGGGCCACCCACTGACCCCGCCCCCCTCTGACGCACGGTGACTTGACGGGACTTCCCTGTGGCGTCACGGGGAATGCCACAGGGAAGTCCCGTCATGTCCCTGTGCGTCAGAGGGGGGCGGGGTCACTGGGTGCCCCCCCATTATTTGAAAACCATCAGAAGAGGAGAAGCGTGACACAGCGGGAGCCTCCCTCCATGCCAGCATGGATGCGGAGCGGCCCAAAAAGAAGATGAAGAGAAGAAGATGAAGAGAAGAGCGGGAGCCTCCCTCCATGCAATGGATGCAGAGCGGCCCGAGGAGAAGAAGGGAAGAAGACGCCACGGAGGAGATGCTGGATGAGAACACCGGAGGAAGAACCAGAAGAACCAGAAGAAGAAGAAGATGAAGGAAGATAGAAGATAGAAGAAAGAAGAAGCATTTAAATAAAGGAATTGTCAAAAACTGTCTTTTGTCATTTTTAACATTTTTGAGTTTTTTAGTGAAATGGTAGGGATACTTTTGTACCCCCTTACCATTTCACACAGGGGGGAGGGCCGGGATCTGGGGGTCCCCTTGTTAAAGGGGGCTTCCAGATTCCGATAAGCCCCCTGCCCGCAGACCCCCACAACCACCGGCCTGGGTTGTGGGGATGAGGCCCTTGTCCTCATCAACATGGGGACAAGGTGTTTTGGGGGGCTACCCCAAAGCACCCTCCCAATGTTGAGGGCATGTGGCCTGGTATGGTTCAGGAGGGGGGGCGCTCTCTCGTCCCCCCTCTTTTTCTGCGGCCTGCCAGGTTGTGTGCTCGGATAAGGGTCTGGTATGGATTTTTGGGGGGACCCTACACCGTTTTTTTTTTTTTTACATTTTGGCCGGGGTTCCCCTTAATATCCATACCAGACCTGAAGGGCCTGGTATGGAATTTAGGGGGACCCCCCCACGTCATTTTTTTTTTTAAATTTTGGTTCGGGGCTCCCCTGTGGGGAATTCCCATGCCGTTTTTATCAATGAACTTCTATGTGTATTGTCGGACCGGCAATGCATTAATAGCCACGAGTAGTTTTAAATGACTTTTTTTTCTTTGAAATGTTCTAAACACGGGAAACATGCACTCCTTTACAGGCATACTATAGACAACCCCCAGGTACCAAATTTAAAGGGATATTACACTTTTATTGTTTCACTTTAAGCATTATTAAAATCACTGCTCCCAAAAAAACGGCTGTTTTTAAAACTTTTTTTTGCATTGATACATGTCCCCTGGGGCAGGACCCAGGTCCCCAAACACTTTTTATAACAATACCATGCATATAAGCCTTTAAAATTAGCACTTTTGATTTCTCCCATAGACTTTTAAAGGGTGTTCCGCGGCAATCAAATTGCTGTTCGCTGTTCGGTGAACAATTTGCCGCGAACCCCCCAAATTGTTCGCTGTTCGGCGAACTTGCGAACAGCCCATGTTCGAGTCAAACATGAGTTCAACTCAAACTCGAAGCTCATCCCTATTGCACAGTATGCAATTGAGCTACTGGCCTGTCCTGCATCCAGCGTTCTTTCGGAACGCACATTCAGTGCTGCTGGAGGCTTTGTAACCGATCACAGGGTGCGTCTGTCCACCAACTCGGTCGATCGACTGACCTTCATAAAAATGAATCAGTCTTGGATCACCGCCAGCTACCAAGCACCTGATGCTGATGTAACCAAATAATTTTTTTTGAAATGTCAGATCCCTTCAAAGACTGCCTATGCTGATGCTGAGTGACTATCCTGTTATGCTGAGTAATTATCATCTTTCTCCTCAATGATCATGCTGATAGCTTGTAAGAACATTTTTGGTTCTGGGTGCCGCCACCAGTGCCTAATGCCCAATTTTTAAGCCCCTGTTTAACAAGGGCATGTAATTACAATTTTTGATGCAATTCTTTGCAGCAGGGCTAGTTCCTGCGCTCCAACTAGAGTATCTGTGAGGGGTTGCAGTGTTGTGGCACCAGCACCAGTGCCTAAGGCCCAATTTTTCAGCCCCTGTTTAACAGGGGCGTGTAATTACAATTTTTGATGCAATTCTTTTGCAGCAGGGCTCGTTCCTGCGTTCCAACTAGAGTATCTGTGAGGGGTTGCAGTATTGTGGCACCAGCACCAGTGCCTAAGGCCCAATTTTTCAGCCCCTGTTTAACAGGGGCGTGTAATTACAATTTTTGATGCAATACTTTGCAGCAGGGCTCGTTCCTGCGTTTCAACTAGAGTATTTGTGAGGGGTTGCAGTGTTGTGGCAACAGCACCAGTGCCTAAGGCCCAATTTTTCAGCCCCTGTTTAACAGGGCCATGTAATTACAATTTTTGTTGGAATTCTTTTGCAGCAGGGCTAGTTCCTGCACTCCAACTAGAGTATCTGTGAGGGGTTGTGGCACCAGCACCAGTGCCTAAGGCCCAATTTTTCAGCCCCTGTTCAACAGGGACATGTAATTAGAATTCTTGATCTAATATTTCACAGCAGGGCCCGTTTCTGCGCCCACCAAGATTAACTGTGAGGACTTACAGTGTTGTGGCAGCAGCACCACCACCACCACCAAAGGCCCAATTTTTCAGCCCCTGTTCAATAGGGGCATGTAATTACAATTCTTGATTGAATATTTCACAGCAGGGCCCGTTTCTGCACCCACCAAGATTAACTGTGAGGACTTACAGTGTTGTGGCACCAGCACCACCACCACCACCACCACCAAAGGCCCAATTTTTCAGCCCCTGTTCAACAGGGGCATGTAATTACAATTCTTGATATAATATTTCACAGCAGGGCCCGTTCCATCACCCACCAAGAGTAACTGTGAGGACTTACAGTGTTGTGGCACCAGCACCACCACCACCATCACCAAAGGCCCAATTTTTCTGGCCCTGTTCAACAGGGGCATGTAATTACAATTCTTGATCTAATATTTCACAGCAGGGTCCTGTGAGGGCTTACAGTGTTGAAGCCACAACAACACCTAAGGCCCAAATTTCTGCTGAGTATATAGGGCAGGCTCCTACTTTCAAACATCCAACTTACAAACGACTCCTACTTGCAAACGGAAGGAGACAACAGGAAGTGAGATTAAATCTACCCCATAGGAAGGGAAATTCTCTCCTGTAAGAGTTAATATGGGGAAAACTTTTCTCCTTTCCACTGATGCTTTATCACCAATCCTTGTTTCACTAAAAACCCCAAATTTTCAAAAAACATTTGTCATTGGGACAAAAAGTGAGGTGAAATCTTCTGAAGAGGAGCACAGACAGCAAAACAAATGTCACAGGGGTGATAACCCTTCCCTATGTTTTCCAAAAAGCTTAAAAACAGATTTTTTGGCTGGAGCTACACTTTAACCACCTCAATACAGTGCACTTACACCCCCTTCATGCCCAGACCAATTTTCAGCTTTCAGCGCTCTCACACTTTGAATGACAATTACTCAGTCGTGCAACACTGTACCCATATGAAATTTGCGTCCTTTTTTCACACAAATAGAGCTTTCTTTTGGTGGTATTTAATCACTAGTGGTTTTTTTTTTTTTGTTGTGCTATAAATAAAAAAGACTGTAAATTTTGTGAAAAAAATGCCCTTTTCTTTGTTTCTGTCATAAAATTTTACAAATAAGTAATTTTTCTTCATAAATTTTGGCCAGAATTTATACTGCTACATAGCTTTGGTAAAAATAACCCAAATTAGTGTAAATTATTTGATCTTTGTGAAAGTTATAGAGTCTACAAACTATGGTGCCAATCACTGAAAATTGATCACATCTGATCACACAGATGTAGTGATGGTCTATCTCATTTCTTGGTACACTAACAAGTCAGAAAAGTACAAATACCCCCTAAATGACCCCTTTTTAGAAAGTAGACATTCCAAGGTATTAAGTAAGTAGCATGGTGAATTTTTTTAAGTTGTAATTTTTTCCCACAATTCTTTGCAAAATGAAGATTTTTTTTTTTTTTTTTTTTTTTACAAAATTGTCATATTAACAAGTTATTTCTCTCTCAGAGCATATGCATACAACAAATTACACCCCAAAATACATTCTGCTACTCTTCCTGAGTATGGCAATACCACATGTGTAAGACTTTTACACAGCCTGGCCACATACAAAGGCCGAACATTGAAGTAGCATCTTCATGCGTTCTACGAGCCTAAATGACACATCTCATTTCTCAACCACCATTTACACTTTTGAAGGCCCTGGAGCACCAGGACAATAGAATTGCCCCCAAACTGACCCCATTTTGGAAAGCAAACACCCCAACGTATAATCTATGAGGCATAATGAGTCTTTTGAACGGTTCATTTTTTTCCAGAAGTTTTTGGAAAATGTGGAAAAAAATGAAAACACATTTTTTTTTACACAAAGTTGTCTATTTATCAGATATTTCCAACACATAGCATGTACGTAGCAAAGATGACACCCAAAAATACATTCTGCTACTCCTCCTGAGTATGGCGATACCACATGTGTGAGACTTTTACACAGCCTGGCCACATACAAAGGCCCAACATTGAAGTAGCATCTCCATGCGATCTATGAGCATAAATGTCACATCTCAGTTCTCAACCACCTATTACACTTTTGACGGCCCTGGAGCACCAGGACAATGGAATTGCCCCCAAAATGACCCCATTTTGGAAAGCAAACACCCCAACGTATAATCCATGAGGAATAATGAGTCTTTTGAACGGTTCATTTTTTTCCAGAAGTTTTTGGAAAATGTGGAAAAAAATGAAAACGCATTTTTTTTTACACAAAGTTGTCCATTTATCAGATATTTCCAACACATAGCATGTACGTAGCAAAGATGACACCCCAAAATACATTCTGCTACTCCTCCTGAGTATGGCGATACCACATGTGTGAGACTTTTACACAGCCTGGCCACATACAAAGGCCCAACATTGAAGTAGCATCTCCATGCGTTCTACGAGCATAAATGACACATCTCAGTTCTCAACCACCTATTACACTTTTGAAGGCCCTGGAGCACCAGGACAATGGAATTGCCCACAAAATGACCCCATTTTGGAAAGCAAACACCCCAACGTATAATCTATGAGGCATAATGAGTCTTTTGAACGGTTCATTTTTTTCCAGAAGTTTTTGGAAAATGTGGAAAAAAATGAAAACGCATTTTTTTTTTACACAAAGTTGTCCATTTATCAGATATTTCCAACACATAGCATGTACGTAGCAAAGATGACACCCCAAAATACATTCTGCTACTCCTCCTGAGTATAGCGATACCACATGTGTGAGACTTTTACACAGCGTGGCCACATACAAAGGCCCAACATTGAAGTAGCACCATCAGGCGATCTACGAGCATAAATGACACATCTCATTGCTCAACCACCTATTGCATTTTTGAAGGCCCTGGAGCACCAGGACAATGGAATTGCCCCCAAAATGACCCCATTTTGGAAAGCAAACACCCCAACATATAATCTATGAGGCATAATGAGTCTTTTGAACGGTTCATTTTTTTCCAGAAGTTTTTGGAAAATGTGGAAAAAATGAAAACGCATTTTTTTTTTACACAAAGTTGTCTATTTATCAGATATTTCCAACACATAGCATGTACGTAGCAAAGATGACACCCCAAAATACATTCTGCTACTCCTCCTGAGTATAGCGATACCACATGTGTGAGACTTTTACACAGCGTGGCCACATACAAAGGCCCAACATTGAAGTAGCACCATCAGGCGATCTACAAGCATAAATGACACATCTCATTTCTCAACCACCTATTGCATTTTTGAAGGCCCTGGAGCACCAGGACAATGGAATTGCCCCCAAAATGACCCCATTTTGGAAAGAAAACACCCCAACGTATAATCTATGAGGCATGATGAGTCTTTTGAACGGTTCTTTTTTTTCCAGAAGTTTTTGGAAAATGTGGAAAAAAATGAAAACACATTTTTTTTTACACAAAGTTGTCTATTTATCAGATATTTCCAACACATAGCATGTACGTAGCAAAGATGACACCCCAAAATACATTCTGCTACTCCTCCTGAGTATAGCGATACCACATGTGTGAGACTTTTACACAGCGTGGCCACATACAAAGGCCCAACATTGAAGTAGCACCATCAGACGATCTACGAGCATAAATGACACATCTCATTTCTCAACCACCTATTGCATTTTTGAAGGCCCTGGAGCATCAGGACAATGGAATTGCACCCAAAATGACCCCATTTTGGAAAGCAAACACCCCAACGTATAATCTATGAGGCATAATGAGTCTTTTGAACGGTTCATTTTTTTCCAAAAGTTTTTGGAAAATGTGGAAAAAAATGAAAACGCATTTTTTTTTACACAAAGTTGTCTATTTATCAGATATTTCCAAAACATAGCATGTACGTAGCAAAGATGACACCCCAAAATACATTCTGCTACTCCTCCTGAGTATGGCGATACCACATGTGTGAGACTTTTACACAGCCTGGCCACATACAGAGGCCCAACATCAAAGTAGCACCATCAGGCGTTCTAGGAGCATAAATGACATATATAATTTCCTGGCAACCTATCATTTTTGAAAACCCTTCATATTTCTAACACATAGCATGCACATACCAAGAATTACAATCCAAAATAAATTCTATTGCAGAAAGGGTAAAAAAAAAGCATTACCTGTGCTTTTAGTAGTATCCACAGAGGAGAGCACTGGTCCAGGCAGCAGGCAGGGAGGTGCTTAGCGACAGCAATATTAACTATCCAGGCAGCAGGCAGGAATATTGTCTATAGTCGGCACAGCACAGTCCATAGAAATTGTCCAGGCAGAGACAGCCAGCACAGCCATAATATTGGTCCTGGTACACTGTTAACTGCAGACACTCATTATTGTACCGCGACAGGCATGGGCATGGTGGCAGTAAGTCAGCAGCAGGCTGAGGGCCACAATCAGGTAAGACCTGTGCACAGGGGCACAGGGGTAGAGGCTTCGACTCACCCAAATCTCTATGAAGCCTCCAGGCTCCAGACCCTAATTCCGAAACCCGGAGAAAACAAAAATAATTGTTTTCTCCAACCGGAAAAACAATTCTGGAGCCCCTCACATATGTGAGACCCCTGTGTACTACAGTAGCAGGGCAACAGATCAGTCCAAGCGGTAGGCAAAAGCATAGTCCATAAAACAGGCCAGGGTCGGTTCACATGTAAGCAGTCCAAGCGGTAGGCAGTAGAGTAGTTGATAAAACAGGCCAGGGTCAGTTCACGTGGAGGCAGTCCAAACGGTAGGCAGAGGCATAGTCACAAAACAGGCCAGGGTCAGTTCACATGGAAGGCAGTGGCATGGTTATTTGGGAAAGAATGGAAAATGGTCAGCACAGATGATGAAAATGGGGAAATGGTTAAAAATATGGGCTAATATTTTATGGATGTGTGATAAATTTGGAAGCATTCACCAATGCAAAGGCCAGGTTGGGAGGGACGCTGGGGACAATGGTAGCTGGTATCTCTTCTAAATCCTCTTTTGGTGCACACGCGACATTTTTTTTGCCGTCTTCGGCCTGCTTCAGATGGTGGAATGCTGAAGAGGAAGTGGCGCTCATAAGGTTGGCAAACAGCCTCAGAGCGAAGGTCTTCTTGGGGGGTCTTTGGTGATAGATGAGGGACGTGACAACTTCTTCTATGAATTTTAGGAAGGGGGCGGGGCTTTCAATGGATTTGGTGTAGACTACGTAGGAATTGTAAATGGCCAAATGGATGAGATAAATTGCTACCTTCTTATACCAGAATCGGGACCTCCTGATTGACAAATAGGGCTGAATCATTTGATCGTTAAAATCTACCCCCCCATGTAGAGATTATAATCTTGGACACATGTTGGCTTTTCAATGGGACCTTGTCTTCTTTTTACCACAATTGCAGTGTCTTCATGGATGGTGGACATCATGTGCACGTCCCTCTTATCCTTCCACCTCAAGGCCAGCACTTCGTTGCATCTCAATGATGCTCTTTCCCCCTTCGCAGCTTTTTGTTCACTAAAGATTGTGGGAAGCCCTTTCTATTTTTTCTGGAGGTTCCACAGGCCAGGGTTTTTGCGATGTATAAGTGTTTGAAAAGGGGCAGGCTGGTGTAAAAGTTGTCAACGTAAATGTGATATCCTTTGTTTAGAAGTGGGTATGCCAGGTCCCATACAATCTTTCCAGTTGTGCCCATGTAGGCCGGGCACTCAGGGGGCTGGAGCTGGGAATCTTTTCCTTCATATATGCGGAATGCATACAAATATCCCGTGGCTCTCTCACATAGCTTGTATAACTTTACTCCATATCTGGCCCTTTTGCTAGGAATATACTGCTTTATTCCTAGCCGGCCTGAAAAGGGTACCAGGGACTCATCGACGCAAATTTTCTGATCGGGGACATAGAGTTCTGCAAATTGTTGAGAAAAGAAATTTATCAGTGGGCGAATCTTGTATAACTTGTCGTAATTTGGATGATTGTGGGGAGGGCACTGGGTGTTGTCGCTGAAGTGAAGAAAGCGCATTATCATCTTGTATCGGGACCTGGACATTAGGGCAGAATAAATGGGCATCTTGTGGATGGGGTGGGTGGACCAATAGGCATGTCCTTCATTTTTTTTTGTAATCCCCATGTTTAGGGTGAGGCCCATAAACATTTTGAACTCCTCCAAATTCAGATCTCTCCACTCAAAAGGACGGGCATAGGATGATTGGGGGTTGTTGGCAATATATTGCTGGGCATACAAATTTGTCTGGTCCACAATAAATTGCAGCATAGTGTCGGGCAAAAACATATGAAAGAAATCAATCTCTGAGAAATTTTGGGTGTTGGTCTGCACACCTGGCAGTGCTGTGAACGGGGGAATAATTGGCGATGCCGAGTTGGAAGGCAGCCATATTGGGTTGGCAAGACCATCTGGCATGTATGTAGAGGCCCTGGCTCTTGGGGGGTGTGACACTCCAGTAGTTGGATTGGAATTTCCTGTGCTGGTACTCAGGCGTGATGTGGCAGGACTGGTACTGGGTCTGTGCATTTGTTCCTGGGGCCTATCGCCGGCGGCAGCGCTGGTACTGGGCAATTGTTCCCAGGGCCTAACGCTGGTGGCAGCGCTGGTACTGGGCCTGGGAATTTGTTCCTGGGGCCTATTGGTGGTGGCAGCGCTGGTACTGGGCCTGGGAATATAATCCTGGTTTCCAGAGTGCCGTGCCCTTTTGGGAGGGACCCATTCTTCCTCCGAATCATTTGTCGATTCACTATTTGGTTCAAATGCCGAACTTGAATCAGAATCCAAATTGGAATCTGATGAGAACTCCCCGTTGCTCTCATCGGTCATGGAGAGGATCTGGAACGCCTCCTCACTGCTGAATACTCTTTTGGACATGACGCGGTGTGACAGGTGGCAGGTGACGGTCACTGATGGGCTGTGCGATAGGTGGCAGCTGACGTTCACTGATCGGTGATGACGGTGTGACAGGCGATGGTCACTGATGGGTGACAGGCCACGGACACTTTCTGGTGATGGGTGACGGTCACTAAAAGGTGACAGGTGATCGGTGATGGCTGACGATCACTGATGGGTGACAGGTGATGGGTAACGGGTGATGGCTGGCGGTCACTGATAGGTGACGGGTGATGGCTGGCGGTCACTGATGGGTGACGGGTGATGGCTGACGGGTGACAGGTGCACCGCTGATGGTCACTGATTTGTGACGGGTGACAGGAGCACCGCTGGCGGTCACTGATGGGTGACGGGTGATGGCTGGCGGTCACTGATGGGTGACGGCTGGCGGTCACTGATGGGTGACGGCTGGCGGTCACTGATGGGTGACGGGTGACGGCTGACGGTCACTGATGGGTGATGGGTGACGGCTGGCGGTCACTGATGGGTGACGGGTGATGGCTGACGGGTGACAGGTGCACCGCTGATGGTCACTGATTTGTGACGGGTGACAGGAACACCGCTGGCGGTCACTGATGGGTGACGGGTGATGGCTGGTGGTCACTGATGGGTGACGGCTGGCGGTCACTGATGGGTGATGGGTGACGGCTGGCGGTCACTGATGGGTGACGGGTGATGGCTGGCGGTCACTGATGGGTGACGGGTGATGGCTGGCAGTCACTGATGGGTGACGGGTGATGGCTGACGGGTGACAGGTGCACCGCTGATGGTCACTGATTTGTGACGGGTGACAGGTGCACCGCTGACGGTCACTGATGGCAGTCCCTTATGTGACAGGTGCACTTTATTGGGTGACACTGGTGACTGTTGGGTGACAGATGACAATTGGGGGGGCGATGGGACAGGTGTGGTGTTGGTGCAGACACTACAGAACACAGATCGGTAACTCACTGCTTCTGGCTCTTCTCTCCTCACACTGGAAACGGTGTGTGAGGAGAGAAGAGCTGGTAACAGCTAGTTACCGCTCTGTGTTTACATTTATGATCGGCTGTGAATGGATCACAGCCGATCACGTGGGTAAACAGCCAGCCAATGGCTGTTTACCGGCGTCGGTGACGAGTAGTGTTCCCGGGAACACTCTGTCACCGACGTGCACGCGCAGCGCGCTCGCGATCGCGCGCGTGCGCCGTGCACAATGGGGTGGGCCTATCTGTGATCGGCCGTGACATCATCACGGCCGATCACGTGGTAAACAGCCATGTCCAATGGCTGTTCACCCCCCTCGGTGGCGAGCGGTGTCTCCGTGACACGCCGCCACCGAAGGAACAGGGATGCGCGCGCACGATCGCGCGCATTCCCTGTTTAAATGGGAGGACGTCATATGACGCCCTCCCGCAATGAGAGCCGCGCCGCCTGGCCGTCAATTGGCAGGCGGTTAATGTACCAGTTCAAAATTACAAACAGATTCTACTTAACAACAAATCTACAGTCCCTGTCTTGTTTGCACCGCCTGTATACTGCTGTTCAGAGTATATAGGGCCTGGGGGCCCAACGCCTTTCCTTTTTTTAATTTGGGTGCGGAGTTCCCCTTAATATCCATACAGGACCCAAAGGGCCTGGTAATGGACTGGAGGGTACCCATGCCATTTGTCTCACTGATTTTCATCCATATTACCAGGACCCGACATTACATTAAAGCCGCAAGCAGTTTTAAATGACTTTTTTTCTTTAAAAATGTCATTTTGTGCAGGGACTGTTCTAAGCACGGGAAACATGCGCCACTTTACAGGCATACCATAGACACAACCCAGGTACGATATTTAAAGGAATATTTCACTTTTTTTTTACTTTAAGCATCATTAGAATCACTGCTCCCGAAAAAACGTCCGTTTTTAAAAGTTTTTTTGCATTGATACATGTCCCCTGGGGCAGGACCCGGGTCCCCAAACCCTTTTTAGGACAATACCATGAAAATTAGCCTTTAAAATGAGCACTTTTGATTTTGAACGTTCGAGTCGCATAGACGTCAATGGGGTTCTAACGTTCGTGCGAATTTTCGGTCCGTTCGCAGGTTCTGGTGCGAACCGAACCGGGGGGGTGTTCGGCTCATCCCCATTCAGAGGTTAGGATTAAAGTGATTGTAAAGTCTGATTTTTTTCTATGAAAATAACAAACATGTTATACTTACCTGCTCTGTTTCAGTGGTTTTGCACAGAGCAGCCCAGATCCTCTTCTTCTCGGGTGCCTCTTCTGTTCTCCTGGCCCCTCCCTCCTGTTAAGTGCCCTCACAGCAAGCAGCTTGCTATGGGGGCACCCTAGCCGAGTTGCAGCTCTGTGTGTCCATTCAGACACGGAGCTGTGGTTTGGCCCCACCCCCTCTCTCTCCTGATTGGCTAACTGAGTTTGATTGACAGCAGCGGAAGCCAATGGTGCTGCTGGGCTTTGGGGCTCAGATAAATGTTAGGGGGGCTGAAGGCAGGTGCTGCACACAGAAGGCTTTTTATCTTAATGCATAGAATGCATTAAGATAAAAACCCTTCTGACTTTACAAACCCTTTAAGCTACACACAAAGTTCAGGGGTCAGAATTAAATACAAAGTTCAGAGGTCAAGATTAAGTAATGCACAGAGTTCAGGGGCCAGGATGAAGCAACACACAAAGTTCAGGGGTTAGGGTTGAATAACGCACAGAGTTCAGAGGTTAGGAATATGTAATGCACAGAGTCCAGAGGTTAGGATATGTAATGCACAGAGTTCAGGGATCAGGATTAAGTAACACATATAGTTCAGATGGCCAATTTGTGATAGGGAATTTGTGTAATGTTGCAAAACCAAAGAGTTTTCCCCCATATAGATACCAATGTTAAAAAAATGTAACATTTTTTTAGGACAGTATTCAAAAGTAGATTAAAAACACATGCATAACAAAAAAATTGCATAAACACGGACATATTATTTGAATTATAGAAATATGAACCTGTCTGTAACCCTGATGAAGGAGCTTTGTCTCTGGAACGCGTCGGGTAACAGAAGATGCTCATATCACACAGGAGAACAGTGACCAAGCCACCCATATTTATGCAATTTTTTGTTATGTACAGTATATGTTTTTACTTTTGAATATTGTACTAATAAATATTTAAACATTTTTAACATTGGTATCTATATGCAATAAGTGCCATTTAAAGTCCCTTCTACTGAGGGAAAACTCTGGTTTTGTAGCTTGCAATAGGAATGTGGCACATACCTACAGAATATGGGCATCCTTATTTCTACTTTGTGGAATGTTGGGTTATGGTTTTGAAGTGGTTTTGTGTATTCTGCTTTTCAATTTCTTTAAACTTATAATAGACATAGTTTAGTACTGTAAAAAAATAAGCTCACAAACTAGACAGTTGGTACAAAGTTGAGGGCTCAAGCTTTATTTTTTAAGAGTACGCTTTACTACATCTTTTAGCACTACTGTAGCTGCTACTTCTACCGGTCAATTTAGACATATTACCGCTGGATAAAGAATCAAGTGCCACAGCCAAAACTATCTAAGTTGAAAGCAGATTGGGCCCAGTTCCCCATGTCCTTTTTTGACAATCCTTATTAGCCTTAAAGTGATTGTAAGGTCTCATTTTTTTTTTTTAGTTAAAAATAACAAACATGTGTGTGTTACCTGCTCTGTGTAATGGTTTTGCACAGAGCAGCTTGGATCCTCCTCTTCTCGGGCCCCGCTGTGCTGCTCCTGGCCCCTTCCTCCTGTTGAGTGCCCCCATAGCAAACAGCGTGCTATGGGGGCACCCGAGCCGAGCTGCAGCTTCCTGTGTCCATTCAGAGATGGAGCCATGGCCTGACCCCACCCCCTTTCCCTTCCCATTAGCTGACTGACTTTGATTGACAGCAGCGGGAGCCAATGGCTCAGCCAATGAGCAGGGGAGTCCCGGGCAGCCGAGACAATCCAACAACATTGCAGGATCTAGATGAGCTCAGGTAAGTATTAGGGGAGCTGAGGGTGGCTGCTGCACAAAGACAAGGCCCAAACAAGGACCTTTATAACAGGCTCCCCAGGAATTATTGTAATCAAAAAACTAAAATACAGTAGCTTTAAAATACATTGTCTTGTTAAACATTATATAACATTTTAGTGACTGAATTTAGATATATTTTAAACAGCATCAAAATGCATATCAGCTTCTAATTAGCTCTAAAATGATTATATCTTGTTGGTGCTATATAAATCCTGTATAATAATAGTAATAATATTTATAAATACATAATAAATGTGATGTGAAAAAGACAGGCATACAAAGTCATTAAACCAATGTGTTCTGCTCTGTGCCATGGGCTACTGCCTAATAATTGCTAGCCAAGAGAAAGTATGGCTGTCATAATCAGTGGTACCAATAGGTCCATTACCCTACACATTGCAGTTGCATTAGAGGGATAAATCTTTCCTTATTTTTTTTTTTTTTTTTACAAGACTTGATTTTATAGTGAACCAAATGCATGTTGTTTAATTCTGGAAACAAGCAGTATCCTCAGGATATGCATGAATGCCTGCAGTACATTAGTAATTTGCTAATACCCTATTACATTCTGGCCCGGGAGAAGCACCAGGGAAAATTGCCAGTCATTTTCTGGAGGTCCGAGGGGGCCTGCAAAATGAATTAAGAATTCCACAATATTAGTAGCTGAGATCGTCAAATATAGCTCAGCTTGAAATACATTAATTCAATGCACTAGTCTATTGTGTATGCATTGGTAACAATGTATCATCTCCCTCTAGTGAGCTGCATTCTTTACTTTAGGAATTTCCATTGGGAAAAGGAAGTGTTGATTTTATTTTTACTGAGTTGTTTATGAGTTGGTCCTGTCACTGTGCCCTGGACGTATAACAATATATTTCTGAATGTCTAAGGAAAACACAGCCACTGGTACTGCAATGTCAAATATTTTAATTTTCTAGTTTAGGAAATTTATATATGTACACCCCTCACATTTTTGTAAATATTTTATTTTATCTTTTAACGTGACAACACTGAAGAAATTACACTTTGCTGCAATGTAAAGTAGTGAGTGTAGAGCTTGCATAACAGTGTAAATTTGTTGTTCCCTTTAAAAGAACTCAACACACAGCCATTAATGTCTAAACCGCTGGCAACAAAAGTGAGTACACCCCTAAGTGAAAATGTCCAAATTGGGCCCAAAGTGTCAACATTTTGTATGGCCACCAATATTTTCCAGCACTGCCTTAAACCTCTTGGGCATGGAGTTCACCAGAACTTCACAGGTTGCCACTGGAGTCCTCTTCCACTCCTCCATGACGACATCACAGAGCTGGTGGAGGTTATAGACTTTGCGCTCCTCCACCTTCTGTTTGAGGATTCCCCACAGAAGCTCAATAGGGTTTATGTCTGGAGATATGCTTGGCGAGTCGTATTGGAGGTGTGTTTGGGGTCATTATCATGTTGGAATACTGCCCTGCGGCCCAGTCTCCGGAGGTAAGGGATCCTGCTCTGGTTCAGTATTTCACGGTACATGTTGCCATTCATGGTTCCCTCAATGATCTGTAGCTCCCCAGTGCTGGCAGCACTCATGCAGCCCCAGACCATGACCCTCCCACCACCATGCTTGACTGTAGGCAAGACACACTTGTCTTTGTACTCCTCACCTGGTTGCCGCAACACACGCTTAACACCATCTGAACCAATAAGTTTATCTTGGTTTTATCAGACCAAAGGACATCGTTCCAGTAATCCATGTCCTTAGTAGGGATGGGCTTTATGTTCGGGTCGAACATGAGTTCAACTCGAACATTGGCTGTTCGCCGAACAGAGAACAATTTGGGGTGTTCGTGGCAATACCCTTTAAAAAGTCTATGGGCGGAACACCCTTTAAAAGTCTATGGGAGAAATCAAAAGCGCTAATTTTAAAGGTATTGTCATAAAAAGTACAATATGGAAAGTGCAGCGCTGGATGTATGAAGTGAATTGTGAAATTAATAAACCATATTGCCCATGTTGCCCATATTTCTTTGGGAACTGGAAACTGTGTCAGTTTTGAAAGCCGGGGATATTTCACGGATCTGGTCCTGGAACAGCAACCGTGTCGGGCAAATCCTTCCTGATATGATATGACAATCGGCGTAGACATGAAAACCCCACCGAACATCTCAGGTTCTCCTGCGCCGTCATTAACAGCCGTCTACTGCTATTGAGTTTGCCCCATGAGAGGATAGGATTCTGGAGAACATCTATAGCCGCTGTCGGGTGGTTTACTGCCTGGCAAGGAGTCCTGTCGCAGTGGTCCATCGGTGTCCCTTGGAGTATTCCTGTGGTGGTTCACCCATACCTACTAAGCTTGTTCCGACCCCCCTGAGTAAGGGCGGTCACAGGCTTTCCGGTAAGCCTTTAATCTACTTATTCGGTGGTGGGCTAACACTGAACAATGAAGATTGATCCTGAAATCTGCATAGAATATTTGCATCCAATACACTGTTATGGACTTATATGTTTCTTCACATATTTTTTCAATTATTTATAAGTTTATGTGTTCACGTATTATGAGGCACTTTATATAATTATCACGTAGATTGTGATTTTGTCACCATTTTTGACTCTGAGAGTCTTCTCACCATTTTAAATATTTGGTTTATTAATTTCACAATTCACTTCATACGTCCAGCGCTGCACTTTCCATATTGTATTTTGTTTCTTTGTGCCCTTATATCGGGGTTATAGTGCATAGCAGCAGGCCTTTTTCATTTTTTCATTTATATTCATTCACAGCTTTTATGCACCTAGCGCATTTCTTTTTCCTTTTAACTTTTATTGTCATAAAAAGTGTTTGGGGACCTGGGTCCTGCCCCCAGGGGACCTGTATCAATGCAAAAAAAAGTTTTTAAAACTGCCGTTTTTTCGGGAGCAGTGATTTTAAGAATGCTTAAAGTGAAACATTAAAAGTGTAATATTCCTTTAAATTTCGTACCTGGGGGGTGTTTATAGGATGCCTGTAAAGGGGCGCATGTTTCCCATGTTTACAACAGTCTGACAGCAAAATGACATTTCTAAAGGAAAAAAGGTCATGTAAAACTACTATCGCTAGCGCTGGCTATAATGAATTGTCGGTCTGGCAATACACATAAAAGTTCATTGATAAAAACGGCATGGAATTTCCCCACATGGGAACCCCGAAACAAAATTTAAAAAAAAATGCATGGGGGTCCCCCTAAATTCTATACCAGACCCTTCAGTTCTGGTATGGATATTAAGGGGAACCCGTGCCAAAATTTAAAAAAAAAATGGCCTGGGGGTTCCCCTCAAAATCCATACCAGACCCTTCAGGTCTGGTATGGATTTCAAGGGGAACCCCATGACAAAATTTTTAAAAAAATGGCGTGGGGTCCCCCAAAAATCCCTTATCCAAGCATGCGACTTGGCAGGCCCCAGGAAAAGAGGGGGGATGAGAGAGCGCCCCCCTCCTGAACTGTACCAGGCCACATGCCCTCAACATTGGGAGGGTGCTTTGGGGTAGCCCCCCAAAGCACCTTGTCCCTATGTTGATGGGGAGAAGGGCCTCATCCCCACAACCCTTGCCCGGTGGTTGTGGGGGTCTGCAGGTGGGGGCTTATCGGAATCTGGAAGCCCCCTTTAACAAGGGGACCCCCAGATCCCGCCCCCCCTGTGGGAATTGGTAATGGGGTACAAATGTACCCCTACCATTTCACAAAAAAAGTGTCAGAAAGGTTAAAAAACACAAGAGACAGTTTTTGACAAGTCCTTTATTAATTTGTTCTTCTTCCATCTTCTTTCTTCTGGTCTTCCTTCGATGTTCTTCTTCTTCCTCCATCTTCTTCTTCTCCATCTTCTTCTTCTCCATCTTCTTCTTTCTCCGCTCTTCTCGTCCCGCATCTTCCTCCGGCTTCTCCTCCGCTCCGTCCGCATGATCCACCTCAGTGTCTTCCACCGCGTGACGCTTCGGTTCCTCTGACACTTCTTATATAACAAAGGGCAAGGCCACCCAGTGACTTCACGGGGACTTCCCTGTGGCTTTCCCCTATCAGAGGGGGCGGGTGTATTTTTTTAACCTTTTTGACACTTTTTTTGTGAAATGGTAGAGGTACATTTGTACCCCATTACCAATTCACACAGGGGGGCAGGATCTGGGGGTCCCCTTGTTAAAGGGGGCTTCCAGATTCCGATAAGCCCCCCACCCGCAGACCCACACAACCACCGGGCAAGGGTTGTGGGGATGAGGCCCTTCTCCCCATCAACATGGGGACAAGGTGCTTTGGGGGGCTATCCCAAAGCACCCTCCCAATGTTGAGGGCATGTGGCTTGGTATGGTTCAGGAGAGGGGGGGCGCTCTCTCGTCCCCCCTCTTTTTCTACGGCCTGCCAGGTTGCATGCTCGGATAAGGGTCTGGTATGGATTTTTGGGGGGACCCCACGCCATATTTTTTTTTTATTTTGGCGCGGGGTTCCCCTTAAAATTCATACCAGACCCTATGGATTTTGAGGGGGACCCCACGCTATTTAAAAAAAAAAAATGGCGCAGGGTTCCCCTTAATATCCATACCAGACCTGAAGGGCCTGGTATGGAATTTAGGAGGACCCCCACGCATTTTTTTTTAACTTTGGTTCCGGGTTTTCCTGTGGGGAAATTCCATGCCATTTTTATCAGTGAACTTTTATGTGTATTGCTGGACCGACAATTCATTATAGCTGGCGCTAGCGATAGTAGTTTTACATGACTTTTTTTCCTTTAGAAATGTCATTTTGTTGTCAGACTGTTCTAAAGATGGGAAACATGCGCCCCTTTACAGGCATACTATAGACACCCCCCAGGTACGAAATTTAAAGGAATATTACACTTTTATTGTTTCACTTTAAGCATTATTAAAATCACTGCTCCCGAAAAAACGTCTGTTTTTAAAATTTCTTTTTGAATTGATACATGTCCCCTGGGGCAGGACCCAGGTCCCCAAACACTTTTTGGGACAATAACTTGCATATAAGCCTTTAAAATGAGCACTTTTGATTATTCATGTTCGTGTCCCATAGACTTTTACGGTGTTCGCGCGTTCAAACAAATTTTTTGCCTGTTCGAATGTTCTGGATGATGGGAAAAAAATGCAGCGCTAAGAAGTAATAGGAAGTTAGGGTGTAGTGAAACAATTAAATAAGAGATGCTGTACTGAACAGTAAAGCATATGTGCAAAAACCATAAGTGAAATGAAATGAACAAACACAGTATAAAGTGTCCACATATGGTAAATGGATGATTCCAAACTCAAATTATTAAGAGGAACTGGTATGGACCAAAAAATGATGTGAAACTAGAAAATAAAGTCAATGGTGCACGGTGTGGATCTGTGACTGAGTCAACAACAGGGTACAGAACTTCCGTAGCTGTAAACCAACATCTCGATATGGGGCATCAGAATGAAAACATCAGGAAGTAAGATAAGATGGGTACTCTTACCAGATGACGTGGACTCCACTGTCATATGACATGGAGTCAATGGTGCATGGAGCATAGTTAAAAATAACAAACATGTGTGTGTTACCTGCTCTGTGTAATGGTTTTGCACAGAGCAGCTTGGATCCTCCTCTTCTCGGGCCCCGCTGTGCTGCTCCTGGCCCCTTCCTCCTGTTGAGTGCCCCCATAGCAAACAGCGTGCTATGGGGGCACCCGAGCCGAGCTGCAGCTTCCTGTGTCCATTCAGAGATGGAGCCATGGCCTGACCCCACCCCCTTTCCCTTCCCATTAGCTGACTGACTTTGATTGACAGCAGCGGGAGCCAATGGCTCAGCCAATGAGCAGGGGAGTCCCGGGCAGCCGAGACAATCCAACAACATTGCAGGATCTAGATGAGCTCAGGTAAGTATTAGGGGAGCTGAGGGTGGCTGCTGCACAAAGACAAGGCCCAAACAAGGACCTTTATAACAGGCTCCCCAGGAATTATTGTAATCAAAAAACTAAAATACAGTAGCTTTAAAATACATTGTCTTGTTAAACATTATATAACATTTTAGTGACTGAATTTAGATATATTTTAAACAGCATCAAAATGCATATCAGCTTCTAATTAGCTCTAAAATGATTATATCTTGTTGGTGCTATATAAATCCTGTATAATAATAGTAATAATATTTATAAATACATAATAAATGTGATGTGAAAAAGACAGGCATACAAAGTCATTAAACCAATGTGTTCTGCTCTGTGCCATGGGCTACTGCCTAATAATTGCTAGCCAAGAGAAAGTATGGCTGTCATAATCAGTGGTACCAATAGGTCCATTACCCTACACATTGCAGTTGCATTAGAGGGATAAATCTTTCCTTATTTTTTTTTTTTTTTTTACAAGACTTGATTTCTATACCAGAATTCCCCCTAAATTCTATACCAGACCCTTCAGTTCTGGTATGGATATTAAGGGGAACCCGTGCCAAAATTTAAAAAAAAAATGGCCTGGGGGTTCCCCTCAAAATCCATACCAGACCCTTCAGGTCTGGTATGGATTTCAAGGGGAACCCCATGACAAAATTTTTAAAAAAATGGCGTGGGGTCCCCCAAAAATCCCTTATCCAAGCATGCGACTTGGCAGGCCCCAGGAAAAGAGGGGGGATGAGAGAGCGCCCCCCTCCTGAACTGTACCAGGCCACATGCCCTCAACATTGGGAGGGTGCTTTGGGGTAGCCCCCCAAAGCACCTTGTCCCTATGTTGATGGGGAGAAGGGCCTCATCCCCACAACCCTTGCCCGGTGGTTGTGGGGGTCTGCAGGTGGGGGCTTATCGGAATCTGGAAGCCCCCTTTAACAAGGGGACCCCCAGATCCCGCCCCCCCTGTGGGAATTGGTAATGGGGTACAAATGTACCCCTACCATTTCACAAAAAAAGTGTCAGAAAGGTTAAAAAACACAAGAGACAGTTTTTGACAAGTCCTTTATTAATTTGTTCTTCTTCCATCTTCTTTCTTCTGGTCTTCCTTCGATGTTCTTCTTCTTCCTCCATCTTCTTCTTCTCCATCTTCTTCTTCTCCATCTTCTTCTTTCTCCGCTCTTCTCGTCCCGCATCTTCCTCCGGCTTCTCCTCCGCTCCGTCCGCATGATCCACCTCAGTGTCTTCCACCGCGTGACGCTTCGGTTCCTCTGACACTTCTTATATAACAAAGGGCAAGGCCACCCAGTGACTTCACGGGGACTTCCCTGTGGCTTTCCCCTATCAGAGGGGGCGGGTGTATTTTTTTAACCTTTTTGACACTTTTTTTGTGAAATGGTAGAGGTACATTTGTACCCCATTACCAATTCACACAGGGGGGCAGGATCTGGGGGTCCCCTTGTTAAAGGGGGCTTCCAGATTCCGATAAGCCCCCCACCCGCAGACCCACACAACCACCGGGCAAGGGTTGTGGGGATGAGGCCCTTCTCCCCATCAACATGGGGACAAGGTGCTTTGGGGGGCTATCCCAAAGCACCCTCCCAATGTTGAGGGCATGTGGCTTGGTATGGTTCAGGAGAGGGGGGGCGCTCTCTCGTCCCCCCTCTTTTTCTACGGCCTGCCAGGTTGCATGCTCGGATAAGGGTCTGGTATGGATTTTTGGGGGGACCCCACGCCATATTTTTTTTTTATTTTGGCGCGGGGTTCCCCTTAAAATTCATACCAGACCCTATGGATTTTGAGGGGGACCCCACGCTATTTAAAAAAAAAAAATGGCGCAGGGTTCCCCTTAATATCCATACCAGACCTGAAGGGCCTGGTATGGAATTTAGGAGGACCCCCACGCATTTTTTTTTAACTTTGGTTCCGGGTTTTCCTGTGGGGAAATTCCATGCCATTTTTATCAGTGAACTTTTATGTGTATTGCTGGACCGACAATTCATTATAGCTGGCGCTAGCGATAGTAGTTTTACATGACTTTTTTTCCTTTAGAAATGTCATTTTGTTGTCAGACTGTTCTAAAGATGGGAAACATGCGCCCCTTTACAGGCATACTATAGACACCCCCCAGGTACGAAATTTAAAGGAATATTACACTTTTATTGTTTCACTTTAAGCATTATTAAAATCACTGCTCCCGAAAAAACGTCTGTTTTTAAAATTTCTTTTTGAATTGATACATGTCCCCTGGGGCAGGACCCAGGTCCCCAAACACTTTTTGGGACAATAACTTGCATATAAGCCTTTAAAATGAGCACTTTTGATTATTCATGTTCGTGTCCCATAGACTTTTACGGTGTTCGCGCGTTCAAACAAATTTTTTGCCTGTTCGAATGTTCTGGATGATGGGAAAAAAATGCAGCGCTAAGAAGTAATAGGAAGTTAGGGTGTAGTGAAACAATTAAATAAGAGATGCTGTACTGAACAGTAAAGCATATGTGCAAAAACCATAAGTGAAATGAAATGAACAAACACAGTATAAAGTGTCCACATATGGTAAATGGATGATTCCAAACTCAAATTATTAAGAGGAACTGGTATGGACCAAAAAATGATGTGAAACTAGAAAATAAAGTCAATGGTGCACGGTGTGGATCTGTGACTGAGTCAACAACAGGGTACAGAACTTCCGTAGCTGTAAACCAACATCTCGATATGGGGCATCAGAATGAAAACATCAGGAAGTAAGATAAGATGGGTACTCTTACCAGATGACGTGGACTCCACTGTCATATGACATGGAGTCAATGGTGCATGGAGCCAAACCTAGGCTGGAAAACGATATCCGGAACGGTGGAACCTCTGTCTCACTTCTCGACTTCTCTGGTGGGGGGTGAAGAAACATCAGGAAGGGCCGCCAACTGGATATCAGCCAATAGACCTCAAGGATGTGTTCCAAGGAGAAGCCGGGGACAGATTTGATCCAGACCCCGTGATGGAAGTAGGGCTACTGGAAGGCAGTTTCTTGCATCGGGATAATATGCAAATAAAAAATAAAAAGCTTCTGCATAGTGCAGGTAAACCAGGGATTTTTATTTCTAAAAATACCATACACAAAATGGATAAAAGTGATCACAATTAAAATAAAATCTAAGCAGCGTAAGGAAGGGGAGATCGACCGACGCGTTTCGACCAAGGGGGTCTTCAACAGGGGCATGTTCTGGATGCAAACTGAACCGGAGGGGTGTTCGGCTCATCCCTAGTCCTTAGTCTTCTTATCTTAAGCAAACTGTTTGCAGGCTTTCTTGTGCATCATCTTTAGAAGAGGCTTCCTTCTGGGACGACAACCATGCAGACCAATTTGATGCAGTGTGCGGCGTATGGTCTGAGCACTGACAGGCTGACCCCCCACTCCTTCAACCTCTGCAGTAATGCTAGCAGCACTCATACATCTATTTCCTAAAGACAACCTCTGGATATGACGCTGAGCACATGCACTCAACTTCTTTGGTCGACCATGGTGAGGCCTGTTCTGAGTGGAACCTGTCCTGTTAAACTGCTGTATGGTCTTGGCCACCATGCTGCAGCTCAGTTTCAGGGTCTTGGCAATCTTCTTTTTTTCAGATCCTCAGAGAGTTCTTTGCCATGAGGTGCCATGTTGAACCTCCAGTGACCAGTATGAGAGAGTGAGAGCGATAACACTAAATTTAACACACCTGCTCCCCATTCACACCTGAGACCTTGTAACACTAACGAGTCACATGACACCGGGGAGAGAAACGGCTAACTGAGCCCAATTTGGACATTTTTCACTTAGCGGTGTACTCATTTTTGTTGCCAGCAGTTTAGACATTAATGGCTGTGTTAAGTTATTTTGAGGGAACAGCAAAATTACAATGTTATACAAGCTGTACACTCTCCACTTTACATTGCAGCAAAGTGTAATTTCTTCAGTGCTGTCACATGAAAAGATATAATAAAATATTTACAAAAATGTGAGGGGTGTACTCACTTTTGTGAGATACTGTATATACAGTCATTTTGAATGTATTTAGTTTTTTGCAAGATGTACGTCTCGTTTTTTAAATTTGTGAATAGTAGTCTTTTAAGGGGGGGGTTTACTTTATCTGTAGTTTGATGCAACCATCATTTGTTTAATAATTTTTATTGAGGAATATAGAAGAAAGATAGGAAAATCCATGTACATTTGTGTGGGGTACACACATTTCAAATAGTAACGTATACAAACTTATACAAGTAGGAACATTTAGCAAGAATATGATCTAGAGATAACTGAATGAAACAGGGTGGGTTAGGGAACTGAAGCAAGGGACATATCTCTTTCAATGAACATAATGGACTGTGCCTCCAGACCACCCGCTCGCCCCTAGTGGGATCAAACTGTGAGCGGGTGGGGGCATTTCCATAACTATCGAGTTTTACCCGACCGGGGTCCGAAGGAGTATTGTATGAGCCGCATAAGTTGCAAACTATTTGCATTGACACCTTCTTTCAGGGCACCTGCTAGTAACATGAGGTGGTAGTAGCAGATCATACAGCTATAGTGCGTGGTAAGAGCCCTTTTCACACTGGGGCAGTAGGGGGCGTCGGCGGTAAAACAGCGCTGTTTTATCGCGGTATTCGCCCGCTAGTGGTGCGGTTTTAACCCCCCGCTGGCGGCCGAAAAAGGGTTAAATCCACTCGTATAGCGCGGCTATAGCCGCGGTATTGCCGCGGTATAGCCGCGCTGTCCCATTAATTTCAATGGGCAGGAGCGGTTTAGGAGCGGTGAATACACCGCTTCTTCACCGCTCCAAAGATGCGGCTGACAGGAGATTTTTTCTTCTCCTGCCAGCGCACCGCTTCAGTGTGAAAGCCCTCGGGCTTTCACACTGAACAAACAGTGGAGGCTGTTTTGGGGCGGTTTGCAGGAGGTATTTTTAGCGCAATAACGCCTGCAAACCGCCCCAGTGTGAAAGGGGCCTTAGTACCTGGCATAAAACTGTGAATAGAAAGATGCGTGTGTAGTCCTCTGTTCTGGGCCGTGAAGCTGTAAGAAGAAGAAGGGAGGTGAGGGGGTGACAGGCCCAGAAGCGGGGCAAGTGTGAGTTATAATTGTTCAGGCTTGCTTGGAGGACAAGTGGTAGACAAGGGATATAGTGTCTTGCCCGTGCTAAGTAAAGAAACCAGGAAAGAAAGAATGGACAGGAAGGGGTAAGAAGAGGGAGGCGTGAGAGTCTCCCATGTCGGTGGCACGGTTCACGTCTCAGGAATGCCTCTAGTTGATGTTTAGGCGAGCTAGTCAGCAGTGGCGTCTCCAGCTTTCATATTTAGGGGTGGCACATGGGGGGACAGGGACAAAAGTAGGGGGGGCAACTATAAAATGCAAATATATATATATATATATATATATATATATATATATATATATCCTGGGGCCCTTTACTACGATCCCACAACGGGCCCTTTCACATGTTCTGCAGTGAGCTCCCTTCCTACTGTATTGGGGCCCCCCAGGGTGGCAGAAAACAAGAGATATATGTCACCAGCATACTAATAAAATATGAGTCCAAAGCAGTGGGAGAACTATCAGGGTTGCAAAGGTTGTCTTGCCACCAGGCCCTGGTGTTCTGCCACTGTGGGGTTCCCCAGCCTCCTCTTGCTGTCCTGCCCCTACTATTGACAGCGCTGGTCTGGCATCTCTTGGAATTTACAGGCTGGTTCTCCTGTCCTAAGGATGGGAGAAATCAGTCTGTTTTTTCAGTAACTGAGAGTCCTGGTGGAGTCCTTCCTGCAACTCGCTCTTCTTCCTGCCAATGAGGATGCAGGGGAAGGAGCAGATGAGGCGGCCGTGGTTGTGTGAGCGCTCGCATTATGCAGTGTCAGCGAGCAGAGGGAGGGGGGAGGAATCACCCGCAGGAGCTGACTGGGGACGCTCTCCCTCTCAATAGAGACTGTGTTACTCCAGCGGCGGCCTGAGTAAGATGCGGCGCATCCGCTACGAATGCAAACAAAAAGACATCGCCTTTTTGTAAAAAAAAAAAATTTTAATTGGGGGGGCACATGGTGGGGCACAGCATAATGTTGGGGGGGCAAGGGCCCCCTCTACCCCCCCTAGGGACGCCATTGCTAGTCAGCAAGGCAATAGCAAGGATTCATCAAAGTCAGGGGGTAAGCAGTGTTTGACCCAAGGTTGTCAAATGTTACGGAACTTTTTAATTTTGTCACCTTCAATAGCTGTCATTTTGGCAAAGATAAGGGTTCTGTTCATCCTATGCTTAGCCTCAGCCACAACCAAGTTCTGTGATTTCCAGCTTTAGCTATGGTTTGTTTGGCTGAGGTGGTAAGGTGCATGATTAGTCGGAATTGAGTTTGGGAGAGCTCAGTTGGTTTAAGATTTAGAAGGGCCGTGGCTGGGTCTGGGGAATGTTGATTTCTAGGGCTTTGGAAGCCATCACAAATATTCCTTTCCAAAATTCCTGGCAACTGGGCAACCGGGTAAAAAGCAGGGTTCTGGAGGAAGGAAAGAAGGGGGTTGTGAGGGGATTGAAGATTGTGGGAGTCTTTAAATTTATCCCAGATATCCAGGGAGTGTTTAGTGATGGGGTTGGAGAGGTGGGCTCTATCTTTGGACTGGAGGCACAACATATTGGCTACTGAGATGGGGTCACTATCAATTGATTCAACAGCAACCCATGGAGGTTTTTCCACCATTGCTAGATATTTAGGTAATTGTGCTATTTGTGCCGCATAATAGTATACAGAAAAACTGGGTATACCTAATCCACCACATAGTTTAGGAAGGTAAAGCGTTGATTTAGGGATACGGGGCTTGGTGGTGCCCCAAATGTAGGACATAACTCTGCGTTGCGTGAGGCTTAGGAAATATGACGGTATGGGTATGGGGAGTACTCTGAACAGGTACAGGAATTTGGGCAGCATCGACATTTTAATGGCATTGATCCGGCCAGTGTCAGAAACCATGAACCAGACCGAGACAGAAGTACAGTAAAATCACACTTGTTTATTAACAAAAATAAAAAGGTAAATAGAGTAAGCGTAGTCAAAGCATAGCCAGAGTCTAGTAACCGGATCGGGTAGTCAGCCAAGCCAGAGTTCAGTAACCAGATCGGTTAACCAGCCAGGCCAGAAGTCAGGGATCCAAGTAGAGGAACAGCAAGCAGGATAAGGAGCCAGAAGGGATGTCAGCAAAGTCAATCTTTAAACAGGTACGCAGGAGATGGTTTCTTGTGATGTGACCAAGGTGAAGAAGAGATCAAGTGGGCTGGATGGCTTTAAGTAGGCAGGACTGACAAACAGAATCAACAACAGCTGGGTAACTGTGGAGAGAGATGGGAGCTGGCAATTAGCCGACAGCTGAGCGGCCAGCTCAGAGAAAGAAGGGCTGAGCCCAGCCCTAACAGTACCCCCTCCTCAACAACCTCTCCCCCTTGGAGGACCTTGAGGGGAAAACGTCTATGTAAATCACAGAGGAGGACAGGGGCATGTACGTCCGAGGATGAGACCCAAGAGCGTTCCTCAGGACCGTACCCCTTCCAATGCACCAGGTACTGTATGCGCCCATGGAACCTACGGGAGTCAAGAATGGATTGTACTTCATACTCCTCATGGTTCTCAACCTGTATAGGGTGAGGACATGGCACCGTGGTGGTAAAGCGGTTGCAGACCAAAGGTTTCAATAAGGAGACATGAAACACTTTTGAGATGCGCATACTAGGAGGAAGGTCCAACACATAAGCCACTGGGTTAATCCTGCAAAGGATACGGAAAGGCCCAATAAACCGAGGTGCGAACTTCAGTGAGGGAACACGTAGTCGGAGGTTCCGAGATGACAGTCAGACCCTGTCCCCAACCTGGTAGGAAGGCGCAGGCAGGTGTCTACGGTCAGCATGGAGTCTGTACCTATCATTAGCATGACGCAAAGCCTCCTGGACTTGTGCCCAAGTGGAACAAAGACCACGGAGATGCTCCTCTAGTGCAGGAATACTCTGCGGAACAAACAAGTTAGGCAACATGGAAGGTTGGAAACCATAATTCGCCATAAACGGGGGCAATCGGGAAGCTGAATTCAAGGCACTGTTGTGAGCAAACTCTGCCCATGGTAATAGGTCTGACCAGTTGTTGTGATGGTCAGAAATATAGCAACGTAGGAATTGCTCCAAGGACTGATTGGCTCGTTCTGCGGCCCCATTAGACTGTGGGTGATACGCAGAGGAGAAAGCAAGTTGAATTCCCAGCTGTGCACAAAAGGCTCACCAGAACCGGGACACAAACTGACTACCCCTGTCCGAGACAATCACCTTGGTTAGCCCATGTAAGCGAAAGATCTCCCGAGCAAAAATGGAAGCTAGTTCCTTAGAAGTGGCAACTTCTTAAGTGGAATACAATGACACATCTTTGAGAACCAGTCAACCACCATAAGGATCACTGTGTTGCCTTGGGAGTTGGGCAACTCCACAATGAAATCCAGTAGGAGGCCCACTGGAAGGTGTTGTGGAGTCTTACTCTGAGCACACACGAAACAGGCAGCTACAAAGGCAGTTACATCAGCACATAGACTAGGCCAACAGAATTGTTGGGAAATGGCCCAAACGAGTTGATTCTTACCAGGGTGGCCAGCTGCCTTGGGAGAATGGTAAGTCTGGAGCACAGCAGTACGGAGACACTCTGGGACAAAGAAGCGATCACAAGGTTTCTCAGGAGGAGCATCGACCTGAGCAGCAATAATTTTGTCACCCAAAGGACAAGTAAGACTGGTGTGAACCGTAGCCAGAATACGATCAAGAGGAATTACAGGAGCCGGAACCGACTCCAACTTGGAAGTGGAGGAAATGTAAGGCGTCAGCCCTTACATTCTTAGTACCGGGTAAGAATGAGATAATGTAATTGAAACTTGACAAGAAAAGAGCCCATCGATCCCTTCTGGGAGAGAGGCGTTTAGCCTCAGACAAGAATGTGAGATTCTTATGGTCAGTAAGAATGAGAACTGGCACAGTGGTACCTTTGAGGAGAAGTCTCCATTCTTTCAGGGCTAAAATGTTTGCCAACAGCTGTCTGTCACCAATCTCGTAATTGCACTCGGCAGGTGACGATTTCTTGGAAAAAGTAGCCGCAAGGATGCATAGCACTCTCAGAGGTTGAGACAGAAGGGCGCCAACACCAGTCTCAGAAGCATCAACCTCAAGGATAAAGGGTAATGTAGGATCAGGATGTGCCAACACAGGAGCAGAAACAAAGGCAGCCTTGAGACTTTCAAAGGCCTTAATGGACTCCGGAGACCAACTCTGTGGGTTACCGTTCTTTCTGGTCAAATCGGTCAGGGGCTTGTCCAGAGATGAGAAGTTACGAATAAACTTCCGATAATAGTTGGCAAAACCCAGGAAACACTGCAGAGTACGTAACCCCACGGGTTGAGTCCACTGTAGGACTGCCGAAAGTTTCACTGGGTCCATCGGAAAACCAGCAGTGGAAATTACATATCCCAGGAATTTTACCTGTTCTCGATGGAACTCACACTTCTCCAGTTTACAATAGAGATTGTTCTCTCTTAATTTCTGAAACACACAACATACATTTGTGTGGTGGCTCTCCAGGGACTTGGAAAATATGAGGATATCATCGAGATAAACCACCACACATAACTGCAACAAATCTCAGAGGAAATCATTAATAAATTCCTGGAAAACCGCTGGGGCGTTACAAAGGCCAAAAGGCATTAAGAGATACTCATAATGGCCTGTTCTGTGTCAGGGCTGGCTCAGCCCTTCCTTTTTTGAGCTGGCTGCTCAGCTGTCGGCTGATTGCCAGCTCTCATCTCTCTCCACAGTTAACCAGCTGTTGTGGATCTGCTCATCAGTCCCGCCTACTTAAAGATCTCCAGCTCACTTCATTCCTGCCTTCGCCTTGGTCACCTCACAAGAAACCATCTCCTGTATTCCTGTTTAAAGACTGGCTTTGCTGACATCCCTTCTGGCTCCTTATCCTGCTTGCTGTTCTTCTACTTGGATCCCTGACTTCTGGCCTGGCTGATTACCCGATCTGGTTACTGAACTCTGGGTTGGCTGATTATTCGATCTGGTTACTGAACTCTGGCTTGGCTGACTACCCGTTCTGGTTACTGGACTCTGGCTATGCTTTGACTACACTTACTCTAGTTACCTTTTTATTTTTATTAATAAACAAGTGTGATTTTACTGTACCTTCTGTCTCAATCTGGTTCATGGTTTCTGAAATTCTGGTATTAAACACAGTTTTCCACTCGTCGCCCTCCTTAATCCTCAGGAGATTGTAAGCCCCTCTCAGATCAAGCTTAGTGAAAACCATTGCTCCCTTGAGGCGGTCAAATAACTCTGTAATCAACGGAATCGGGTAGGCATACTTAATTGTGAAACGATTGAGACCCCTATAATCAATACAAGGTGTCATGAAAGACGTCCTGTTAGTTCAGCCGTCGGCGGAAGATCGGTTAACAGAACTATTGTCAGTAAAACCAGAGGACGCGTTCGGAGACGCGTTGACACGAACGGACGCATGCGGGTGCGCGCTAATACGAGCGGTGTACACGGGTACACGATGAGACGAACGGGCACGTACGATCGGTACTCGGGTGTGCACGTGTGCACGCGGCGGCGCGCAGACGTGCGGTGTGACAGCTTTTGGCGCCATTAGGCCTATTTAAAGGTGCCTGTCAGCATGCTTCCTTGCTGTCCGGTCTACAGCGTTCCCTGTGACCCTAAGCTTCCAGTATACCTGTTTACCTGATTCCTGTTACCCGGCTTGTTCCTGACTTTTCCTGTTTGCTGCCAGTCCCTGACCTCGGCTTGTCTGACGATTCTCCTGCCTCATCCTTCAGTTATTACCTGCCTGTCTGTTGCCGACCCGGTCCGTGCCCTGACTACTCTCCTGGTTCCGTTTTGTACCTGCTCTGCTTACCTGTGTTTTGACCCGGCCTGTCTGACTTTGTAAAGTGCTTCCAGTGGTACTACAGAACACCTCCCTGCTGCTTGCTGGTTCGTGGGTGTCTGCTAGCTTCAGTGCTTCCCTATCCAGTCAACAGTTCCAGTGTTCCCGCCAAGAGTTCCGGTTCATCTACCAGTTGTTCCAGTGCTTCAGTTGTACTACAGAACACCTCCCAGTTTCCTGTTGTTCCTGAGTTCCTGCCAGTGGATCCAGTGTTCCTGATAGTTCTCCTGCTGCTGCACCAGAGGTCCGGATCAACCCTACACCTGCCACTTACCAAGCACTTGTGGCCCCCTGCGCTCTTGAGTCCCTGTCTTCTCTATCAGGGGCTCTCGAACCAGAGGCACACGAGAGGCTACTCCTTGCATTCTGGGCTCCACCACCAGCTTACTCTAGTTACCTTTTTATTTTTATTAATAAACAAGTGTGATTTTACTGTACCTTTTTCGTGACAGTACCGGACAGCCATGTCTGAGCCCACGCAGGGAGCCTCTCCTATGGATGAACTCTGCCGCTATCTTGCTGGACTTACCCAGGCAGTAAAGAGCCTACAAGAAGGCTACACCCAGCTGGAAGGCCAAGTCCAGGCCCTAGCAGCTTCTACACCTCCAGTATCCGGGACTTCTGTTTCACCATCTGTGGTCATGTTGCCGCCTGAACCCAGGGTCCCCACGCCTGAAAGATTTTTGGGTAACCGGAGCAAATTCAGGTCCTTCCGCAACTCATGTGAGCTCTTTTTTGCCCTTCAACCAAGGACTTTCTCCCTGGAAACCACCAAGGTGGGGTTCGTGATCTCGCTGCTGACCGGCGAGCCCCAGTCCTGGGCCCATCGCTTGTTAGAAAAGAAAGACACCTCACTTGATACTCTGGATACCTTCTTTCGGGCTATGTCATCCCTATATGAAGACCCACAGCTGACTGCCACGGCAGAGACAGCCTTGCACACCCTACAGCAAGGCCGCAGACCTGTTGAGGACTACGCATCAGAATTCAGACGCTGGAGTTCCGATACAAATTGGAACAATGCCGCCCTACGGTATCAGTTCTGTATGGGCCTTTCAGAATCCTTGAAGGATGAACTAGCCCGAGTGGGCCTTCCTGAGACTCTAGAGGACCTCATAGACCTTTCCATCCAAATAGACAGACGCCTAAGAGAACGACGTACAGAGCGATCTTCTGGCCCTGCTCGTCCTGTCTGGATGCTGCCCCGGGTGCCTAGTTCTCCCCACTCCGCTCCTCCAGCTTCTACTACCATGACTTCAGATACACCAGAACCAATGCAGCTGGGACTCTTACGGCCATCCCTCACTCCTGAAGAGCGTCAACGCCGTCGGGCTGGTAACCTGTGCCTATATTGCGGGGAACCCCGACACTTTGTACGGACATGCCCGGCCAAGCTTCATAAGTGCCTCTCTGTTTCTCCTGCTCTTACCCCAGCTTCACTGAATAATATGTCTCACCTGGCTGTCCCGCTTCTTTTACAGCTCCCAGGAGGGAATATACCAACCAGCGCTATCATTGATTCCGGGGCCTGCAGTGGCTTTATAGACTTGTCCTTTGCTTCCAGACATCATATTCCCATCCGGCCCAGGGCGAAAGGACTTTCAGTATATCTGGCCGATGGTTCTACCCTCAGATCAGGACCAGTAACCCAGGAAACAGTACCCATGCTCACCACCATTGCTGGCACTCATCAAGAGCTACTTTGTCTGGACGTCATTGAATCTCCTCTATTCCCCATCATATTGGGCATGCCTTGGCTCAAGGCCCATAATCCACACGTTGATTGGGCCTCAGGGAAAATTGAATTTCCTTCCTTTTATTGCCACCAACACTGTCTACCAGAAGTTACTCAAGCTCCCTCTGCCCTGTTGTGCATGGAAACTGATGCCGAGACCCGTCAAGTTGTACCTGAAGTCTACCATAGCTTTCTGGACGTTTTCAGTCAAAAAGGGGCCGAGACCCTTCCTCCCCACTGGCCATATGACTGTCCGATTGAGCTTCTCCCAGGGGCAGAGATTCCTTTTGGGAGAATATTTCCTTTATCAGAGTTAGAACTAGGAGTATTAAAAACTTACATTGACGATAATCTTAAGAAAGGCTTCATCCAACCCTCCACATCCCCGGCAGGAGCAGGAATCTTTTTTGTGGAAAAGAAAGACCATTCTTTGCGCCCTTGTGTGGATTATCGGGCACTCAATTAGATTACAATCAAGAACCGTTATCCCTTACCATTAGTGCCAGAACTTTTTCAGAGGCTGGGGTCTGCAGTAGTGTTTTCAAAGTTAGATCTTCGTGGTGCCTACAACCTTGTCCACATTCGCAAGGGAGACGAATGGAAGACTGCTTTCCATACCCGGTTTGGGCACTTCGAATATTTAGTTATGCCTTTCGGACTCTGTAATGCTCCTGCCACATTTCAGCATTTTGTAAATAACATTTTCAGAGACTACCTTGACCTGTTTGTTGTTATTTATCTAGATGACATTCAAATCTTCTCTTCTTCCCTAGTTGAACACCGTGAACATGTCAGAAACGTTTTGACCCGACTTCGCCTGCACGGCCTTTACGCCAAGCCTGAGAAATGTGTCTTCGAGCAGGAGAGTATTCAGTTCCTTGGCCTTATTATCTCTGTGGAAGGCATCAAAATGGACCCTCAGAAGGTCTCCGCCATTCTGGACTGGCCCGCTCCCACTGACAAAAAAGGGATTCAACGTTTCGTGGGATTTGCGAATTTTTATAGAAAATTCATCAAGGGATTCTCCACCATCATTGCTCCCATTACAAGATTGACCCAACAGGGCCTCAAGTTCCACTGGTCTACGGAAGCTCAGATGGCCTTTACTACACTGAAGGATCTGTTTGTCTCAGCCTCAGTTTTAAAACATCCTGATTCCACGTTACCCTACATCCTGGAGGTGGACGCTTCGGAGATAGCAGTCGGTGCAGTACTCTCCCAAAGACAGGGGCCTAGGGCTCTTCTGCACCCAGTCGCTTTTTTTTCCCGTAAATTATCAGAAGCAGAAAAGAACTATGATGTGGGTGATCGAGAATTGTTAGCGATCAAAGCTGCGTTGGAGGAATGGCGATACCTGTTAGAGGGAGCAGCCCACCCGATTCTTGTTTATACAGATCACAAGAATCTAGAATATTTAAAGACTGCCAAGAGGTTGAAACCACGACAGGCCAGATGGGCACTGTTCTTTACTAGATTTTCTTTCCATATTACCTACCGCCCCGGGTCAAAAAATATCAAGCCTGACGCTCTGTCATGGATGTACAGCGATTCGGAAGCACCTTCCCCACCAGATACCATCTTGTCCGCAGGGAACTTTCTGTTACTCCAAGGGGATCTACTGTCACAGATCAAGCAAGCCTCCAGGAACGTTTCCGCTCCACCTGATACAACCCTACAGGCCAGAGATGATCTTCTGTGGTCTAAGGATAGGATCTTCGTACCTCAGGAGGTGCGAACGGCAGCCCTTAGTTCTTGCCATGACCATATGTTAGCCGGCCACTTTGGAGTACATAAAACATCTGAACTTCTTCAGCGCACGTTCTGGTGGCCATCATTAAGAAAGGACTGCAAGGACTACGTGGAAGCATGTGTCACCTGTATCCAAAATAAAGGTAGCAAGTCTAAGGCCTGGGGCCTGTTAAAACCACTATCTGTCCCGGAGAAGCCATGGAGGATGATCTCCATGGATTTTATTGTCGAGTTGCCACCTTCTGAAAGCTACACTACGATCTTCGTAATAGTGGATAGATTATCGAAGATGGCACATTTCTTACCAATGAAAGGTACCCCTACTGCTGCTGAAACTGCCAGGACATTTATTAAGGAGGTGGTGAGGCTTCATGGCATCCCTGCCAATATTACTTCCGATCGGGGGGGGTACAATTCACCTCGAGGTTTTGGAGAGCTCTCTGTGAATCCGTGAAAATTGATCTTGCCTTCTCTTCTGCCTATCACCCCCAAACAAATGGCCAGACGGAGAGAACGAATCAGACGCTGGAGCAGTATCTGCGCTGCTTTTCCTCGTTCTCCCAGGATGATTGGGCTCCGCTTCTTCCCCTTGCCGAATTTGCATACAATAACTCTGTTCATTCCGCTACAAAACAAACACCATTTTTTGCAAATTATGGGTTCCATCCTCTGTTCTTGTCCACTAACATCCCGGAGTGTCCAGTACCAGCTGTTCAAGAAAACCTAAACTTCTTTGAATCAAATAATAAGCTTCTGCAAGAGACTATGGCAAGGACCCAGAACTACAACAAAGAGGTTTTTGATAAGAAGAGAAGGGGGGAGCTTGATCTTAAACCTGGAGATTTGGTTTGGCTATCTACTTTGAATCTAAGATTGGCTTGTCCTTCCAAAAAATTGGGTCCCAAGTTCGTGGGTCCTTTTCCAGTGACAAGAAAAATTAATAATGTGGCCTACGAACTAAAGCTACCAGAATCATTCCGGATTCACCCGGTCTTTCATGTTGCCCTACTCAAACCTGCAGTTCCTGATCCTTTTGTCAACCGGAGGGTCAATCCCCCTGAACCCGTGATCATTGACGGAGAAACCGAATATGAGGTCGAGTCCATTCTGGATTGTAGGAAGAGACGTAATCAAGTCCAGTTCTTGGTAAAGTGGAAGGGGTATGGGCCTGAGGAAAACTCCTGGGAGCCGGAGTCCAACATCCATGCTAGGAGATTGATACTTGCCTTTAAAAGATCTCATCCAAGTAAGATGGCACAGTTGGGCATCCGGAGGCTGCCCCTTGGGGGGGGGCAATGTCATGAAAGACGTCCTGTTAGTTCAGCCGTCGGCAGAAGATCGGTTAACAGAACTATTGTCAGTAAAACCAGAGGACGCGTTCGGAGACGTACGATCGTTACTCGGGTGTGCACGCGGCGGCGCGCAGACGTGCGGTGTGACAGCTTTTGGCGCCATTAGGCCTATTTAAAGGTGCCTGTCAGCATGCTTCCTTGCTGTCCGGTCTACAGCGTTCCCTGTGACCCTAAGCTTCCAGTATACCTGTTTACCTGATTCCTGTTACCCGGTTTGTTCCTGACTTTTCCTGTTTGCTGCCAGTCCCTGACCTCGGCTTGTCTGACGATTCTCCTGCCTCATCCTTCAGTTATTACCTGCCTGTCTGTTGCCGACCCGGTCCGTGCCCTGACTACTCTCCTGGTTCCGTTTTGTACCTGCTCTGCTTACCTGTGTTTTGACCCAGCCTGTCTGACTTTGTAAAGTGCTTCCAGTGGTACTACAGAACACCTCCCTGCTGCTTGCTGGTTCGTGGGTGTCTGCTAGCTTCAGTGCTTCCCTAACAGTTCCAGTGTTCCTGCCAAGAGTTCCGGTTCATCTACCAGTTGTTCCAGTGCTTCAGTTGTACTACAGAACACCTCCCAGTTGCCTGTTGTTCCTGAGTTCCTGTCAGTGGATCCAGTGTTCCTGATAGTTCTCCTGCTGCTGCACCAGAGGTCCGGATCAACCCTACACCTGCCACTTACCAAGCACTTGTGGCCCCCTGCGCTCTTGAGTCCCTGTCTTCTCTATCAGGGGCTCTCGAACCAGAGGCACACGAGAGGCTACTCCTTGCATTCTGGGCTCCACCACCAGGTACGTGACACAAGGTCTCAGTTCACCGCTCTTCTTCTTCACAAAGAAGAAACCAGCACCAGCAGGAGGCGAGGATTTGTGTATGAAATCCCGAGAAAGTGCATCTGCAACATACTCCTCCATGGCTTTATCCTCCAAGGGTAAACCCGGCCACGAGGGGGAGTGGCACCAGGTTGAAGGTCAATTGCGCAATCATACAGCCGGTGTGGAGGCAAACTACCGGATTGACCTTTGTCAAAGACATTGCTAAAATCATGGTACTCCTCTGGCAGAGAGGAGAGTGAAGAGGTACACAGGACCTTGACTACCTTCCGAAAGCATGTTTCACTGTTTTGTGGTGATCAGGAGAGAACCTCAGCACGGAGCCAATCAAAAGAAGGGTTGTGCCTCTGTAACCAAGTATAACCAATAACCAGCGGAAACTTAGGAGAGGAAATCACTTGGAATTGGATTATCTCATGGTGAAGAGCCCCTACGGCCATGGACAACGGAACCGTCTCATGAATCACATGGGCAGGCTGTAGAGGTCTCTCGGCAAGTGGAGTGTCATGCAGCTGCAGTGGAACCGAGTGCTTTGATACAAAGGTAGCCTCAATGAACAGGCCTGCAGTCCCAGTCCCATCTTGATAGACGACTCAGCCCAAGAAAGGGTGACCGAAACCAGAGGCTTATCCTTCTGGATAACTGGGGACGACACAATGCCACCTAAGGTCTGTCCATGACAGGACCTCAAGGTTCGGGTGTTCCCTGGACGGGAAGGATGAGACTTCAAAAAGTGACCTGCCTGGCCACAATAAAGGCACAATCTCTCCCTCCTCCTAAAGGCTCTCTCATCCGCAGAGAGACGCGTGAAGCCCAAGTGCATGGGTTCATCTTCACTGACCGACTCGGTGCCAGGAGGCATGGGAGGTGAGGGAGGCATGGGTGGGACTGCAAAGCTTGGAGGCAAACGTACAGGAGGCTCCTGCAAGCGCTCCTTAAAAGAAAGTCTTTCTCTGAGTCTGGAGTCAATGAGGATGGCAAATGAGATCAAGCTCTCCAGCTCAGTGGGTATTTCTCGGACTGCTATCTCAGCCTTGATGGAATCCGAGAGACCATGAGAAAAAGCAGCCACAAGGGCCTCATTGTTCCAAGCAACCTCTGCTGCCAGAGTATGGAACTCAATGGCGTAGTCGGCAACAGTTCTCGTACTCTGTTTGATGAACATGAGGCACTTGGCAGCAGAAGTGGAGCGTGCATCTCCCATAGAGGGTTAGCCAAGGCTCTCTCAGAAAGCAAAGATATCACGAATCCTAATTTGCTTCTGTCCGTGGGAAACGCCTGGGGCAGCATCTCAAAGTATATCTCAACTTGGTTAAGAAATCCTCTGCATTGAACTGGATCGCCCCCAAATCGCTGGGGAAGCAGGGCAGAACCAGACATACCTCTTATAGAAGTAATACTCAAGGCGGGTGCCTGCACAGAGACTGGCACAGCAGCAGGGACGGCCTGCAACTCAGGTTGTACCGGAGCAGCCACAGTGGGGGATTCCAGATGAGCCGTGCGACTCAGGAACGTTTGTAACGCCATGGCAACCTCATCCATGCAGTGATCTTGCTCATCCAATCTGCATAAAATATTACCAACAAGTGGATTGACTGAATTCATGGGCTTCACCTACTGTCAGAGACCATGAACCAGACCGAGACAGAAGTACAGTAAAATCACACTTGTTTATTAATAAAAATAAAAAGGTAAATAGAGTAAGCGAAGTCAAAGCATAGCCAGAATCCAGTAACCGGATCGGGTAGTCAGCCAACCCAGAGTTCAGTAACCAGATCGGGTAATTAGCCAGGCCAGAAGTCAGGGATCCAAGTAGAGGAACAGCAAGCAGGATAAGGAGCCAGAAGGGATGTCAGCAAAGCCAGTCTTTAAACAGGAATGCAGGAGATGGTTTCTTGTGATGTGACCAACGTGAAGGCAGAGATCAAGTGAGCTGGATGGCTTTAAGTAGGCAGGACTGATGAGCAGAATCAACAACAGCTGGGTAACTGTGGAGAGAGATGGGAGCTGGCAATTAGCCGACAGCTGAGCGGCCAACTCAGAGAAGGAAGGGCTGAGCCAAGCCCTGACACCCAGCCAGGATAAGTGAAGAGAAGACCATTGTTTCATAAGTCCAGTGGTTTGTCTCAGTAATGGTAAGTAGTTAGCCACAAAAAGGTCTGTGAGAGAGGGCGTGATTTGCACTCCCAAGTATGGTAGGTGTTGTGATACCCAGGAAAATGGTAGGGAGGTTTGGGCTTGTTGGAGTTCTGACTGAGTCAGGGAGATTTTGAGCATGTTTGATTTTTTAGGGCTGACCTGAAGTCCTGAAACGTGGGCAAATTTATCTAGTATGGCTAGCAAATTCGGGGCGGATATGCATGGCTGGGTTAAGAAGACTAGGATATCATCCGCAAAGAGGCACAGTTTGTGATGGTGACCACCTAATTCTATCCCTTTGACATCAGAGCTAGATCTGATTAAGTGTGCTAAGGGCTCTATCAGGAGGGCAAAAAGCAGCGGGGATAGAATTGTAGCCTGCGTACTTAACGAATGCTCACGGATTGTCATATAAAGAAGGGATCCAAGTCAGGAAATGGTTCCCAAAACCCCATTTCTGGAGGATGTAGTGCATGTATGGCCAAGTGACTGAGTTGAATGCCTTTCTGATGTCTAAAGAGAGAAGGCAGGTCGGGATGCGTCTGGTCTTAGCTGCATGAGGAAGTAGGAGAATACGTCTTATATTGCGTTGGCATGAATCCTGTTTGGTCGCGATGGATAAGTCGGCCTTTGATAGTGTTCAGTCTGGTCGCTAGAATCTTGGCTAATAGCTTAATGTCAAGGTTGAGGAGAGAGATGGGGCAGTAATTGGTTCAGGAGGTGAGATCAGATCTAGATTTGGGAAGCATAGAGATTATGGAGGTCAGGGATTCAGTTCTAAATGAGTGTTCCGCTAGCAGGGAATTGAAGGCTCTGGTAAGGATAGGTGCCAGAAGGGGTGCGAATTGTTTAAAGTATGTTGCCGAGAACCCATCTGGACATAGTCTTTTGTTGGGTTTTAGTGCTTTTATGGCTTGCTGAACCTCCTCGTCTGATATGGGACACTCAAGAAGATCCCGCTGTTCATGTTCAAGGGTCGGGAGGGTAATGTCGGAGAATAGGGAATCCGCTTTTGTCTTATCGAAGTCTTGAGTGGAAGAATAGAGCTTGGCCATATTAGAGCGAAAAACACCTCCAATATTTTGACGGGGTTACTAGTGTGTGAGTCATAAGAATTTTTCAATCTTATCAAAGACTGAGGGTGGTGGATTGTCCGTAAGCTGCGTGCCATAGTGGTGTCGGGTTTGTTGGCTTTGAGGTAGGCGATATGCTGACGTTTACGAATGATTTTGTCCGCCGAGCCAGTCAGGAATAGATCAAAGTCCAAACGGGCTTTATTCTTCTTTCTTCTATCTTCCTTCATCTTCTGGTTCTTCTGGCTCTTCTGGTTCTTCTGGTTCTTCCTCCGGCGTTCTCGTCCAGCATCTCCTCCGCGGCGTCTTCTGTCTTCTTCTCCTCGGGCCGCTCCGCACCCATGGCATGGGGGGGAGGCTCCCGCTCTTCTCTTCTTCTCTTCTTCTTTTCTTCTTTTCTTCTCTTCTTCTCTTCTTCTTCATTTTCTTCTCCGGGCCGCTCCGCAATCCATGCTGGCATGGAGGGAGGCTCCCGCTGTGTGACGGCGCTCCTCGTCTGACAGTTATTAAATAACGGGGGGCGGGGCCACCCGGTGACCCCGCCCCCATCTGACGCACGGTGACTTGACGGGACTTCCCTGTGGCATTCCCCGTGACGTCACAGGGAAGTCCCGTCAAGTCACCGTGCGTCAGAGGGGGGCGGGGTCACCGGGTGGCCCCGCCCCCCCGTTATTTAAGAACTGTCAGACGAGGAGCGCCGTCACACAGCGGGAGCCTCCCTCCATGCCAGCATGGATTGCGGAGCGGCCCGGAGAAGAAAATGAAGAAGAAGAGAAGAAGAGAAGAAAAGAAGAAAAGAAGAAGAGAAGAAGAGAAGAGCGGGAGCCTCCCCCCCATGCCATGGGTGCGGAGCGGCCCGAGGAGAAGAAGACAGAAGACGCCGTGGAGGAGATGCTGGACGAGAACGCCGGAGGAAGAACCAGAAGAACCAGAAGAGCCAGAAGAACCAGAAGATGAAGGAAGATAGAAGAAAGAAGAAGCATTTAAATAAAGGAATTGTCAAAAACTGTCTCTTGTCATTTTTAACATTTTTGACACTTTTTTCGTGAAATGGTAGGGGTACTTATGTACCCCCTTACCATTTCACACAGGGGGGGGGGCGGGATCTGGGGGTCACCTTGTTAAAGGGGGCTTCCAGATTCCGATAAGCCCCCCGCCCGCAGACCCCCACAACCACCGGCCAGGGTTGTGGGGATGAGGCCCTTGTCCTCATCAACATGGGGACAAGGTGTTTTGGGGGGCTACCCCAAAGCACCCTCCCAATGTTGAGGGCATGTGGCCTGGTACGGTTCAGGAGGGAGGGGGGGCCGCACTCTCGTCCCCCCCTCTTTTCCTGCGGCCTGCCAGGTTGCGTGCTCGGATAAGGGTCTGGTATGGATTTTTGGGGGGACCCCACGCCGTTTTTTTTTTTTTTTTTGGCGCGGGGTTCCCCTTAAAATCCATACCAGACCTGAAGGGTCTGGTATGGAATTTAGGGGGAACCCCACGTCATTTTTTTTTTTTAATTTTGGCCGGGGTTCCCCTTAATATCCATACCAGACCTGAAGGGCCTGGTATGGAATTTAGGAGGACTCCCACGTCATTTTTTTTTTTTAATTTTGGTTCGGGGTTCCCCTTTGGGGAATTCCCATGCCGTTTTTATCAATGAACTTCTATGTGTATTGTCGGCAATGCAATAGCCGCGGATAGTTTTAAATGAGTTTTTTCCTTCAAAATGTCATTTTGCTGTCAGACTGTTCTAAACACAGGAAACATGCGCCCCTTTACAGGCATATTATAGACACCCCCCAGGTACGAAATTTAAAGGGATATTACACTTTTATTGTTTGACTTTAAGCATTATTAAAATCACTGCTCCTGAAAAAACGGCCGTTTTTAAAACTTTTTTTTGCATTGATCCATGTCCCCTGGGGCAGGACCCAGGTCCCCAAACACTTTTTATGACAATAACTTGCATGTAAGCCTTGAAAATTAGCACTTTTGATTATTCATGTTCGTGTCCCATAGACTTTAACGGTGTTCGCATGTTCGAACGAACTTTTTTCCTGTTCGCATGTTCTGGTGCGAACCGAACAGGGGGGTGTTCGGCTCATCCCTAGTTGAGACCAGGTAGCCAACTAGCAACAGACCTGTGGGGAGAAAAAAGGTGAGCAAGAATAAACAATACAGTGTAGTTATGTATTGGACCGTAGGGTGAGCCGGAAGGTGAGGACTACCTCAGTGAAACTTATCGGTAACCCCACAGGTAGAGCAGGAACCGCACCCTTGACAATCAACCAGATATCCATGGGGAGGCTGGGGTTTCTGTATGGGTACTTAAGGATCAGAGAACAGGGATGATTTTCATATGGGGCCTTATCAGTCCGGGAGGGCTCAGGCGCAGGATTGTGAGTAGATAGGAGTGAGAGTTTATGGAGAGTGAGTGTAGTTACTGGGAGAGTTCCAGTTGAAATCAAAGGCGAAGGGTAAAGGTCTATATATCAGGTCTGTAGCATCATCAGTAGGGTGAGTTAGCAGTCAGCAGAGGTGACTGTGAGTGATGTTGAGATCAGAACCAAGGTTCAGGGTCAAATCAGTCCATCGAGTCCTCGTTGAAAGGTACTGGGTTATCAAAGCGGCCCCACTTGTAAAAGTTCTCACATGTGGATGATGTGTGGTTGGAGCCAGCTGCTGCTTGTTTCTGAGGGGAACGGGAGGCAGAGAGTCTACAAGATGAGTCCCCATATTGAGCATGATCCTCCAGGCCCAAGTCCATCATTACTGACTGTAGCTCCTCTGCGGAGCGGCACACGTATTTCGTTTCAAGGTAGGTGAAGCGGAGCAAAACAAGGGGAAACCCCAGTGATATGCTATCTGGTTGCGTTGGAGCACCTGCAAATGGGGCTTGAGTGCCCGCCTCTTTGCCACTGTGAGTGGGGAGAGATCTGCAAATGGCTAGTATGTGTGGTCCTGGAAGGTGAGGGGAGTTTTGCCCCTGGCCGCCGCCAGCAGCTGTTCTTTCCTGCGGTAGTAATGAAACTTGGCTATATTGTCTCTAGGCAGGCCATTAGGTTTGTGTGGGGCTAGGGCTCTGTGCACCTTGTCCATCTTCAGCCTCTCTATGGGTATGCCAGGCTGTACTTCCTGTAAGAGGACTATCATGGTGGCCTGGACATCAAGGATGGTCTCAGGGATCCCCCTAATCCTAAGGTTAGAGCGGCGGTCCCTGTTTTCTTGGTCCTCTAAATGTGTCTGCAGCACCAAATTCTCCTCTTTCAGTGGTGTACAGCTGTGTGTGGTTTTCTAACTCATCCACTAGCACTTCCAACTCTGCAGTCCTCTGACCCAGCTCTCTAATCTCCTTTGTCAGTTTGTCTGTTATGTGGTCGGAAGTCTGTTTGAGGGCTTTCTGTAACATACGCTCAAATTGCTTGAGCATACCAGGCTGTATAACTGACTGAGAACTGCCAGTGTCAGAGTCAGACTCACCGGCCAGGTCCTTGGTCTTTAGGCTGTGTGGCTGTGCCTTGTTAGAGCGCAGTGTGCTGGGCTGTGAGGAGGAGGCTGGTGGCGCCATCTTAGCTGACAGCCTAGACAGGGCACCCTTAATGTTCCCGGGTCTGAACTTAAGATTTTGGGCCCCCCAGGACCATGGTAGCAATCTCGGGTGACTCCGGGAGTTATGATGAGGTCGCGGGGATCTTCGGCGGTGCCGCTGCGGCTTATAGCTCTCCAACGTAGTTCCTCCAGGAGCAGAGCTCTAAGTCTGCATGTCCGCTCGCTTGGGCTCCACGCATGCACCCCCCCCCCCCCCCCGATGCAACCATCATTTGAAGCTTTTGGTAAAAAAAAAAAATATTACTTTTTTTTGTTATTATTCTCCATGGTTAAAACCAAACTTCAGCCGATTTTCTATATTATTATTTCATTTTTGTTTTTTTCTGTTCTGTTCTGTGAGTGGGGAAGAGTTAAAGTAGAATGCCAATGAAAGAAAAAAAGGTTGTTTTTTTTCCTATGGATTCCTCCTCCCTCTGGTTTCCTCTTCATGTTCCAGCACTGTCTCCAGCTTCCTCTTCAGTCAGATCAAAATTCATATCATTCTGCCCATTTCCTATGAGCCACCTAGGGGGCACATCATCATGCAGGCTGGGCTCACCATACTCCAGGAAGAGGAAGTATCAGGAAGTATCAGTGACATATTTGTACTGACTTTCTAAGGATGTTGCAACTTTTATTCCTGCAACTACTGGTTGCAGGAAAGAAAATGGTTTGGTTCCCTCATCAACATGTTATAGCTGCTGGCAATTGTCGCGTGCAAAAAGCCAACATGCAGAATCGACTTGGGTACAATCAGTCTGCCCATAGATGGTTCAAATCTTGGCCATTCTCTGCTGACCTGGCCGAAATTCTTTTTTTAGAAAGACCAGAGGTGAGGAAAAGCAGTCTGCCCATGAATTCTTACTCCTCTAGACTGATATCTGCCTATGAAGCATTTTAATATTTATGTTACTTCTCCAACAGTCAGCCCAATGCTTGCATCAGGGTTGAGTGCTCTTGAGAAGACTACTGTGGCAGAAATGTTTTCAGTAGGCTATGCATACTGTAGCACCTTACTGACCCTTTTCACCAGCCATGATCTGCCTGCATTGCAGGAAACCTAAAGATACTTAGGGACCTAGTGATGACAAATAAGGAATGTCAAAAAACAGGTTTTATTTTAAAAAGTCATTAGCATGTTGATGAGGGGAAAGGAGTAAATAGGGAAGGCAAAATATAGGCAGATTAAACTTCAGTTTTAAAGTGCATCTCTCAAGTGTCCTAACCTCATTAACCAATGTTAGAGATGCAGCTGCCTTTATTACTTGTCAAACACTCTTTGGTTCACCCAAGCTAATTTGTGAGCCTGGGATTACACTGTAGCCATCCAGATATTTAATGAAAATGCAATGGTTGACTGATAAGATGCTCTTATTGTATAGTTGACAAGCCATGAGTGGAGTTAAGGGCACAGCTTTGAATTTAAGTCAAAGCTGTAGTTAATGACTTTGATTAGAGGGTTCCTCAGGTGCTTAGAGGTACATGTCACAACCAATAAAGGTGGTTGCAGTCAAATGTGGTACATGCTTTTGCAAAATGAGCAAACATTGTGAACTGGCAGTGGGAAAAGCGAATAGAATTCTAGGATGCATCACTAGAGGGATCACCAACAGGAGAAAGGAGGTTCTGATTCCTCTATATAGATTTTTAGTGAGACCTAATTTAGAATACTGTGTCCAGTTCTGGAGACCTCACTGACAAAAAGATATTGATAAGATACAAAGATGGGTAACAAAAATGGTGAAAGGTTTGAGGGATAAAACATATCGAGAGAGACTTCAGGAATTTAATATGTACAGTCTGGAGGAAAGAAGGGAAAGGGGAGACGTGACTGAAACCTTTAAATACATCAATATACATCAAGAGGGGAATAAGGTTCAGGAAGGCAGTTTTTTCAAAATGAAACCAAAATCAAGAATACAGGGACATGACCTCAAACTAACTGGAGGGAAGTTCAAAACTAAACATAGAAGGTATTTCTGAAAGGGTAGTTGATGCTTGGAATAAACTACCACCAGAGGTAGTAAGACAGTCAACAGTAAATAACTTCAAACATACTTGGGATAAACACAGATCTGTAGTCAGACATCAAAGTTAACAAAAAAAAAAACCCAAAACAAAAAAAAAAACAAAATTAAAGAAAATGGGCAGACTCGATGGACTACTCAGTCTTTTTCTGCCATCACTTTTCTATGTTTCTATGTTAAAAAATACATTTAGGAAGACATTTAGGAAGACCTAACAAATAAAGAAACCCACCACATGGAGAGAACTTAAATTATAAACATTTTCAAAAATCTGGGGTCAATAGCAAACTTGAATTTTTGCAGTACACTATGATGGCTGTATTCATAGTTGGGTACATCCTTTCATTTTATTTTCTGTAGTTGCAGATTGTGATTACAAGAATAATATCGACATGCCATTTCCCTGTCTTGTTTATTTGATCAGGAAGCCTTAACAAATTTGAAATTTGCTCTTATTTTAAATCACACTGTGATGTGCTGCAAGTTTCAGATTTTCATGCCGTTTCTCACTGTATCTGAGCCCTCTCCCAGTGTTTTGCCCAGCATGCTGGTAGGCAGGCAGCTCAAACAGCATTCTTTAATGCTTTCACTCGTGGGGATTTAGCAAAGGAAAGAATTCACTGCTCCTGTTATCTTTCTCACTTCTGTAATAAAACAATGCCACAATTTAACTTTAGACATTCTCGTGTGGAATGGGAGATTGTCTTTGAGGCTGAGGGCTGAAATAAAAAAGGATCATTTGTGTAGTTCATTTGACATTTCTTTACAGTCTAATTTGATTAACAGGAAATACATTAACATATACAAATGGAGAATGGAGAATGACTTGACATATGTTGAAATTCTCCTTGTTAGCTCCACAGGCAATATCCATTTGACTGAAACAACTCCTGCAGTTGTGCAGTAAAAATAAATTGGTAACCTGCTTCCTAGCCCATTGGGACCCAAGTTTATGTTAAATTCTTGAGCAGTGTCAAAATTGTTTTGTAGGAGGACACTTTGAATCTCTAAACGTTTCTCTCTCAAAACTTGCATATCTACAAACCTCCTTTCTTTGATTCCACCACTCTCCACAACAATTTCCTAACTCTGCCTTTTTCCATGTCCCATTATCTTGGAACCACGTCTCTCAATGTCCCCTTTTCTGGCCTCACCTCTTTCTGTGGCCCCACCCTTCACTGTGTTTTCCCCACCCTACTGTCCCTATGGTCCCAGATCTGTCTCCATACTCTCTCCCTGTCCTTTTTCCTGGTGGATGCCTCTCTTTGTTTCCCTTTACTTGTTTAATTTCACTGTGTTGCTTTCTCTTGTCTCACCTTTCTCCATGTCCCTTTTCTCGGGCTCCCTCCTCTCTTTGTGTCACTTGCTTTAGTCTTACCTGGCTATGTGTCCTCTGCCCTGGCTTCATTTCTCTTTTTTGCCTTATTGGGCCTCATCTCCCTCTTTGTCCCCTTCTCTGGCTCATTCTGATCCCACCTGGCCATTTGTCCTCTGCTCTGGCACCATGTCTCCTTGTACGCACATCTAGCCTCATCTCTCTCCCAGTCCCCTTCTCTGTCCCCCACCCCTCTCTATGTCACTTGTTCTGGTCCTACCTAGCTGTGTTCTCTGCTATGGCCCCACATGTGTGTTCTCTTATCTGGCCTCCCACATTTTTTCGTGTCACTTGCTCTGGTTTTACTTGGCTATGTAGCCTCTACTCTTGCTCCATTTCTCTCCTATTCTGAACCCACCACACCCCTTTTGACTCTTCCAAGCTCCACCTCCACATCCCTTCCTTCTTCAGCAACTTTTTTATCTTTATTTTTTTCCCCCACATTTTCCCCCATTCATTGATTACATCTCCTTATCTTTACTATGCTTTGTTTCTCTACTTGGAAATAGGCTGGTATGGGGAAAGTGCAGATGGAAGACTGAACTGGGTATATGCAGTAGTGTCTGTGGTTAAACCTATTGGAAAGAGTTAACAGGGGATGTTCCTTTATAAAATGGCAGTGTAGCTGGACTTTCTAGTCCTTCATTTCAGTTACTAAGGGATGTCGACTATGTAAAAATCAAAATAAAAAATAAAAGCCAAACTTCTATCCATTTTCATAATCATTCTTCTTTTACTTATTCAGTAGATTGAGATCACTTCTGACGGTGTTGTAGTACCAGTTAAACATTTCCAAGGTGCCTGCAATGTATTTAAATGAACAAAGCCTAATGTGACAGAATCAGCTCATCCATCTGATCAGTTATGAAGAGGAATAAAATGCCAGTGCAATAAATCCCCTCATTGGAAAATCAGCGCCTTTTCATTCTCTCCCGTTATGTCTTTCACTTACCACTAAAACAGAGATATAGCGGCTCGAAAACTCCACTTTGTTAGAGAAGAATGAGAAAGTGGTGATTTGACATTTTGGTTATTTTTTCTTTAGATTTAAGGCACAGTAGATAAATGGTATTATATTTCACTTGCCAGTTAAAGTGAAACTTCTTTAAAAAGCACGGGACGCATTTTTTTGCCTTATGCACCATCAAGCTAATTTATTGCACATTTGTGAAGAGTTAATGCAGTTTTCAGTAACTTCTAATGCTTTCTTAATGTTTGCAACATAGGACAAGATCTGTTTCTCCTTGCTTTGGGCTTGTTGGCTTATTTCACTATTAATCAGTAAACTTTGCAGGTATTTGAGCATGACTAATGATACATTTTGAGTATGTTTGCTTCATGTGAAAATGTCAGCTTTTACTTTGCATATTCACTAATTCCTGCAGTGAACATTTCTGAATTAAATTACGATTCTTTATTCAATTATAAGTCATTACTGAATAGCAAAATTCTCCAAGTAACAAATTGTGGGTTAGTGGTGTACATTTATGTTGAATACCTAGGAACATCCTTCAAGTATAATGTCATGCAAACAGCTAAAATAGTTATATCTGACATTTTTTACTTGCTGTAGGATATTTAATTATGCCCATCCACACAATCCATAGGACCCTAGCTCAATGTATAACCAGGAATAAGTCCCGGTTCACATACATGTGATGCAAGAATCAGTGCAGTGTGGGTTCCCGCATCGCATGTCACCTGCCGGCGGTTGACACTGACATCTGCGAACCGCTGCGGGTGTTAATGCAAAGTTAATGTCACCCCCGGATCGGTTCACAGATAGCAGTGCAAACTGCCAAATGGTGCATCAATCGTATCGCATAGTAGGTGTGAACACCTATGCGATCCTATTCCAGTGTAGACCAAAAAAAGGGTCCTGCACCATCTGTATGGCTGAATTTGCATCACACAAACATTGCATGTGATCTGCACAGCAGTGCGGTGTGTATCACATGCAATGTCTAACATTGCACAAGTGTAAACCCAGCCTAAGACTTCACAATTTTCAGGGGATGGATAGGCTGCCAGATTCCAGCAATGATACATACAGATTTAAAGAGACCTTGTCAGGTCACATCTCCAGTTGCTTATTTCTTCTACCTCTCCTTTGTTACAGTGCAGCAACCTTGCAAAGCTTTTTTGACATTTAGCACTTCCTGGAGTGTTGAGTGCCTGTGTCCCTCCTGCTCACCGGCTTCAAAATACTGACCCTCATGTGACTACAAGACTCTGCAGTGACATAAGGGGTCAGAGGAAACAATCAGCACAGAAATATTTAAAGTGGAACTTTAGTTAGAAAATTAAGTCCTGATAGATCACTTCAGGTTGGGCCCTTTTGCATATATAGCTACTGTATGTAAAAACATTAAAAATAAGTGTCTATACAGTTTATAATCCAGTAATACCCTGATATACAAAAACAGACAGTCACTTCCAGTGCTGAGAGGTCTTCTATGGTAGAGAGCAACAAGGGCATCAGTATTCCAAGACTACGTGGCTGCTGCCCTCCTCATATGGGGTAATCCGATGGAAACTACGAAAACAAAGCAAAATGGAAGGCTGGAAACTAGTGCATTACCAATGTCATTTATTGAATAATAAAAGCAATAAAAAATGGGTACTCACAAAGTGCGACCCTCAAATGAGCCATACAACCATACAGTGTGGAATAGCGCGGACACATGTGCTGTATCACATCAAAGGGTAAAATCTGACGTGTTTCTGGGGCGCACCCCCCCTTCCTCAGAGCTAAGCTACTCTGGACAACCATAGACAAGTGCTTTTAAATGAGAAATGGGAAAGGATTGATAGAAAGGCTCCACCCCAAAAAGAGGCGGAGATTAAAAACAAAACAAAAAAAAACAAATGAAAAAATGTATATAAATCACATCTAATTACACAATTGAAATGTTCAGAAAATGCTTCAAAATAATAATAATAATGATGTTAGTAATGATAGTGATAATGACAATGATAATGGTGATAATAATTATTACCATTATCATCATCACTATCATTACTTACATCATTATTATTATTATTTTGAAGCATTTTATGAACGTTTCAACTGTGTAATTAGATGTGATTTATATACATTTTTTCTTTTGTTTTTTTTTCCTTTGTAGTTTCCAGTAATACCCTGTCTCACCCGGCTCAGTTGCTCTCTATTTTTAGGCCCTATGCAGAATTTGTAGAGGCTGATCTGCTGACAGCCTAAAGATTTACTGTTGTTCAGGAGCTCTGGGCTTTTAACAAAATGGCGGCCTCCAGCAAAAAGAAACAGGAACTATGCTGGAGGTAACTCCTATTTTGGTAGAATAATTAGTAATGTGGAATGTATGTTCCTTTGCTAAAGAACATTATTTTTTATCAAGTTGTTATGGGTAAAGTTCCACTTTAATGCCAAAGGGGAGCTGCGTATATGCTGTTTAATGTTGCATGAGACTAAAGTTTTACCACCAGAGAGGTGACCTGACAGGGTCTATTTAAATGTTTTTGTAACCCTGCTAATATCTGGCAGCTTATCCATCCACTAATTAAAAGTATTGAAATCACATTCCTGGTCAAACTTTAGGTATCCCCTGTAAAATGATTTTTCATGAGATACTCCCTTGCTTACAGTACTTCCAGGTTCGCTGGCTTCGGCGCTGTGAGTGGCCGGAGCCGCAATGATGTCACTCTCGTGCTTTGCGTACAGGAGCCGCTGGTCACAGCACAAGGCTCTGAAGAAAAGGCACGGGTGGCCATTCCTTCAGAGCACATGTACCAGTGATTTCACCGGCTGCATGTACAGTAAAAATCTCCTGAACAGTGCATGTTTAGGAGATATTTACACTACCTGTAGGTAAGCTTTATTATAGACTTACCTATAAGTAAAAGGCAGTAGTAGAGTTAACTTCCTCTTTAATTAGGAAAACTGTGATTTGCTCAGATGGTTATAATGAAAGCTATCCATTTATATAGGCAGAAATTTGGAAAGGACATAGTGAAATAAACAGCTTCTGAACAAAAATAGGTAGAAATCTGCTACAAAGTTCGCTAAAAATCCTTGAAATATATACGTATAATCTAGAGGGGATTGCGTTTTTGTCAAAAAAACTGGAGTTACACATTAAAGCTTAAGAGGGACCTAAACCTGACCACTAATATAGTGAAACATTAAGCCTTCTTGAACTTGTCACAAGTGTTTCCACTTGGTAAAATCCATTCATTTTTTTTGCACTTTATCAAATCACTTACTATTATTTTGATCGTACCATAACATCTTCCAGGCCATTGACTTTTTTTGCTCCTGAAAAATACTAAGATTGGAAAAGGATTCTTTGTGTGATTGTCAGATAAACCTTGGTAAAACTATTGTATTATTACCACAATGGAGCTATCATCGCTGTATAGAACATTAGCATGACAAATTAGTGCTTTGATCATGGTAGATATAACCATATTCATTTGTTTAATTAAACAATCTTGGCTCCTCATGGTGTGGGTCATTTTAAAAAATGTTAAAAATAAAATTAAACACATAATTAAGCTGACAAGAGATAAAGACCCTTGTGTTCCAAGTTGAAGGCAGTTAATTTATAAGAAGCTTTTCCCCGAAGGCTGTGTAGTTTATTAAACTTACTGAGGCAGAGATGTGATAAAATATTTTATGTGCTTCTTTAAAGGCTAAATTGTTCTGACACTTTTAAAGTCCGTGAGATGCAGTCAATTAGGAGGCCTTGTTATCATGTTGCCATATGATAAAGTGATCCAAACAATGGCTCTGCATGTAGTCTATTAAAGTTATTTCCCAAGAGCTTAGGCTTAGTTTGTTACACAAAAATGAGCCTTGTTTATGGAAGGGTTTGCCACATGTAGTGACATTCACTTGGTACCCATAGACATGATATAGTTTAGGCAATTACTGCCTGATCCCAGGTAGTGACTGGCAAGGGGAAAAAGGGGAATGTTACGTTTCAGTACTGGAGCTGCAAACGCTGTGTTTTCCAGGTGTGGTCAATGACATCACTGGTTATACCCTTCCCCTGTTTACATCTACTGGTGGGCACTGGAGCTGCCATTCATGGTAACATTCATGCCTTGTTCATCCGATAAGCACAAATCATATTTAGTCCTTACAATAAGGCTTGAACCACACAGGCCAACGCCATTTTACATACCGGAAGTGACGCAGTTAACACAGGTGAACACCTGGTTGGTACATACTTCATTTTGGGGCCACATTCTCTATATAAGCGCAGTGATCGTGGCAGGTTCACACCCCATATGACGTCTGTGTAGACGAAACGTGTCGGGTCAAGCCCCACCAGCATCATTGCCCCATTCTATTTTGTCCTTGCAAGTGTACATATCTCCATTTGAAATGTGAGTGTTCTTGATTTTACTCATTTTTTAATAAACCTTTTATCAACGATGTCACACTATGTGGAACCTTTCTTTCTTTTTTGGTCACACCGGTCCTCTTTCCCTCTATGAGAAATCCATCTGTACATTACATTGGGAACCTGCTGATTAAAAGTGTATGGTCCTGACCCCGGATATCGATCGTAGGTTTCACATCCTCGCTTAAATGGTGAATATCACCACAAGCCTACATGACTTAAGAGGTATATGCCCCTTTAAGTCCACTTATTCCGGGAAGCCTTCACTTAGTCGGTGGTGGTTATCTCTGCAATTATCCTCTCCTAACGTGTTCCTTTTGATGTTTCAGTGATGCCAATCAGCTGACTTTGCATATAAATATCAAGATTCTTATATGGACTTAACCTGCCTCCTTTTTTTTACATGATTTGTATTCACTTATCTTTTTTCCTTTTCTTGTTGGTGGACATTATTTCATTACATTTGTTTTTCCAAAAGTGATAATTCATGTTTTATTTTTTACATTTCACATGTATATCTTTATGCTATCTATATCTGGTCACACAGTTTTTTATTATTAGTAACTGTATATTTGAGTGATGCACATTATTCCATGATTCAGACATGTGTTTCACCTGGTGTTTTTTTTTTTCATTCGATGAGTTGGCAGGTGTTGTTCATTCTGATTGTTGGAGATCTCAAAAAGGTGGGATATGGGAAAGGGGAAAGGACATGGACTAATTGGCCAGAATATCAACTGGTCAGGTCTAAGGTGGGAGTTCCGACTCATCCAGTTTAAGGATGGAGTTCACCTATGGAGGACCAATTAACGATTCAAAATGGGAAAGTGAGGAAAGATATTCCCAAAAGGGGTCCATACCGCAATAGAAAGAGGCGGGAACAGACTGTAGAGTACTCCTTAAGTAAGCTTTAATGAAAAATAGCACACATCAATATACAAAATATAAACATTCACAATGGATGGCAAGAATTGTCGTAGATCTGCATCGCTAGATGACGTGATTGATAATACAGTACATTTACATTGTGGGACCTTTTAAGGGCTTGTCAAAAGGATCTGGTATGTTATTTGGGGAGGACCCTACGCCATTTTTTGTGTTTTTTTTGTGTTAGGTCCCTCTTACCATGCATACCAGATCCTCATCAAGGTTAAGGGCCTGGTATGTAATTTTAGGAGGTATCCTGTACCGTTGTTATTTTTTGTTTTTCTTTCCATAGAGTCATCTATATCAGACCTTCATTTTTGTTTTCAAACAGAAGTAAGGGGCTGGGAGCTATCACTTACTGGCAATCTAAAGGAGAAGTTTGGGATTTAAAAAAAAAAACAAACTTCTATGCTCACCTCCATGCTGCAGCATTGGTGTGATGCTGCAGCTCTTCCCCTGCTGGCTCTGAGCCTGAGAACTGAGCAATCACATGACCACGGATCACTCAGTTCAGTCAGTCATCTTGGAACAGTGACCCCTCCCTGCTCTGTCCCTCCAACATTCACTAGAGCGCCAGGCTGGAGAAGGGGTGGAAGCAGTTGGCTCAGGCTCTCAGCGGTGCACTGAGAGGCTGAGCCTGCTGCCGATTAGGCATCTGGGTGAATTCCGACAATATGGTCAGGATCCTTTCAGAGCCTGGAGCAGCTCTGTGACGTCAGCCGACATCAAGCTTTAGCTCACTGTCGGCTGATTCTGGGTCATTGGAGTGAACAAGTACGTACACTTCTGTGACCCAAAAGATAAGTATAACTTCAAACGTTTTTGCCAAAGTTCCACTGTAAATTAAATTTTTTTTCTTTTCTAAATGTCAGCATTGCTGCAGCAGTGTTAATTTCATCAACTAAACCGTTTTCGTCAACGATTTGGTCAGCGGCATTTTTACAGTGACGATAACGAAACGAAAAGTACAGTACATTTTCGTCAACTGATGAAAACTATGACAAAAATCTGATCTGTTTTCGTTATCGAACGACAACATGATGAAAATAGCAAGGAGGGATGTTTACCAACTTCCGATTTTTTACAGAGCTCCACCTACTTCTGCTATCCGCGCCCAGCAAGCACCAAGCCACCGTGACGGTTCCGAGTCTGAGAGTGCCAGTCTGCCAGATGATGTGAGTCAGAGGCGAGAGGCACTGTGTGCATTACAGGCCTGAGCCTCCCTAGTCCCAACTCCTCCTGAGTCCTGACGCCGCGCCAGGCGCCCGCCACCCAGAGGCAGAGCATACTGTGTGAGTGCAGACTAGTGCAGTACTTTGCAGTACAATAGTACAGGCACAGCAGGCCTGAGGCCTCCCCTCCCCTCAGACGACCACCGTCCGTCCAGAGCACTCTGTGCAACAGTGCAAGTGCAACTGTGCACTGTGTGCAGGCCTTCTCTGACATGCTCAGCCTGGCTCAGCCTGGCAGTGGAGTGGAATCCATGCCTCTTTGTCGGATTATAGGTCATCCCCCAGACCACCATCCAGGCTCCAGCACTATGTGTGCTGCATGCCATTTATTTCCAAATTTTACAGGCCTAGTCTACTC